>NW_015169779.1:2074080-2168642 GCF_001447785.1 Gekko japonicus | reverse complement strand
AATGCTCCCTCTAAGCTGTAGAGTCTTGTGAGCAAAAATTCTACTTTGTGAGCTGCTGGCATTAAAGTTGTGAGCAGATGATTTGGCTCCTGCATAAATTAGTTTGCTCTGGAGCCCTCCTTCCTGAGCTGAGACAAAAATGTGTGAGCCGGAGGCTAAAAAACTGTGAGCTGGCTCACGCTAACTCAGCTTAGAGGGAACACTGGTCGTGAAGCATTTCTTTCTGCAATAAACCCATCCGTTTCTACACACATCAATGTGCAGGTACCATTCCAGGCAGGGGGACTCTGCATGGCAATTATATGACAGTATTCCAAAAGAGTGCAAGACATCCTCAGAAGAGTCTTCAGCAGGTCATGCGGTCCAACAGAAGAAGGGTCCATCCAATCACACCGGGGTCCCCCCCGGGGATCTTGAGCGAGACTAGCAGCAATAGGTCACAGTGCATAAGCCCTCCATCCTGCAAGCGCCTTTAAATGCCAAGGCGGAAGGTGGCCAAGGTTCCCTCGAAGCTGAGTTAGTGTGAGCTAGCTCGCGGTCTTTTCGCCTCCGGCTCACACATTTCTGCTTCAGCTCAGGGAGGAGGGCTCCAGAGCAAATTAATGGGTGCAGCAGCCAAATCGCTTGCTCACAATTCTTGAATGCCAGTAGCTCACCAAGTCGGATTTTTGCTCACAAGACTCCACAGCTTAGAGGGAGCATTGGTGGCAACTGGCCACAGATACCTTTTTCAGTTGATGCTCAGTGTTTTAAAACTGGGCACCGTTGCACAGCTCCAGAGTGAAATTAACCGGAACATTACAGCGATGGTGCAGCCCCAAGGGAAAGCCCCCCCCCCCCCGTTTTCATTTTCGCGGTGCCCGCCCCCCCCCCCCCGTTTCATTCTGCTCGAGTCCGCAGTTTCTTAAAGAACCCTTTTCCAGCCCTTCGGGGGGAGGGGGGAGGCTCCGAAACTGCAGGCAACGGTGTGGGCACCATACCTGAAAATCGAAAGGGCCCGTCTCACCGCACAGATGCATTCTGGGCGATGTAGTCGCTGAAGCCTTCGGCCTGTGCCTGGATTCCGGGACAGTGGAGAGGACGGAAACTACAATTCCCAGATGCCTGTGCTAACACGAGGGTGCCTGTGTATGCCCCTCCTGGAGAGGCTGTGCTTTTAGATTAGATTTTATAAACCTTTATTGGGTCGTCTTTTATCCTCCCCCCCCCCAAAAAAAAAAATACTAAATGCTGCAACTCAAAGCAATGGTGCCACAGCCTTCCCCCTTCTTGCAGTGTCCCAATGTCTCTTTTAAAACCTGTTTTTTAAATTGATTGGCAAGTTTCGTGCCCAATCACGTTGACGTCTATCAACTTTAATTGGTCAAACAGCTGAAAAGGGTGGAATTGCAATCCAGTTCTCTAACGGGCAGCATGCTTTAGAAAATACCAAATTTAGAGAATCTGTGTTTGCTTTTAATCATTGTTTGGCATTTATGGTCCGTTTGTAGAGGTGCGGATTCATTTATGGTCACTGAGCTGTGTGTACAGGAAATGTACTGTAGTTTATTTTTTATATTCTGCTTGACTCACTGAGATTTGTAAAATCAAACAGGTGGAATGGGGAAGGTGTGATGCAGACTTGATTCAAGTGCCAAACAGATTTCAAGACACACAAAGGGCTGCTAGATTACAACTATCCTGTGAAGTGAGTGAGGCTGAGACTGCCTGTAGGGACTTGAACCTGGGTCTCTTAGGTCCAGCAGTATAGTTATACACTTGCTGAGTGGAAGAACAGCTATTACTAAGAAGAGAAGAGGAGACTGGATTTATACCCCGGCCTTCACTCAGAGTCTCAGAGCGGCTTACAAACTCCTTTCCCTTCCCATCCCCACAACAGACACCAGGTAGGTGAGGCTGAGAGAGCTCTTTGAGAACTGCCCTTTCAAGGACAGCTCTTGTCAGAACTATGGCTTGCCCAAGGTCATCCAGCAGCTGCAAGTGGAGGAGTGGGGAATCAGATGCGTTTCTCCCAGATTAGAGTCCGTGCTCCTCACTTCACAAAACCACTACCCCCAAAGTATCACAGAGCAGCACATTCATGCGACTTGCAGTCTACTCCACTGGAATGAGCTACTGTTCCTCAAATGGAGAGAAACAAATTCATCTCACACATCTGTACGCTTTCCTAATAATTTATGTTACTTATTTGCCTGCAAAACTCTCCGATATTACAAAAGTAGCCAAGCGCTCTGCTGTGTGAACCCCTAGGCAGAGAAGGCACAGAGCCTGCGCTTTTATCAGCGCCATTTTTAAAGCCACAGTTGGGACAATTGTGAGGAGGCCTCTTCTGACCCATAATGACACAGCAGACACATTTATTCTTTAAATGTAGTTTATGTCATTTAAATGTAGTTTATTCTTCTTAGAATGACTTGGAAATCTTTTCTGCGGCTGGCCTGCGCACCCACACAATGTGTGCCGGCACAGATGCCGTGACGATGGATCCTGAAAGCGCTGCAGAACTGACTTGCTGCTTCAGCCATGATTCTGGTTCACCTGCTCTCTCAGGGATCTATATCATGTTCAGCTCCACACAGTTGGGCATAGCGTCCGCACAGGGTCTTGGCACTTCCTTCCTCTCCTCAGTAGGAGGAATCCCGAAGGCACTGCAGCGTCAAGGAGCCAACCTCCTGTGCTCTTCAAGGGCCAGATAATAACTCTGCTGCCTCAGGAATGACTTATTTCTGGTTCTTGGAAGCTGCTTTTTGAAATGGTTTTTCTAAAAAACAAAAATTGTTTCAATACAAATACGTTTTAAAAGAGCATTCACAATACCAGGTCTTGAATAGCCAGGTACTATGTCATGGCAACAAAAGGGTTCATGCAGATGTGCTTATGACACTGAGCTGGACGCAGCACAAAGGCAAAGTGCTTACCTCACCGGCTCCAGCAGAAGACTTCTCTAGCAAAGGGCCACTGCCTGGCGCAGCTACCATGGAATTCCCTCTCCCAGGGGAGGGGGGGGAGGAGGCAGGGGAGGGGTCAGCCACAGGCCTCCCATTCCACGCGTTCCTCTTGGGAAACGATGGAATGGGAGGTCCGCAGCTGGCATAGCCCTGGTTCCCTTTCCGTCACCACCCCCAATCACTCCCTGTTCCATTCCCACTACCGCCCCAGCCATTGCTTGGGGCACTGGAGGGAGTGGAATAAGGAATGGCGGGGCCAGTGGAGGGAAGGGGAGCGGGGACAGCAGGGGCGGGTAAGTTAGTGGGTTAGTGGAGGTGGGTCAGTGTGGATGGCGGAGGGAAGGGAAGAGGGGGATGGGGCAGGGAGAGGAAGAAAGGGAAAGAAGAGGAGTTGGAGTGGTGGGAGAGAGGAAACAGCAAGCAGTAGGGATGGTGGAGCTAAGGGGTCAGAAGGCAGAGGGGAGCTAAGGGGCCAGAAGACACAGTCGGAAGTCAGAAGAGAGGAAAGAGAGACAGGGTTAGTGGAGGAGGGGGTGCCGGTGAGCTGGGGAGGGGAGGGGAGGGGAGGGAAACCCCAGATCACTGCATCTTCAGCACACCCTTCGCCGATCTTGCTGTTTCTGGAGCCTCTGAAACAAGACAAATAAAACAGCAGTTATAAAAATCTGTTCAAAGCCGCCATGAAGAAAAACTCCACTCTGGACTGCCAGTCTTTCAAAACTAAACCGGTCAAATGCCGTCTCCAATAAAACTGTCTCCATCTGCCTCCTCCCCACCTCCTGCTTCACCGCCAACCGTCCTTCTCCCCATCAACTCCCACTTTAAGATTCGCCATTGGCCCTCTGGGTGGCTTACAAGGAGCCCATCGGTGGCGGGCCTCTCCCTTTGCAGCCTCTGCTGTGTGACTCCAACTGCCAAGGCTCGAGCCTATTTATACACCTCTGTCTGGGGGTGGGGGGCTTTGTGATGCGGGCCTTGTGACATCAGCATCTGGCAGACAGGGACCAATCTCTGGGCAGCATGGCCGATGCGGGGGTGGGGGTGGGGAGGAGGAGGACGGGGCTCAGCCACGGGACCTCAGGTTGTTCAAAGAGCGAATGGACATCTTGCGGTTTGAGGATCAGACAAGCAGTAGCTGGTCAGGGCTACCTTCTTCTGCACTGAGGGAAGGAATTTTTTCCTAGCAGAGGGATGTGAAATGTTGAGTTCTGGCAGATCAGGATTTACTGAAGGCTTGAAAAGTTGACATCTGTAATTTGAAAGTGAAATACCAACTCTCCCCCTTTTTAAAACTTTGCTTTACGATTGTTTTACATGGCTTGTTCTTTGAGCTATAGAGAAAAATGGTCTGGAAACACCTGTCAAAATAAGATTGACAAAATGAAGACTGTTCTGGAAAATCCCTCCTAAGCCAAACTGCCTTCTAACTACCCTTCTCTCCAGCTACAGACAGGACGGGGAAGGATTCCACCCTCTTTTCTCCCTGTTCTGTGAGGGGAAACTGGACTCGAAGGGCTGAGTGGAAGGGTGAAGTGAGGAAATATCACAACTCAAGCATCAGGCGGCCTTACTGTCAGCAACCGAAGGACAGAGAGGGGCAGGTGGGTTTGGGAGAGGAAAAGGACAGGAGGTATCCTGGACCAGGCGGGGAGTCCGGAAGGGACCGCAGTGTTTGATTTTGACAGGCAAAGTTTGGGTGCTCTTCCCAGATAAAAACAGCGAACTTGCTCAAGCTGTCTGGTTATTGTTCTTGAAGGCAGTGCGGTCAAAAAGACTAACTTCTAAGTATCCCAGCTCCGGCCTCCCACTCCATCGGCTCCTGTTGGGGACCAACGGAAGGGGCAACAGAGTTCCTCAGAGGGTCCGTCGGGATGAGGAATGGTGGGGGTGGCTGGAGGGAGGGGAATTGGGGACCTTAAAGGTGGTTAAAGGGAAGGAGAACAGGGGCGGGGTGCAGGGTAAGGATTTGGGGTTTGTGGTGCTTGGGGAAGGAGGAGAAGAATTTGCCACTCCCTCATATGTCAGGTTCCTAGCTTCGCTACGGTATTTCAGTTCCATAAACCCCGTTACAATACTGATGATGTGAAGTCTGAAATGTAACATTTGTTGTAGGAATTCTAATGGAGAAGACTGCAATGTAAAAAATGAAGTGAGACACACGTACTGTTTTTTCTCTCTACTGAAGGACCTCTCTGTGGACCACACTGTTTTGCTCACATGGAGACTGTGTTGTTCTGAGCACCTCAGGGTGATCTTGCTGGTACTTGGCCAGCGCAGCTCAGTGCACCTCAGAGGTACTCTGTGCAAATGTCTTTGCCACATCCCTAAGTTGCCTCCTCCTTGTAGCGTTGGTGTATCCGGCTCAACGTTTGCCAGGAGCTTTCTTGGGGCAGTAAGAGGGGAGAAGTGTGTGTGGGGGGGAGTTGGTTTGAGGGAGTGGTGATGTGGTGGACATTTCTTCAGGGTTCATGAGGGAGGAGTGCCTCAAAACGGCTCCTAGAAAGGCCCTTTACAATCTCCCCATGAACATTCATAACCTCAATTGCTGTGCTGGCTGTTAGGAGAAATGTCTATTCAGGAGTCTTGAATCGCTGATTTCTGTAACTGTCCTCAACTATCTGCAGTCTCTTTTAACTGTCTTTTTACCTCGGAACATTGAGATCCACGGCTGAGCAGTCAGAGGGAGGTGGGTGCAAGCGGAACTCAGAACTCTGAGCTACACAGTTGGCCAATTAAAGGGGGGGGCAAGGAGGCAGCAGCCTGCCAGGCACCTGGGAAACAGTTGGGCGAACACATTTTGCCCCTTTTTTACCCCTTTAGGGGTCGTGTTTCTCAGAAATCTCTTTGTAGTGGGGGTTGACATCATGGAAGGAACGCACTCCGCTTATTTTGGGTTTCTTGGTGCAGGGATTTGGCCTGGGCATTGAATGTTGGTTGAGGACAGCGATGGTTCCATCTTGGCTGGCACCCTCCCCTGTTGTTTACATCTCTTTTGCCCCCTCCCCCCTGTCCATGAAGTAGCCAGCAGTGGGAGTTGGAATGAGGGTTGGTTATTCACCATCTGATTGTCTTTTATATTGTACTAAATTACGTAATTTTATCTTGTTTTATCTCTGGTTGTACATCACCCAGAGCCCTGCAGTAGCAGGAGTCGGGCAATTCATAAATATAATAAATAACAATAATAATAAATAACTTGGGGGAGGGGTGCAGGGCATACCCTTTTTTTCTTTACAAAAATGCTTCTCCTTTATGTTACATTTAAGAAGTGGGACACAACTATGTATTCAAAACAACGTCCGAGCAATCAGATATTAAGCAAGTTCATTTGAAGCAATTGTCTAGAACCCACATTGTGAGAAGTTAAATAACCTAATACAGGAAACCACTTTTCCACAAATTTGGGGTATATTTCCATAGTGGGTGAGAGTGTGTCTAATGCCATTGGGGAGGCTGGTCTAGCAGCTTTGCTAAGGTGTTTCTTCTTGGGTGGCCTCCCTGATGGATGTACCCTGGCCCTGCTCCTACACCTGACAGACACCCGCCTGTCTGGTGTTGGGGGTGTCTGTGTCTAAAGGCATCAGGGAAGCTGGGCCAGCAGCAGCACTAAGGCAATCCTGCTGAGCAAGTCTCCCCGACAGATGTGAGCATCCCACCCCCTCTCCTAGATCTGACAGGCAGCTGCCTATCCAGTGTAGGAGGGGGGAGGGGTATTGCAAGCCACTGTGGAGGCTGGGCCAGCAGGATTGCTAAAGTGTTACTACTGGGGTGGGCTCCCTGATGGCTTTAAGCACCCTGCACCCATTGCTGCACCTGACTGCTGCGCCTGTCAGGTGTAGGAGGGGGGGAAACATGTTTGAAGTCATTGGAGAGGCTTTATTCAGCCACCACTATTTATATCCTCCAGGCCCCCAGTGGGGGTCAGTCACCAGAGGTCACCATGACTTCCAGGTGCACACACACATGCACAGAAATGCACATATGAAAAATACAAAAAAAAGAAGAAGTGAGCAACCAGAAAGGCAAATCAGAAGATTCTCTTTGCTATGAAATAAGTAAAGCCTTGATATATTTCTCCTCCAGAGTGATTGTTTCTAATCTACAATTACGGCACCAGGTATTTTCAGAGAAACGGTTTCTTTAAAAAAATTGGCATAATCTCCAACATTTTACAATGGAGGAATAAATCAATTCCCAACCTTGTCGATTGCATTCCACCCTAGGCTGTTCAAGAGTGCACTTTGTATGTCAGTTTGGAAACATCAGTTGGTACAGACTGCTAGTTTGGTTACTATCAGGAGTAGGGCAGAGTATGTGTAGTACACACCCATCCTGCAGTCCCTCTGATGGCTACCTGTAAGTTATCAGGTTCAATTCAGGATCCCAGTGAGCACATACAGAGACAGTCGTGGCCTTGGGTCTTCATACATGCTGGGCGACTTCTCCCACTATGCTCTGCAGTGAAAGCTTTGCTCATCTGAGCAGAGCCTTTGGAAGGTACCACCCTACGAATGGGTAAGATCAGCCAGTGCCTGTACGTGTACGTTCTCTGTTGTGGCCCCCAACTCGTGGAATGGCCTGTTCAAGATCATTTGGACGATGTTCTGTCTGAACAGGAAGTCACAGAATGATTCCGGAGCGTGACTCCCATAACGAACATGTAAATAATGGAACATGAGCTATACAGCTTCCAGCCGTATTAACAAAGACAGATCTGGACAGCTGCCAATTACAGGATTGTCTACAAACGTGTGAATGGATAACCTCTGCACCAACTCAGATTTATAGGCGAGCAAACTCCAGAATAATTTAATTCCAAGATGGATGAAAATCATCTAAGAGGCACGCTTACAGGAGGTATTCCTTTCTCTTAATGGGTCTTCCCCACCCATTTCCTGCCTGCCTTCCTTCCTTGCCCTGCATTTGATGGTACCTGTGCAGTTCATGCTATAAAATCAGATTTCGACTGGGGTCGTATATATTTACCATTCTTGCACGTCTTTGCACTCAACCTATTGCCTTGCTGGCTGTTTCACAAGGCATTTCAGCATGCTGCGGGGGACACCCTTTTTAAAAAAAAACAAAACCCAAAATCAAAATTCTGCAAAGCGATAAAAAGTTTTATTCCGTTAAATTGTTTTGCATTCTTAACAGCAGATGTGTCCTATGCTGAATAGCAGACAGTATTGACCAGTGTTTTACCCATGTTCCCATGAAAGACGTCGGCCAGTCTGTTTTGCTGATCCTAAATCTGGTGACATTTCTATTCAATGCTGCAGAACGCAGGCTCAACTCAGCTGGATTCTGAATGTATATGTGAAGAAGACCAGAGGCCTCAGGTAAATACGATGCTTTTAATTCAGAAGCTTTTTTGATTTCTTCTTTCTTTGTTTTGCAGTCTTAGCTTTCTTTCCTTTTCTCATGTTTGCTTTGAGTTTGTTCTTCTTTGGATTCAACTTCTGGCCCCCGCTGAAAAACAAGGCAAGCAACCTTAATGATTGCGCTTGCTAGTGCACAACATCAAAACAAATATCCAAACGTATTCAATGGTAAAACGGCTCCAGAAGGAGGAGAAGAACACTTCCCAGAAGCTCAAAGGGTGATCCATTAAAGCACGTTCAAGGGTAGCATCACAGCACCATCAATATCTGCTTCTGAGCGGCAAGCCTGAGGGTGGGTGGGGATGTTCACCCTTACTTTCATTCCTGGCTGCAATGACCAGACAGAGGCAGCGGTAGCAGTCTTTAAACCCAACCAACACAGGCTACAGCCAGCCTCTTCCGGCCCAAACAGAACAGCCTGCTTGGCTTCCTCTCGTTGGCCTTCTCGGCTGCCTCACAACATGCCTTTTTGATCTGCTAGTTCCCAGGGGTCATTTCGTAGAAAAAGAGCTAGGGGGACTCATTAGCATACCTCATTAGCATATGCCACACCCCCTGACATCACCGGAAGTGTGTCCTCCCCACAGCCGGCGGCGACCTCCAGCGGGCACCAGCAGGGAGCTCCAGGCCCCGCCCTCCCGCACCTCACCCGGGGGGATGGCGTCCCCCCGCGTCCCCCCCCAAAATGACCCCTGCTAGTTCCACCCCTGGGTCGAGACTGCCCTCTCCTGTGATAATCGCCTCCACAGATCCTCCCAGAGGGCAGGACTCCTCTCCCCCCTCCCCCGTGTCTCCTTGCCCAGCCTTCGTCTGCCTGGTTGCCAGGCGGTTTGGGCGCTTTCCCTTGCTCCAGAGCCGGGGTTAACCTTGTATTTATTTATTTTATTTATTTATTTATTACATTTATACCCCGCCCTCCCAGCCATGGCCGGCTCAGGGCGGCTTACAACAGCATGAAAACAAGAATAAATAGTATAATAACCATAAAACTATAGAACAATCACAACATTAAAAGGTGCTAATGATAATAATCCAATTACCATTAAACAGAGAACAATTTAACATGACGTTTGAGATGGCGCTCAGACTTCCGTGCCATCCTAGTGGTCAGTGTTCCCTCTAAGCTGAATTAGTATGAGCTAGCTCCCAGTTTCTTAGCCTCCGGCTCACATATTTTTGTCTTGGCTCAGGAAGGAGGGCTCCAGAGCAGACTACTTTATGCAGCAGCCAAATCGCTCGCTCACAACTTGAATGCCAGTAGCTCACAAAGAGGAATTGTTGCTCACAAGACTCCACAGCTGAGAGGGAGCATTGCTAGTGGTCGACCGCGATCTAATATTGTGTGGCTGGCTCAGGCTGCTTCAAGAACTTCAGGGGACAGGGCGTTCTCCCCCGGGGCGGCTCCTAATTGAACGCCTGGCGGAACAGCTCCATCTTGCAGGCCCTGCAGAACTGCATAAGGTCCCGCAGGGCCCTGATCTCCTCGAGAGCCACCGAGAAAGCCCTGGCCCTGGTTATAGCTAGCCTGGCATCCTTTGGTCAGGGAAGGATCAGTCGGTGTTGAGACCCTGATCGCAGTGCTCTCTGGGGAACATGTGGGGAAAGGCGGTCCCTCAGGTAGGTAGGTCCCTGACCATAAAGGGCTTTAAAGGTAAGAACCAGCACCTTAAAGCGAATTCGGTATGCTCTCGGTAGCCAGTGCGATGTCCTCAGCACAGGTTGAATGTCCTCCCATATTGGGAGGCCCATCAACAGCCTGGCTGCAGCATTTTGCACCAGCTGTAGCTTCTGAATTTGCGATAAGGGCAGCCCCATGTAGAGAGAGTTACAGTAGTTGTTTGCTAACACAGACCCCCATCCCACTGGTGAGATTCCCACAAGCTTGTCGTTAGGGACACTGGCTGCCATGTGCTTCTGAATTCTTGGAAATGAGTGGAAGTCCCACAAGCCTTATGAAGACTAACAGCTTCATATATATCGATTTGAAAGAGGCCTGTCATGTAGTACTATCTTTGATGTCTTCATGCTATGAGGGACTTATCTTTGGCTGTTAAAGTGAATGGTTCTTCTTCTGTCTTTACATCATAAAGAAGATGGCTCGGTCCCTTGAAGACTGTATCTCAGCAGGGTTTATGTCCTGCTTGTAATTGCAATTGTATGTCTCTTAATGTAATTATGTACTTTGTGCTTTATTTGCACTTTGCATGACAATTTATAATACTATAAATAATTTTTGGGGGGGAAACAGATTTTTTAAAACATTTTTCAAGGTTGCTTTTGTATGGTTGGTCATTTTTATTACTGGCAACCTTCTCCTTGCTTGTTTGCATGTTAGATTCTGACAGCGAATACACAAACAAGAACCTTAAAGACTAACAGCTTTACAATGCAATCCTGTGCAGTGTTACTCCGACCTAAATCCACTGAAATCAACAGGTTTAGGCTTGAGTAACTCTGCAAAGGATTGCACTGTCATTGTGACTGACAGCCCCACTTCCTCACGTTCATTTGATGACACGGCCTCCAGGTCCACGAAACCTAATGCCACAAATAAATTTGTTAGTCTTTAAGATGCAGCAAGATACCTTTTGATTAGTTGCACATCATAGTTCTTCTTCATGTGAAAGCAGAAATGGCAGGGCAATAAGAATACGAATCCTTGCTGGACACGGAATTGGCCACTACTGATTATGTGTTAATCTGTTAGTCATAACTGCTGAGTTTTTCCCTTTTAGCTTCCACAAAAATAAAATACTCCTTGTCTGAGACCCCGAGCTTTTCTGTGTTCTTAGTTTCCCTGCTTGCGAGTTCCTGTTTCTTTGGGGTTCTCCCCACACACACACACACACACAGCATTCCATGTGTGTTGTTCTCCCTTGAGTGGTTGACGTGATACACAGGTATATGTTCAGCATATCTCCCTGCAGATTTAAACTGCAGGTTTTTATGCCGGACATAAACCTCTCTGATATTGAATCAACCACTCAAGGGAGTAAGACATGTGCAGAACAGAAACTTCACACGCACACCCAGAAGAAACAGGAACTTACAAGTGAGGAAAATGAGAATGTGGAAAAGCCCATTGTTCTACACAAGTGATAATGTGCAGTTTTTACTTTAGGAATGGGACAACACCATCACATCCACTCCCAGTGTGGAAACCCCATTAAGAACTCTGGGATGATAAAAAAGTATTTACAAACATATTTAAACAAATACACAGTGTCTCTGTTTTGCATGAAGAAGCATCCAGTCTGCTTAAAAGAACAACCGTGCCCACATGAATGACTTACCAGCAAACTCTCATAGCTGCACACAGATTAGGGCAGGCGGTGCGCTTGTGGTCAGCTGCTCCACAAACAAAGCATCCGGCATCAGCGTTCTTACAAGAATGACTTGGAAGCGCACAGCGATCACAAACGCGACAGTGAACCCAAGCTACAAAATAAAAGATTGGAGGCCTGAAAACAGCAATAATGAAAAGAAATACCTCAAAGAGAATTCCGAACATGAGGGGAGCTACTCAAAAAGACATTTTAAAGCGCTCTCTGTCATTTATTCAAGGGCATCTCTCTCTTTCTCTAGCACTGCTCATACAGCTATCACCTTAAGCAGAAATTAGAACCAAAAATATTTTAAAAGACGTTACTCAGTATTATCTCTCTTATATTTGATTATTGTGCTTATGACTTTTGTCACTGAGAGGGTGACACCATCATTGGTATCCGATAGTAGCCATGACACCTGGGCTCGCACATTTAGCAGTTCCATATCTTTAACTAAAGGGGTGACTAAATTAGCCCTCAACTCGTTGAATATAGGGCACTCCATAATCATGTTCGATGGCTTCGATTGTATCATATGAACACCTGCATGTTCTGTTAGAGTATGATACTCTATTATATCTGCCCTCAAAAACCGCTGAGGGAAGAATGTTAATTCTTGCCAATTGATAAAAATATTTCAGCAGTTGTATTGGGAGGGCAATTTCCAAATAGAGTATCGAACATATCCTGCGCACCCTAATAGACATATTTATTTATTTATACTTTTATACGTACTTGTAACATCCAACTTCCTTACCCATTTTTTAATTTGCCTTTAATTTGTCAAGGGTGTATCCATAGCACATAGGCTTTTAGAAAAAATACTACAACAATAATTTAAACATATGAGAAAACAGGTAGCGTTTTAGGAAAAATACTGAATACATAATTTAAAATATTGAATTGAAATTAAAATAAGCCACAAGATCACTGTGTATTTAACTAGGTACTGAATTAATGACAGTAGCTCAAATTTTTAGTGCCACTTAGATATGTTTGGCGACGGCCACAGAGATGTAACTGTCATTTCCGGACAGAAGATTAAGTAAGTGATAAGTCCTCCGAACAGTTGGGAAAAGTTACAAGAAGGTTACCAGAGAAGCTCCTAAACTGCCATAGGATCTGCATGGAAAGAAAAGTGTTGCAGGGTTTCAGGCACCTCAAGACCGCACTAACAAATCCTATGACTGCATAAGAATATCAGAAGAGCCCTGCTGGATCAGACCAATAGTCCATCTAGTCCAGCATCCTGTCTCACACAGTGGCCAACTAGTTCTTCTGGATGGCAAACAACAGGGTATAGAGGCCGAGGCCTTCCCCTGAGGTTGTCTCCTGGCTCTGGGATCCAGAGGATGACTGCCTCTGAATGTGGAGGCTCCCCTCAGCCACCATGGCTAGTAGGCACTGATAAGACCTCTCCTTCATGAAACTATCTGATCCCCCTTTAAAGCTATTTATGCCTGTGGTCAACACTACGTTCTCTGGCAGCAAATCCCACATTTTAACCACTCTCTGTGTAAAACAGTATTTCCTTTTGTCCATCCTGAGCCTACTACCCATCAGCTTCACTAGATGCCCTCCAGTTCTAGTATTTTAGGGAAAGGGAGAGAAATTTCACCCCATGATAATGTTATAAACCTCTATCATGTCCCCCCCCTCTAGTTGTCTCTTTTCTAAATTGAAAAGTCCCAGACACTCCAACCCCCTAATCATCTTGGTCACCCTCTACTTTTTCCAGCTCTGCAATGTCCTATTTGAGATACGGTGACCCCACGCCGTGTTGGAAAATCTCTCCAAAAGATCAGCACTAGGTAACGCATCGAAACAGGCCAGGGAGACATTTTAAAGCTCTCTTTTGCTAACTTCTGATATTAAAAACATGCCGAGTGGAAACAATCCTTCAGGGTTTTTTGACAGTGTATTTGTCTCTTATCAAATCAAAGTTTATTTTAAAAATTGTGAGACACCTTTCCACCCAATTTAGAGCCCCCAAGACAGTGAACAATCAAAACATTAAGACAATCTGAAAACACACACACACAGTTAAACAAAACGCATGAATGAACACGAAGGGAGGGACAGTGAGAGCAGAGAGGAAATCCCAAATAAAAGAGAACAGTCTTCAAGGGCAAGTGCCCAAGATAAGTGGGTCATGTTTCTTTGAGCGTTCAGGAAGACTTGAGCATATCAAGGTTCAAGCAACTTTGGCAAAGGGTTATGGCCAAGGGTTATGCCACAGCCATGAATCATGGCCCATGATTGGTTGGAAAGAAAGGGGGGGACAGTCCCACCTCCTCCTACTATCTTGGACCCCGGTGTCCTGGGGGTTTGCCAGGATTCTACTGCCTATATTGGAGTGAGGGAAGACCATGCCAGCTCGCAGGGAAAAAATTAACGGACTGTCCCACTTGTCATTTTAAAGTGTAAAAAAAACAAATCAGCCAAAAAAAAATCAAATCAGTCATGTTCTTTAACAACCAGCCTTGCCGAACTCCACGTGGTGGCCGGCGATCTCATGGGACTACAACTGATCTCCAGGTGACGGAGATCCCTTTAGGAAAAAATAGCCACTCTGGCTTTATACCCCACTGAAGCCCCCCCAAACCCCGCCTTCCTCAGGCTCCACCCCCAAAACGCCGGGTATTTCCCAAGGTGGAGCAGGCAACCCTATTCGCGACACAGAAGAACTGTCTTGGCTATTAAATCACACTGAATAAAAATGTGATTATTTTTTTTTTGTAAAGAGAAAATACTTACAAGGTTTTACACACGTTTTGCAAAGAGAACAATGCCTCCATCGCCTCCCGTCCTATTCAAAAGAAGAAGTCAGGCACAGATTTTTAAAGAACAGGATCATTGGAAGCGTCCCTTGTGGTTAAGTTTGCCAGCGTCCGGGTAGCAGCTGGAGATCTCCTGGAAATCACAACTGATCTTCAGACCAGTGTTCCCTCTAAGCTGAGTTAGTGTGAGCTAGCTCACAGTTTTTTATCCTCCAGCTCACAGATTTTTGTCTTAGCTCAGGAAGGATGGCTCCAGAGCAAACTGATTTATGCCAAATCACTCGCTCACAAATTTAATGCCAGTGGCTCACGAAGTAGAATTTTTGCTCACAAGACTCCACAGCTTAGAAGGAACATTGCTTCAGACGACAGGAAATAGCAGCTTTGGAGGCCAGTGTTCCCTCTAAGCTGTGTTATAGTGTGAGTTAGCTCACAGTTTTTTAGCCTCTGGCTCACACATTTTGGTCTTAGCTCATGGATATTTATCTATGATTTATTTATTAATTCAATCTATACCCTGCCCTCCCCGCCGAGGCAGGCTCAAAGTGGCTAATTTATGGGTCCAGAGCAAACTAATTTATGCAGTAGCCAAATCTCACAACTTCAATGCCAGTAGCTCACAAAGTAGAATTTTTGCTCACAAGACTCCACGGCTTAGAGGGAGCACTGGTGGAGCAACATACCCTGCTAAGGTCACATCCCTCCCCAAACCCCCCAGTCTCCACCCCCCTCCCCAATCTCCAGGTATTTCCCAACCCAAAGCTGGCAACCTTACTGGTGATCCAGTTTTCACTATATTCACCCGCAGATAACGGCCTCGGATCAGAGTAAGGGCCCTGAAGGTCACCACTGGTCCTCTGAATGGGGTTCAGAAACAATGGCAAGTTTACCACCAGTCTTGTTCATATTTGCTCAGAAACGAGTTCCAGAACACGCACAGGATTACAGCCCACGCTTGCCACAGAGGAGCTGCCTTTCCCCCACTCCCAGTCTTGAAGCCATTCACATACAGTAAAGGATTCTTTGAGCTCAACCTTGTAGTATAAAGGTAAAGGTTCCCTTGCTCGAAAGCCAGTCGAGTCCGACTCTAGGGTTGCGGTGCTCATCTCCGTTTCAAAGCTGAAGAGCCAGCGCTGTCCGAAGACGTTTCCGTGGTCATGTGGCCGGCATGACTAAACACCAAGGCGCACGGAACGCTGTTACCTTCCCACAGAAGTGGTACCTATTTATCTACTTGAAATTTCTTGCTTTCGAACTGCTAGGTTGTAGTATAGATGGGACTATAAAGATTTCCCCCCTTTTTTGATTATTCATATTTCTCTGGTTTTTATAGATTTATTCTTAATAAGATTTTACTGGGATGTAATGAAGGCCTGTTATACACCCTTTCTAGGTGAGGGGGTTTCTCCAGCTGATGTTAACAGACAAGACAATAGCATTTTTGGGGGGTAAAGAAGAAGGTATAAGGTTTATGGTTCTAATAGTTTAGGTTATAACTTCATAGTGTCTGGGTCAAAAAGGATTTTTAACTCCTATCAGAGAAAAAGACCTTTGTTTGGGTGAGAACAAGCCTTGGCCAATATGACTCAGGTCAGGTCAAGTAAATACGTGACACTGTTGTATAGACACACCTTTCTTTACATTTGACCAGTAAGGAGATTTTCATTTAAATGTTGTTTAATTTCGTGTAACCAATTAAGCTTTCTGAATTTCTGAATATTATTTTTATGATGATGGTATGATGATGTCATATTAAGTATTTAACTTCATGTATTTCCTGGTAGGGCTCAGAAAGCAGTCAGTTTTGATGGGCCATTTGGCCTGTTTTCTGTGTTTGATTGCAATTAAATACAAGATCTTCCTCCTCATTGTGACGTCAATCTCCTATTTTTGACTGGATATTAATTTGTAGAACAACCTCTTTCCAAGATCCACTCACTTTGGATGTGCATGAATTGCACGCTTCACAGTGCTGGTTCTCTGAGCTCACATATCGCTGACAAATGCAGCAAAACCTGGCAGAGAGGGAGAAAGCAGTTGAGAGAATCAGTTAGATCCGAGAGATATTTCCCTACACTGGGGGTCCCCAAGCTTCTTGAGCCTTTGGAATTCTGACACGGGTCGGTGGGCGCAGCAACAAGATGGCTGCCACAAAATGGCTGCTGCGGGAGGTGGAGCCGGCCGCAAAATGGCAGCCACGGATTAACTTCAGCCACACAGTGCAGATCCTTCTGCTACGGTGGCAGCTGCTACCAAAGCAATATTTTTAAAAATCTGCACATCCAATCAAATCTCCAATAACCATTCAGAAGCCTTGCTGGGCAAAAGCCCTACCTGGCCCCACCCACTTCCTGAAAACACTTGGTAGGTGCCATGGTGCCCACGGGCAGCCTGTTGGGGACCCCTGCCCTGCACTAGGCACTGTTAAAACCGAGTTAACCCCCATATCAGCATTTTATAAACTACCATTGGAAAAAAACCACCTTTCGCTATAAACAGATGAAGGAGCCTGAATAGCCCTGACTACCCTGATCTTGTCAGAGACTGGAAGCTAAGCAGGGTTTGCCATGATGAGTATTTCAATGGGGGGAACACTAAGGAAGACGGGGGTTGCTACGCAGAGGAAGGCGATGGCAAAGCCACCTCTGCTCACCTCTTGCCTTGGAAACCTCATGGGCCTGGAGTTGCTAGGGCCCCTTTCACACTATCGTTCTAAACCGGATGTTATCCGTTGTTGGCCCGGTTCCGAGTAAAGTGATACAGGGATGGGGTTTCGTACAGTGAATTTCATTCTGTTAACGAGCCATCTCCGAAGCAATCTGGCCATTTCAAACAGCACCGTGCTCCCCCGCCCCCGCCCTTTTTCGCCGCGTGATCTTCCTCGAACCTTTTTTTGAATGTGCTAGCCAAAGCACCGTCGCACTAGACCAATATAGCATCTTTCAATGTATCTCAATGGTGCCACTGGAGTGCTGACGTGCTATACTGGTCTAGCCCTACAGCGCTCAACTTAGAACATTTAAAAAAAAACTAACGAAGATTGTGTAGCGAAAAGAGCAGGGGGAAAGTGCAGCGCTACTGGAAGCGCTGCAGACATTTTAAACAGCACATGACAGCAATTCAGAAGTGCAAAGAAGGCGGGAAATTGGAAGAAAGCAGTGTACCTCAAGAATGGCGCAACCCTGCTTTGCTAACTGGACGCAAGCGGCTGTCAGGTTCAACAGCTCGCAAGTCCACACACACTCTTCAGGGAAACTTTATTAGAATACAAGTCCGTTGCCAAGTGGTACAGGTACATTGTTAGGAATTACGGTTAGGGCTGAGGCATCAATACATATACTCTGATGCTGCAGTTGGCTAAGCAAATGAAATCCAAGCGTGTGTGCGGGAAATCTCCCGGCGGGATATTACATCATGAACGGGAGACTCTCCTTGCCCCATGAGAGCAGAAAGATTCACACCGGCAGTGGAATGCAAGCCCTCCCTCCTCCTCAAGGTTACACAGATTGCACAGTCTGGCAGAGCCAGTTCGCATGGTCTCATGCGCGCATGCGCTACAGTCAGGGATGAACATAGCATGGCAGCTAGCTGACAGCGACTTTGTGTGAAAAGGTAAATAAAATCCGTTAGCGGCCGGTTGTGTCTGGAATGACACAAAAAGGCTGTTAGCAACCGGCTACCAAAACGGTTTTCCTCACTACGGCGGCCAGAATCTTATATGCGAAATATTGGAAATTACCAGAGATACCAACTAAGCGAGAACTTATAAACAAAGTACTAGAGGCTGCAGAACTGGACAAACTGACTCTATTGCTAAAAGGTGCAACGAACTCTACATTTCAGAATACTTGGGTACGGTTCTATAATTGGGATGATAACTATATGTAGGCAAGTTAAGAATGGACAGAAATGAAATATATTCTTAGATCGATAAAGATAGAGATAGATGGTTACTTACACAGGTTACAAGAATATTAGATTAAGGCAGTAATATAAATATCTGTAAAAAAATGTAAACAAGCCCAGTATATGTATGTGTGTAAATCTTAATATGTTAGTGTGTGTATTTTATGTGTGTATGTATTATATATTTGAAAAAACTTAACAAAATTCTGCATCTTTGAGGCAGTTAAAAAAAAACAACGGATGACAAAGGCTGTCTGAAAGGGGCCTTAGAATCAGTTGCAACGTAATGGCACACAATTATGATGATAGACAGTTGGAACAAAAATTGTACCTATACCCTTCTTCCACAGGAAGCACTATTAGACGAGGTGAAACATTAGTAAAAATACGAACAGGGGACTGTTTTCGGCCTGACTTTCCATGTTTGTAGAGGGCATGGTTATCATAGTCCACCTAGAAAAGGAAGGCACAGCACCGGGGTGAAAATATTATCATTAATTATTATCATTCTTAATTTATAGTCCAGCTTTCTCACTGGGACTCAAAGCGGTTTACAAGCATGAGGAAATCTATTCAGTCTATTAAAAAATATAACAATATTCGACTCTAACAGCAAAGATCCCTAGTAAAACAACATATTCAGTGGGGCTGGGACTGAAGAATTGGGAAGAAATGCAAGCAAAAATATCTTGCTTAGCACAATGACTGATGTAAGGAAACTTTATCCCTAACAGAAGTCACCTCCTGAGCTGATCCACTGCGCCTCAGATCTGTTCTTCTACAAGAATGCCCTCCTAATTCTGCTTTGCACCATTTTAGAGAAGAAGAAGAGAAGAGATTGAATTTATACCCCACCCTTCACTACCCAAGGGAGTCTCAGAGCGGCTTACAAACTCCTTTCCCTCCCCCTCCGCACAACAGACACCCTGTGAGGTAGGTGGGGCTGAGAGAGTTCTTCCAAGAACTCCGGAAGGCTCTTCTTGAAACTACAGCTATTATGATTTTTGAATCATCAGTGAGATCCATGAAATTTTGATATGTCATCAGATGAAACGAATTCTTGAGAGACACTACATGTTATTCATCTTTGTTCAGAAGAAGATTGTTTTCGAAACGGCAGGACATTCCAGAGACCACCTACACTTATTATTGGAAATTGTTCACTTTTTCTACATTGTATAATTATGATGATTTTTCAATGAAATATTGTTTAGCGTTATATTGTCACAGTTTTTTCCTGTTTTTTCAGTGATATAGAGACTGTCCATCAATTTAGATCATAACAATCTTTACTGGAAGACCACATAACATGTGCCACCTGCATGCACTATTTTTAGACATTCCTACTTTCTGTACGCTGGTTTCTGACTCTGAGGTCCACAGCGACATTATGGAACACATTTGTCTTCTTTTACACAGGGTAAGAGAGGCCCAAATCCCATATTTAAATCAGCAGATTGGAGTCATACAGACTACTGTTGTGAAGACCCTTGGACCTCTTAGCCTGCTACTCCAGAAAGTCCGTGTGTGTATTTGAAGAAAAGAGACTCTCCCGCGGTACCTTCCTTTGCAGCACAAGAAACTGCCGTTAGGAAACCCAGAGAGGCGTGCCGAGACAGTTTGGACTCATGGGATGATATTTAGAAAAATAAAGAACTAGCACCATCGTCTCCACGGAAACAAAATGTAATGCCATGGCTTGCTTTACTCACAGAACAGACTCCCAAAAGACTGTGACAAAGCTTGTACTTTTTTCCCCCTAGTTCACTATACTTCTACTGCACTTTGGCCTTACCTGATAATCCAGCATCCTGAAACTTGGGAAAAATTCAAGGATGCGTGATTCAAAAAAGTATGGAAATATCCAAAATATGGGTAATTCTTTGCTGGCTGCATCTAGTAAGAAGAGAAGAAGAGATTGGATTTCTACCCCGCCCTTCACTCAGAGTCTCAGAGTGGCTTACAGTCTTCTTTCCCCTCCCCTCCCCACAACAGACACCCTGAGAGAGCTCTTGACAGAAACTGCTCTTTTCCAAGGACAGCTCTGACAGAACTATGGCTTGCCCAAGGCTACCCAGCAGGTGCAAGTGGAGGAGTGGGGAATCAAACCCGGTTCTCCCAGATTAGAGTCCATGCACTTAACCACTACACCAGACTAAGCAAGAGAGAGAGAGAGAGAGAATATGAATGAATGATTGGTTTGCTTTTTTAAAACTTTTGGGACAATTGGATAACAAAAATCTGCAACAGCCTAATAGTACAGCACCTCGCAAGCAGTTTGGCAACAGATCCTGGCCTCCGCCCCCCCTGCGTCTTTAATTAAAGCTTTAGATGATCAGTCTGTGGAGTTAAAGCTTGCAGCGCTGTTAACAGTCTGTCTGGAATATTTTAAAATCTCCGAAGTCAGAGTTTGCAGTAGTTGCTCAAAAGCAAATGATCCTCGGGAAAACCTGCTTTGCCCGTTGCTGCCTCAATAATTTACCTGTGCGGCCTGTTTGCTTCCACATGGCAACCAGCTGTCTGAAAGCAAAAGCCAGGGCTTCGACCAAGCCCCCAAATGGAGGATCAGCCACCATGATGACCCCTTCGCCTTCGTCTTGCTGCAAGAATTCCTGACATACATCGCGGGCAGCCTGCAAAAGATCAAGGGTCCCTTTCAAACTCGGGCTGCGTTCAGATGTCAGACGGAGCCAAGGTTCAGGGGAAACGTCCGTGGCCCAGCTTGTTGTTGGGCTTCCACACATGCCTCCCTCCCTGCCTCTTCCTCACACAGAGAACCGTGGTTCTAATCGAATCCTGGGAAACTGGCAGCCGAGTGGATTAAGTGGAGTTGGTAGCCATGAGACAGCGGAGGAGGGACATGACAGAGGTTTATAAAATTATACATGGGGTAGAGACAACTGAAAAAGAGAACCTTTTCTCTCTCTCTCTGCCCCAAAACTAGAACTCGAGGGCAGGTAGAGAAAGAGGTACTTTTCTCCCTTTCTCACAATACAAGAACTCGTGGGCACTCTATGAAATTGCTGAGCGGTCGGGTTAGAATGGATAAAAGGAAGTCCTTCTTCACCCAAAGAGTGATTAACACATGGAATTCACTGCCACAGGAAGTGGTGGCGGCTACAGGCATGGACGGCTTCAAAAGGGAATTAGATAAGCATATGGAGCAGAGGTCCATCAGTGGCTATTAGGGGCTCTGGGGCAAGTGATGCTCTGCCTTCTTGGTGCTTGGTCAACAGTGGGAGGGCTTCTAATGTCCTGGCCCCACTGGTGGACCTCCTGATGGCACTGGTATTTCTGGCCACTGTGTGACACAGAGTGTTGGACGGGATGGGCCTTTGGCCTGATCCAACATTGGCATCTCTTATGTTCTTATCCAATAAAGCTGAAGGGCAGCAGATTCAGGAAAGACAAAAGGAAACACTTCTTTACACAGAGAGGGATGACAATGTGGACTCCGCTGTCAGAGGATGTATGATGGCCACAGGCACAGGCAGCTTTAAAGGGGGATCAATACGTGAAGGATGGGTCCATCAGTGGCTACTGGCCAGAGTGACTGAAGGGAACTTCCACGTTCAGAGGCAGTCAACCTCTGCATACCAGTGCTACGAGGCAACCTCAGGGGAAGGCCTCGGCCTCTATGCCCTGTTGTTGGCCCTCCAGAGGAGCTGTGCGAGACAGGATGCTGGACTAGATGGCCCCCGGTCTGATCCGGCAGGGCACTTCTTGTGTTCTTAATGAGGATTCTAAACAAAGGCTTCAAACTCCAGGGGCAGTGGCAGTGTGTGTGTGGAGGGCGGGGCGGGGCAACTAACTCCAGTCAAAAGGCAGGGCTCCCCTCGTGGGACAGCTGGAATGAGTTTTGAATCATGACTCTCAGCAACAGAACCGAAAGGAAGAACAAGACAACAAGCTGCCTTCATACATGTTTTTACTTCACAGTGGTTAGAGTTGCGAGGTGCCAGCCAGCAGCCCCCGGGGGCAATGAGGAGGGGGAGACTTAGAAGATAGGGTTGCCAAGTGTTACCTTCCTCCACAGCGGGGGACTCCCGGGCCGATCATGGAGCGCGCGCGCCGCATCCACATCACCAGGAAGTGACGTGATGATGCCGGGCACGCTGGGGGCGGGGCCACGACCATCCGAGGGGAAACCATAGAGTTTTCCCTCAGATGATAAACCTATTAGAAGACCAGATCGCTGGGACTGTGACAGCCCTTCTGGTTTTGGACCCAGAAGTGACGTTAAATCACCACTCTAGGAATGTTCTTAATCTCTACGGTTTCTACCAGTCCCCATCGAGCATGAGCAGGGACCCCTGAGGGCAGGAGGCTGCTCGCCAGAGCAGGCAACCCGGCAGCCCAAACTGTGGCTCAGTGTGAGACCGGAAGGTCGCCTCACGGTCCAGGAGCCGAAGGGCCACTTCAGTCCCAGGTGAATGCTTGGAATACCTGGTGGAATTTCTCGGTTCATCCCTAACTCCCCCCCCCCCCCATTTCACATCACAATCAGAGTAACTCTAAGAATTGTCGGAAACAATATGGTTTTACCCGGGAATGACGTAGCAATACAGCCAGTGTTGCCCCTAGAAAAAAAAGATTTCTCTTGCCACTATTTGGAGTGGCGATGGCTTTTACCATGGAGTTTCTGGTGATCCCTAGAGCTAACCTATGCCACTCCCTGTGTATGAAAGGATCCAACCTAGTGGCTCGTCAGTGAAAGCCTGTTTGTATCTATAAGCGTTAAAGAGAATTCAAACCACACTCTGAAGCCATAACTAGCTTAAACTCATGTGCCTCAGCCAGGTTTCTCCTTTGAAACCTGGAGACCATCCAGACTAAAGTAGAGAATCCAGTCCAAAGCTGGCTAAACATGTAATGAACAGACTGGCATAAAAGACGCTAGATATATTCAACCGTCATGTCAATATATTATTGATCTCAAAGTGTAACTGTAAATAACATTATTGTGACAATAAATACAATTAATAAACATTCATGAAGTAATTGTGATTAAGATACATGAAGTTATTTTACAAAATTTTGTTTAAAAGTTTGTAAAAATTAAAAAAAACCTTTGAAAAACATATTAATGTTGATGTGTGCAAATTGTTTTATATTGAAGGGTTTGTTCAGACAAAGAGACGAAACGGAACTCAATCCAGAGGTTCTCGTCAGCAATCACTTTATAGCGATCAAAATAACTTCATGTATCTTAATAATCACAATTACTTCATGAATGTTTATTAATTGTATTTATTGCCACAATAATGTTATTTACAGTTACACTTTGAGATCAATAATATACTGACATGATGGTTGAATATATCTAGCGTCTTTTATGCCTACCTGGAGACCATAACACTACTCAGGGCTCTTTTTGTAGAAAAAGCCCAGCAGGAACTCATTAGCATAATAGGCCACACCCAAAAGCAGACACTCATTAGCATATTAGGCCACACCCCTGACAGCACAGCTCATTAGCACGTTAGGCTGCACCCATGTTACCAGAAGTGTGGTCATCCAGCCACACCCACCTTTTGCTTCTTATTCTGTTTACCTTGTTTGTAGCAGGAACTCCTTTGCATGTTAGGCCACACACCCCTAATGTAGCCAATCCTAATGAGTTCCTGCTGTTGGGTGTGGCCTATTATGCTAATGAGTTCCTGCTGGGCGTGGTCAACTTGGGAGCCAGCCGGAACTCCGTTCCTGTGCGTTCCTGCCCAAAAATAGCCCTGAATACGATCAAAGTGCCATTGCTCCACAAGACGTGACACACGTGTCGTAGAACCTGGCTGCCGCTTACCTCTCCACCAAAGAAATAATGGTTAAACATATTGTAGTGGCAGAATTCCTCCTCTGTATAAAACTGGGAGTACCTGTAAAGAAATTATTTCCATTACTAGAAAGCCTGCAGCCAAAGATCTGGCTGATCAGCTAAAGTCAATGTTGCTCACAGGTTCAAGACAAGAAATGAAGAAGAGGAGGAGATTGGATTTATGCCCCGCCCTTCACTCAGAGTTGCAGAGCCGCTTACAGTCTCCTTTCCCTTCTCCTCCCCATAACAGACACCCTGAGGGATAGGTGGGGCTGAGAGAGTGCTTTCGAGTACTGCTCCTGAGAGAGCAGCTCTGAGAGAACTTGTGACTGACCCAAGGTCACACCAGCGGCTGCATGTGGAGGAGTGGGGAATCAAACCCAGCTCTCCCAGATTAGAGTCCACCACTCCTAGCCACTACAGCACAATGGCTCCGGCTGCTGTGTTATTGTCTTTTATTCAACCCTTTACCCTCCGCTTCTCTCTGATTCCTATTTCATAGTCTACTGCCTACCAATGTTCCCTCTAAGCTGTGGAGTCTTGTGAGCAAAAATTCTACTTTGCAAGCTACTGGCATTAAAGTTGTGAGTGAGCGATTTGGCTAATGCATAAATTAGTCTACTCTGGAGCTGTCCTTCCTGAGCTAAGACAAAAATGTGTGAGCTGGAAGCTAAAAAACTGTGAGCTAGCTCACACTAACTCAGCTTAGAGGGAACACTGGTGCCTCCTATTCTTCCTTCAGCCACCTTGTTGTCTCTGACCCCCCTCCTCTGGAGCTAGCTTACCACCTGGGACCTCTCCCAACCCTCAGCCTGCCTCAACCAGGATAATCCCGTTCCTAGGACCTGTGAGGGGTTTTCATCCTAGAAGAAAATCCCCTTCTCTCCCACACATTTAAAAATTGGTGTTCACTCAGTCGATCGAACGTTCAAGACTTTCTGGGGCCGAGCTGGGACTCAACTGTCAGAAAAGTAATCTACATTACGGCTGCGATCATGCGCACAATTGGACCTGACATAGGTGTGAATGCTGGGTGGGTTTAAAGGGCGCAATCAGACATCAACATCTGGGGAGCGCCCCGCAGCTGTAGGCAACCCGTTCTGCTCCGCCGCAGAAGCGGAGTTAAAAGACACCGGGGAAAATCCGGTAGTTAACGGGTTGCAACAGGCCACGGAGGGACTTTTCCGTGTCTGATCGCTCCAGTGCGCTCTCATGGCGTTGGGATGGTCTGATCAGGCCATCCCGACTCTGTGCCATTGTCCCCCCCCCTCGCAGTATGTGCATCATTGCAAACTCCATAAGGAGCCCTCAGTGCGGAGGTGCGATTCACCAATCCCTCGGTTAAGCGCATGGGGGGGAAACGGCACACAAAAAAAGACTCACCCACAGTTGCGTCTGATCACGCACTGACAGACTGCGCCCGCAGCTTCAAAGGGAGGTGTGATTGTGCAACTGTGGGTCAAATTCCTACGGAGGAAATAGCCTCGCTCCCCCCCCCCGTTTTTTTCTGGCGCGTGTGACCGCAACCTACTTACATTTCTTTTTCTTTTTTTAAATTTATTTTTATTGGGTTTTATGCTTAATAGACATACATACATAGATCACCACAAAAAATTTTCACACTACACCACATTGACAATTTAGTTAAACATACTCTTACTTCAAGTTTTTCCTATTCATATATTAACCAAGTAACATTTCACATTGCCTCACTCACAACCCTCCTCATTCATTTTAACCAGTAAATCTATCCATTTATATGTTTATTTATTCCTTATTCTTGTCCATATATCAGAATCACCTTTAGTAAGTTCTTTCCACTTTTTAACACCTAACCTACTTACATTTCTGACTGGCTACAAAACACGTTAGAGTAGCGGCTCACAATATCCACAAGTTTCATCTGAAAAATCTCCCCCAGTTTAAAAATGTCTGCTCATTTGGCACAGAAGACTATTTTTTGAGAACATCTCGCCTTCCCTGTTTAGGAAGGAATCAACTCCTCATGTACCCAACACGGAGAACCCCCAAAGATATTGGTCATACAATGACTAAGCTTCAAAACAAAATGGATTCCGAACAGAGAAGAAAACTCTGAATCACTTATTCATAATGCAGCCCATACACTTCCCCCTCAGGGCAACCTCTACATCTTGGGGAAACTCACAACTTTCGGGGGGTCAATTGGGAACATCGGAGATTTTAGGCAACCCCATCTTCCCACTTCCAAAGCCTTCTAGTAGCCAAGGAGGAAGAGTTGATTTAAACTGCTCACCATTCATTAAAGAGTCAAATCCCAAAATTCTCCCCCCTGGCCCTAAAAAATATAGCCACAGAGCATTATCAGTCAGGTGACGACCATCAGGTGCCAGCCACGGTCTCCTTGAATGCCCAAGGGCTGTACTGTATGCATAAAAAAGGTAAAGGTTCCCTTGCTCGAAAGCCAGTCGAATCCGACTCTCATCTCCGTTTCAAAGCCAAAGAGCCAGCGCTGTCCGAAGACGTTTCCGTGGTCATGACTAAACACCAAGGCACACGGAACGCTGTTACCTTCCCACCGAAGTGGTACCTATTTATCTACTTGCAATTTCTTGCTATCGAACTGCTAGGTTGGCAGGAGCTGGAACTAGAGACAGGAGCTCACTCCGTCATGTGGCACCCAGGTCTCGAACTGCTGAACTACTGACCTTCCACAGCCTGCAGTTCAGCGTCTTAACCACTTGAGCCACCGCAGCCTAGTATGCATAGTCATCATAAATATACCTAACTGAAGTTGTCCTGCCTGGAGCGCCGTTTTTACATCTGAATTTTTTCACTCGTCATGAGCCTGTTCCCCACCTGACACCCTCCCAGGGCCACTTCCTGAATGAGCCCCTCCTTCAAGCTTTCACTTTGGCCATCAAGAAGGAGTGTTTGTTTTAGGAAGTGCTGCTCTAAAATGAAGAGAGCATTGAATGCTTAGAAATGTCCTACCTGAAATCAATATCCAACAAAAGGCTCCTAATGGGGCTCTTCTGTTCCTGCGGTGATCGTAATTTGATCAGTTCATGAAGCCTGGGGGGGGAGGGGGGGACATAAAGCCATTTCAGTGTACAACACAAGCACTTTAGACAACAACAATGAATACACTAGAGAGAGAGAGAGAGAGCCAGTTTGGTGTGGTGGTTAGGAGCACAGACTCTAATCTGGGAGAACCGGGTTTGATTCCCCACTCCTCCAAATGCAGCTGCTGGTGTGACCTTGGGTCAGTCACAGATTCTCTCAAAGCTGTTCTCTCAAGGGCAGTCCTCGAGAGAACTCTCTCAGTCCCGCCTACCTCACAGGGTGTCTGTTGTGGGGAGGGGGAGGGAAAAGAGATTGTAAGTCCTTCTGAGACTCCTTGAGGTAGTGAAGGGTGGGGTATAAATCCAATCTCTTCTTCTAAATGTTCTTTGTGTGTGGGGGGGGCACCTTCCTTTTCACAGCTGGGTGCCACACGAAAAGTTTCCTGCTCAGCGTCCTATCTTGGAGACGGTATATTCACATGCGACTGAAATAATATCCAAGAAAGTAATATTTTTAATTTTAAAAAAATAAGGCACTCCCTTAACTGTGTGAGCATCAACTAGGGCACCAACCAATGCTCCCTCTAAGGTGTGGAATCTTGTGAGCAAAAATCCTACTTTGTGGGCTACTGGCATTAAAGTTGTGAGTGAGCGATTTGCCTACTGCATAAATTAGTCTGCCCTGGAGCCCTCCTTCCTGAGCCAAGGCAAAAATGTGTGAGCTGGAGGCTAAAAAACTGTGAGCTGCCTCACACGAACTCAGCTTGGAGGGAACACTGGCACCAACCATTTCCCTGAAGAACAACCATCGGGAGGGAAAGCGCACTCCGTGACTGACCTTGGGGTGCCGACGCAAAGCACTCTCTTGAACCTGAGCGCCACAATGAGGTCCAGCAGGAACCGGCAGCTCCGGTCAGCAAACAGATACTGCGCGTTGGTCTTCTTGTTCTCTAGAGGTCTGAGGAGCTGGCTGGGTCTCCTCAGCTGGGCAACGGAGACACCACCAAGTACCTGATGCCCAGAGTGTCTTCTCCACTCAGATGGCAAGAGAAGCTGTTGGCATTCTTGACAGAACTTCCTTTCCGATAACGGCAAGACGACAAACTCCTTGTACCTTACATTATATGACAAACGAGACAGCTGTCTTAGAATACAACACACACTGAAAAAGACAATAATACTAGGAAAAGCTAAAGGAGGCAGGAAAAGAGGAAGCCCCAACACGAGATAGTAAAGGTAAAGGTTCCCTTGCTCGAAAGCCAGTCGAGTCCGACTCTAGGGTTGCGGTGCTCATCTCCGTTTCCAAGCCGAAGAGCCAGCACTGTCCGAAGACGTTTCCGTGGTCATGTGGCCGGCATGACTAAACACCAAGGCGCATGGAACGCTGTGACCTGCCCACCGAAGTGGTACCTATTTATCTACTTGCAATTTCTTGCTTTCGAACTGCTAGGTTGGCAGGAGCTGGAACTAGAGACGGGAGCTCACTCCATCATGCGGCACCCGGGTCTCGAACTGCTGAACTACTGACCTTCCACAGCCTGCAGTTCAGCATCTTAACCACTTGAGCCACCGCAGCTCCCAAAGTGTTTTACATACATTTAAAAACGAATACTGTATCTGGTGAATGGGCCTAGAAGAGGGCACAGGATCCGGCCCACACAGCATGTCTATCTGCCCCTGATGGCCCTCCTCAGATTTTGATGAAGATGAGGTGCATAAACACATGAAGCTGCCTTATCCTGAATCAGACCTTTGGTCTATTGAAGTCAGCATTGTCTACTCAGACTGGCCAGTGGCTCTCCAGGGAGACTCCTTTCACATCACCTACTATTTCATCCTTTACACTGGAAGCACTGGGGATTGAACCTGGGACATTCTGCATAATAAGTAGATGCTCTACCATTAAGATCGCCAACCTCCAGGTAGCACCTGGAGATCTCCCACTGTTAGAATTGATCTCCAGATGACCAGGATCAGTTCCCCTGGAGAAAATGGCTGCTTAGGAGGGTGGACTCTATGGCATTATGTCCTGCTGAGGTCCCTCCCCACCCCAAACCACACCCTGCCCAGGCCCAAACCCCAAATCTCCTGGTATTTCCCAGTCCGGAGCTAGCAGCCCTATCTACCATTGAGCCACAGCCCTTCCCAGGTAGGAAGTTTTCCCAAAGGTTCACCTCCAAAGGAAAGGAAATTTGCTTTCAAACATTACTAAGGGGTCAACGGTCCCCCACTTCAATATTCTGTTTCTCTTTGGCTTTTGTATATTAACGCCACAGTTATTCTCAGGTGCCTCTGATACATAATTGTTCCAGATTATGCCTCTGTCAATATACTGGGACTCACCTTCTGTAGTGAATAAATTTCTGGCAGCACAGTCAGAGGACAAGTTGGCCCCCGAAACACAGAAGAGCATAGATATATATATTTTGTGATAAATGTCAGAAATGTGGTGAATACTGACTTCTGGTAATTGTTGAGATTCCGAGAGAGCCAGAGAGTGTCTGAAAACTCCAACGTGAGTCAAAGCCTTCTGTAGATTTCCAAGTGGCATTCTTGTTGTTGTTGTTCAGTCTCACAGTCGAGTCCGACTCTTCGCGACCCCATGGACCAGATCACGCCAGGCCTTCCGGTCTTCTGCCGTCCACTGAAGTTTGCTCAGTTTCATGTTTGTTGCATCTATTACACTGTCTAACCATCTCATCCTTTGCCGTCCCGGTCTTTTTTGACCTTCAATCTTTCCCAGCATCCGGGTCTTCTCCAGTGAGGGCTCCCTTCTCATTTGGTGGCCAAAGTATTTGAGCTTCAGTTTCATTATCAAGTGGCATTCTTGCTAACAGGCAAAGGACAGTTTCCATGCCATGTTTGCGGATTTTAAAAACAGTCCTTATGAGACTAAGCATTCTAACAGTCAACCTGCCAAGATCAATTCTGATAAGTACGATTATGGGAACATTTACTCAGCTTTGTCCTCTAACTTTGGTAAACATCATTCATTATATCTGATGAAGGGAGTGTTAACTCTTGAAAGCTTATGCCCTGAAAATCTTATTGTTCTCTAAGCTGCTACTGGACTTGAATCTAGCACATCGTGGGGAGTTTCTGATGTGCCCGATAAGTGTCTTATCCCTGACTGTGGGGTACCAGATGGAATAGTGGTGTGTGTGTTCTGTTTATAAGAACCTTCTGTAAATTTTCAGAATTTGTTATTCAGGAGGTATATGGTCCTTCAAGCAGTGGTATTAAAGATTTTTAAGCCGTAGTATTATGGATATGACTGGTTTGGGGGGGCAGGTTTTGATGGAAGCTTTTTCATTACTTAAATTTGTTTAAGATTTCTTGTGCTCACGCTAGTGGTGGAAAGTGGTCTAGACATGTTATTTATTTATTTGGATTGGTATTCCGCTCTCCCGTCAAGCAAGTTCAGAGCGGATCACACATCATAAATAGATAAAAATATACACGAATAAATAAAACAATATTTAAAGTAATATTTTTTAAAAAATTTAATGGAGCAAAATCTAGCCAAAGTTCACCCTTTCGGAGTGTTGTTCAGTCCGATGGGTGAGAATTAAATTACATTTTTAACTCTGTAATTGAATAATGAGGATAAAGAGGCCGTGGGTTGGCTTTTGAGCGTGGGAGGTGGATGTAGTTGTTAGTCGTTATTTATGTTCATGGCATTTCTGCATCAGTCAAGTGGGCTTTGGGTCTCTGTCCTAATCTAGATGGATTTGAGGGAGGAGAAATCAGGGTCCAAAGGGCCAGGAACGAAAGACCGAATGCAGGCAAATGTGGTTTGCTGCTATGTGTACGTGTGTATTATGTGCCAACAAGTCGCTTCTGGCTTACGGTGACCCTATGAATGAATGACCTCTGAAATGTCCTGGTTAATAGCCTTGCTCAGGTCATGCAAACTGAAGGGCGTAGCTTCCTTTATTACGGCAGTCTATCAAGTGGTTAAGACGCTGAACTGCAGGCTGTGGAAGGTCAGTAGTTCAGCAGTTCGAGACCCAAGTTTCGGGGGCCAACTTGTCCTCTGACTGTGCTGCCAGAAATTTATTCACTACAGAAGGTGAGTCCCAGTATATTGACAGAGGCATAATCTGGAACAATTATGTATCAGAGGCACCTGAGAATAACTGTGGCGTTAATATACAAAAGCCAAAGAGAAACAGAATATTGAAGTGGGGGACCGTTGACCCCTTAGTAATGTTTGAAAGCAAATTTCCTTTCCTTTGGAGGTGAACCTTTGGGAAAACTTCCTACCTGGGAAGGGCTGTGGCTCAATGGTAGATAGGGCTGCTAGCTCCGGACTGGGAAATACCAGGAGATTTGGGGTTTGGGCCTGGGCAGGGTGTGGTTTGGGGTGGGGAGGGACCTCAGCAGGACATAATGCCATAGAGTCCACCCTCCTAAGCAGCCATTTTCTCCAGGGGAACTGATCCTGGTCATCTGGAGATCAATTCTAACAGTGGGAGATCTCCAGGTGCCACCTGGAGGTTGGCGATCTTAATGGTAGAGCATCTACTTACTATGCAGAATGTCCCAGGTTCAATCCCCAGTGCTTCCAGTGTAAAGGATGAAATAGTAGGTGATGTGAAAGGAGTCTCCCTGGAGAGCCACTGGCCAGTCTGAGTAGACAATGCTGACTTCAATAGACCAAAGGTCTGATTCAGGATAAGGCAGCTTCATGTGTTTATGCACCTCATCTTCATCAAAATCTGAGGAGGGCCATCAGGGGCAGATAGACATGCTGTGTGGGCCGGATCCTGTGCCCTCTTCTAGGCCCATTCACCAGATACAGTATTCGTTTTTAAATGTATGTAAAACACTTTGGGAGCTGCGGTGGCTCAAGTGGTTAAGATGCTGAACTGCAGGCTGTGGAAGGTCAGTAGTTCAGCAGTTCGAGACCCGGGTGCCGCATGATGGAGTGAGCTCCCGTCTCTAGTTCCAGCTCCTGCCAACCTAGCAGTTCGAAAGCAAGGAATTGCAAGTAGATAAATAGTTTGGTGGGAAGGGAACAGCGTTCCGTGTGCCTTGGTGTTTAGTCATGCCGGCCACATGACCACGGAAACCTCTTCGGACAGCGCTGGCTCTTCGGCTTTGAAACGGAGATGAGCCTAGAGTCAGATTCGACTGGCTTTCGAGCAAGGGAACCTTTACCTTTACCTAACTCTGCACAGGATTGCACGGTAAATCCATTAGTCTTTAAAGGTGCCCTGGGTTTCTTTGTTCCTTCTGAGATGGAAAGATACCCTTTCAGATGCTGAGGGTCCCCAGGGTTTCTAGCAAACTGTCCACTGGCCTTCACGCGCCAGAAGTTCATGAGAGGGGCTCAACCATACCTTTCCACATTTTGTGTGTGAGAGGAAGAGGGCTGCCGACTTTGGTTGTACCTCTCCTGTGCTTGACGCCTAGCCTCAGACACCTGAAAAGATGGACAGGAGAGAAACGTATACATCGAAAAGTGAACATATTTCCACCGATAGAGTTTCAAAGACATGGTCAAGTGACGTTTCAAAGTTTCCTTTCTGAAAAGCTCGGCTAAAAATAAATAAATCCCAAATATATAATTGTTCCAAAATCTGCTTCTTAGAAATTCTTATACACAATTGATAAAAGACTTAAGAGAGCTTTACTAATAGGGTTGCCACCAGTGTTCCCTCTAAGCTGAGTTTTTTAGCCTCCAGCTCACACGTTTTTGTCTCAGCTCAGGAAGGAGGGCTCTAGAGGAAACTAATTTATGTAGTAGCCAAATGGCTCGCTCACAACTTTAATGCCAGTAGCTCACAAAGTAGAATTTTTGCTCACAAGACTCCACAGCTTAGAGGGAACATTGGTTGCTACCCTCCTGGTGACACCTGGCGACCTCCCACTGTTACAGTTGCTTTCTAGAGGACACAGATCAGCTCCCCTGGAGAAAAGGGCTACTTCGGAGGGTGGACTCTGTGGCACTTGTAGCCTTGCTGAGGCCCCTCCCCTCCCCAGGCTCCGCCCTCCAGGTTTTTCCCAACCCAGACCTGGCAGACCTACATACTAAACGGGTCTACTCAGAATCTTAATGAGGCCTAACCTTACTTCCAGGAAAGCGTTCAGATGGGCCGTTTAGTCTGCTTTTGGCCCGTCTCAGAAATGGATTTTATCTGTGCGATCACACCGTCAACATCTGCCTCCCGTCCCCAGCCGTCGCTTTCCGGCTCAAAACCGCTTTAACCCGGAGTATTTTGATACCAGGTCCCCAAGTGGTCTTTTCCTGATTCTCCGGTTCCAGCTGCATTTTTCCCGTGTGATCGAGCCACTTCCGGTTTAAACCCCCTTCCCGCTCGAAAGCTGCTCGAGGCTTCCGCTTTTTGCCCACCATTTTTTAAAGCATTGGTGGCATGCGCATATGTGGAGCTCCACCCCCGCATTATTAAAAACAATGTTTTTGTGCCTAGTTTTAGCGTTTGGACGAGTTTGGGATCTCACGGAGGCCATTTTCAGGGTAAACGGTTAAAGGGAAGTGTTCCTTTAAAGTTTTTAAATGGAAGTGTTACAGCTGTCGGGTTGAAGTGGAAATCGCTGTTTTGCGCACACGCGAAAATTTTAGTTCTACCGATGGCTGCCTGTGCGCATGCCCAAACAGAGAGAAAAACAACACTGACGCACGCTCTCACATGTGGAAGGCGAGGAGCTATGTTGCTGCGCAGCGATCCGGAACAAGGAGGTGTGATCACAGTTCTCCAGGTTAAAAAAAAAACACATCAGGGCCGGAGCAGTTTAACCCACTCCCAGCACGCCGTCTGACCGCACCCATAGGATCGCACTGTCAGTAAGTGTAACTGCAGGCATTCAGCCGGTCACCCCTGCTTCTCTCTCTCTCGGCTCCCTGGCCTCTTTCCTGATTTCCTTCTGTTAAATGGACGTTATAAACCTCTGAAAGTACAGACCTGTCTATTTTGCTTGTATTATTTTATAAAGTCTCATGGGGATTGATGGCAGTACAAAATCAACAAACGTCACCTTCCTGGCTCCCTCGTTTCTTGTAACCCAACCTCTCCCTGCTCCCTGCCTTTTGTGCTTTCCCTTTTCTTTCCCTTTCACCGTCCACCCAGCGGTTCGAAAGCTTCGGCGAGTAGATAAAATGGGTACCACTCCTTAGAGAGGGTGGGCACACTAAAACCCCTTGGGGAGGTGTTAGCCGGCGAATGTAACGTCCAGCTCTGAAGCCTGGAAAAAAGACCTCTTCGGCATCAAAGAGCCTGTAATGGGCCAATCCGGCCAGGTGGTGGCAGTGCGGCGCTACGACTCAAAGCCAGCCCAGGAAGAACTAACGTGATCAAGCCAAGCCGGAATGAATGCCGCCCGGAACACGACTGAAGCCTACAGCTGAACAAAATCCCTGTCGGCTGCAAACGTGTGCGATTTAAAGAATTATATGTTGTCCTCCCTTACCCCTATCATTGTTAGTCCCTTATGAAAACCTGTGTAACTGTAAATCGCTCAGAGCCAGCAGCTCTGCAGGATTGAGTGATCAATAAATCGAAAGGTATTATTATTATTATTATTCTGTTTTTGTTTCAAATGAGATGGTGGACCTACCTGGGCTGTTATTTTTCTACCACTTTTACACTTTTATAATATCTTCTTTATGCAGGGACTTGACAGATGATTAAAAAAAATTATTACGTGGCGCAGTGCTTAGAACGTGAGGAACTGGGAGACGCAGGTGCCAGCCTCTAGTCTGCCATAGAAATTTGATGGGTGATCCTGGGCTAGTCACATATTCTCAGGCTAACCTACCTCACAGGGTTGTTGTGAGGCTAAAACAAAGGAGAGGAGAACAATGCAAACAACTCTGTGTCCCCATCTGGGGAGGACAGCAAGGTATAAATGAAGAGAATCAATCAAAAATCTCACTGGCCAACGATATGGGGGAACCCATTCGTTTCCACTAATTTGAAGGGGGGGATCAATTTATTTTGCCCCTCCTTTCCTCCTTACTTCTTCCCCACCCCAACCCCCATTTTATTCTCACAACACTACTATGTGGCAGGGGAAACTGAGAGTGGCTAACCCAGGGTCAAAGTTAGAGTCCAGTGGCACCTTTAAGACCAACATAGTTTCATTCAAGGTGTGATACTTTTGTGTGCACACACACGTTGTTATTCACCAAGGGAGGGGTATAAATCCAAACTCTTCTTCTTCTTCTCCTCCCGTCAGAGGAAAAGCGGAGAAGGTCTTGGGTCTGAGCCCACAAAGTCACATAGGTGTGAAAAGAATTATAAGAAACCTGTGAGCTGACCAGAGAATCTTTACTGTCTCCTGTAGAGTAAGTCTAGGGCCTCGAGGATACATGAATGAATCTGAAGGATTTTTGACAAGTCCAATTGCCAGAGACTTTTTCAAGGATGGAACCTGCCATCTCACACATGGGATGAAAAACACATGTGGATAGCCTTGAGCCACCATGTTAACTGAAGGATGGGATGGGAAGAAGAGGTGACTCCCCAAGGGCTGTTGTCTAACTGGACTGAAGAATTCATAGCCTCTCTGGGGAGCCTCCACCCCCCCACACTAATTCCCAGCACGGACTAAGGCAGTGTAAAAAGAGTGACCCAGATTAAAGGAACATACATCACAAGCACGGCCTGTGAGACGTGGTGTGTCAAGCTCCCTTCAAAGGGGATAGTGAAAGGGCCATATTGGCCTGCTGTGTCAGAACTTGAAGGGAAAGTGCAGCAGAGAAATTCCGCTTGAGCAAGTTCGCTGTTTTCATCTGGGAAGAGCACCCAAATGTTGCCTGTCAAAATCAATCACTGCGATCCCTTCTGGACTCCCCGCCTGGTCCAGGATACCTCCTGTCCTTTCCCTCTCCCAAACCCAACCGCCCCTCTCAGTTAGAAGGCAGTTTGGCTTAGGAGGGATTTTCCAGAACAGTCTTCATTTCATCAATCTTATTTTTAGACCACTTTTCTCTATAGCTCAAAGAAGAGGCCATGTAAAACCATCATAATGCAAAGTTTAAAAAAAGAACTTTTAAAAAGGAGGAGAGTTGGTATTTCACTTTCAAATTACAGATGTCAACTTTTCAAGCCTTCCGCAAATCCTGATCTGCCAGAACTCAACAGGGCGAGAAACATTTCACATCCCTCTGCTAGGAAAAAATTCCTTCCCTCAGTGCAGAAGAAGGTAGCCCTGACCAGCCACTGCTTGTCTGATCCTCAAACCACTTCCATTCTAGAGGGACTCAAGATGTCCATTCGCTATCTGAACAACCTGAGGTCCAGTGGCTGAGCCCCGTCCTCCTCCTCCCCACCCCACCCCCCACCCCTGCATCGGCCATGCTGCCCAGAGATTGGTCCCTGTCCGCCAGATGCTGATGTCACAAGGCCCGCATCACAAAGGGAGGCAGAGGTGTATAAATAGGCTGGAGCCTTGGCAGTTGGAGTCACACAGCAGAGGCTGCGAAGGGAGAGGCCTGCCGATGGGCTCCTGGTAAGCCACCCAGAGGGCCAATGGTGAATCTTAACGTGGGAGTTGATGGGGAGAAGTACGGTTGGCGGGAGATGGCGAGGCAGGAGGTGGGGAGGAGGAAGATGGAGACAGTTTTATTGGAGACGGTATTTGACCGGTTTAGTTTTGAAAGACTGGCAGTCCAAATTGGGAGTTTTTCTTCATTGCGGCTTTGAACGGGTTTTTATAACTGCTATTTTATTTGTCTTTGTTTCAGAGGCTCCAGAAACAGCAAGATCGGCGAAAGGTGTGCTGAAGATGCAGTGATCTGGGGTTTCCCTCCCCTCCCCTCCCCTCCCCAGCTCACCGGCACCCCCTCCTCCACTAACCCTGTCTCTCTTTCCTCTCTTTTGACTTCTGTGTCTTCTGACCCCTTAGCTCCACCATTCCTACTGTTTGCTGTTTCCTCTCTGCCACCACTCTAACTCCTCTTCTTTCCTTTTCTTCCTCTGCCTCCCCATCCCCCCATCCCTTCACTCTTCCATCCACACTGACCCACCCCCTACTAACCCACTAACTTACCCGCCCCCGCTGTTCCCGCTCCCCTTCCCTCCACTGGCCCCGCCATTCCCTATTCCACTCCCTCCGGTGCCCCAAGCAATGGCTGGGGCGGTAGTGGGAATGGAACAGGGAGTGATTGGGGGTGGTGACGGAAAGGGAACCAGGGACATGCCAGCTACGGACCTCCCATTCCATCGTTTCCCAAGAGGAACGCGTGGAATGGGAGGCCTGTGGCTGACCCCTCCCCTGCCTCCCCCCCCCCTCCCCGGGGAGCGGGAATTCCATGGTAGCTGCGCCAGGCAGTGGCCCTTTGCTAGAGAAGTCTTCCGCTGGAGCCGGTGAGGTAAGCACTTTGCCTTTGTGCTGCGTCCAGCTCAGTGTCATCAGCACATCTGCATGATCCCTTTTGTTGCCATGACACGGTATCTGGCTATTCAAGACCTGGTATTGTGAATGCTCTTTTAAAACGTATTTGTATTGAAACAATTTTTGTTTTTTAGAAAAACCATTTCGAAAAGCAGCTTCCAAGAACCAGAAATAAGTCATTCCTGAGGCGGCAGAGTTATTATCTGGCCCTTGAAGAGCACAGGAGGTTGGCTCCTTGACGCTGCAGCGCCTTCGGGATTCCGCCTACTGAGGAGAGGAAGGAACTGTCAAGAGACCCTGTGAGGACGCTATGCCTTCAACTGTGCCGGGCTGAACATGATGCAGATCCCAGTGGGTCAGAGCAGATGAACAGCGTCATGGCTGAAGCAGGAGGTCAGTTCTGCAACGCTTTCAGGATTCCTCCTATTGAGGAGAGGAAGGAAGTGCCAAGACCCTGTGAGGACGCTATGCCTACAACTGTGTGGGGCTGAACATGATACGGATCCCGGAGAGTCAGAGCAGGTGAACAGAATCATGGCTGAAGCAGCAAGTCTGTTCTGCAGCGCCTTCGGGATCCATCGTCACGGGGTCTGTGCAGGCACACATTGCGTGGGTGTGCAGGCCAGCCGCAGAAAAAATTGCCAAGTCATTCTAAGAATAAACTACATTTAAACTACACAAACTACATTTAAAGGATACATGTGTCTGCTGTGTCATTATGGGTCAAAAGGGGCCTCCTCGCGATTGTCCCGGCTGTGGCTTTAAAAGCAGCGCTGACAAAGGCCCATTCTCTGCGCCTTCTCTGCCCAGGGGTTCACACAAGAGAGGGCTGGGCTAGGATCAGGAATAGCCAGGTGCGAATGCCATTCTGTCTGGGAGCTTGCTTGGGGGACCTTGGGCCCATCATTTTCTCTCAACCCTACTGGTCTCGCAGGGTTCTGGTGAGAATAGAAAAGTATTAAATGTTATCAGCCATAAGACGGGGTACAGATAAACGCCATACCCCTCTTTTTAGAGGACATCTCTTTTCAAAGGACTCCAAACAGCTGCCCCCTGGGACAAGGTCTTTGATGTGCAAACTCTATTACCTGATGGGGACGGCTTCTAATACAGTCCTTTAGCACACCTGTGCTTGACTTCCCTGGTCATCTCTCTTGTTGTTGTTTTGTTTTATTGACTACGTAAACAAAGACATACATACAAACATACTACACTACTTCTAAACATAAAACGGGTATAGTATGTTTACATATCGCTTATTGCCTCTTTTCTAATACATATAGTTTCTACCTTATACTAACAAAAAGATTGTTTTGCAACAGTAAGGAATCTTAGTCTCTTCATGTCTTCTTCTCTCACGTCTCACAGCCAGTGTTTGTGATGTATGTTGTTCATTGTTTTGCTGAAGTAAGGATATTATGTTTATGCCATTAATAAAATCATCTCTTTTAAAGGTATCAGGAAAAAATGTTCAATAAGCAGGGCTATTTTTGGGCAGGAACGCACAGGAACGGAGTTCCGGCTGGCTTCAGAGTTGGCCACGCCCACTACAGCCAAAACCTCTGCGTGCCTGGCTACAGGGAAGGCCTGGAGAGCGACACACACCCCCCAGCGACTCCGAGGCCGGCTGGCCGGGGGGGCCCTGGAAGGATCGGGGAGGCATTTAAATGCCTCCCCGGGCCTGTCCAAGGGCCAGCTTGCCCGGGGTCCCTGTAGCCGCGAGGTGCCTGGACAAGCTAAGGGAAGGCCGTTTAAACTGCCTTCCCTTCAAGGGGGGGCTTGCCCGGGCGCCCCGCAGCCGTGGGGCGCCCAGGCAAGCCAAGGGAAGCCATGGGGTGTGACCTAACATGCTAATGAGTTTCTGCTTTTGGGTGTGGCCTATTATGCTAATGAGTTCCTGCTGGGCTTTTTCTACAGAAGCCTGCTGGGCTTTTTCTACAGAAAAAGCCCTGTCAATAAGTATACTTCAGGAGTAAAGGGAACATTACATTTCAACAGATTCTGAAATGTAATGTACCCTTTACTCCTGAAGTATACTTATTGAACATTTTTCCTGATACCTTTAAAAGAGATGATTCTTACCTTTTGATTTATATAACTACTTCAGCCAGAATATTATATGCTAAATACTGGAGATGCCAAGAGCTGCCAAGTAAGGGGGAACTTATTAATAACATTTTTGAAGCGGCAGAAATGGACAAGCTTACGTTAACCTTGAAAGACCGCTCAGAAGATTCATTTGACAATCTTGTTGTTGATGGGTGGCCTCTTCTCTCTCTCATTCAGCCACTGGGGGGGGTTGCTGTCGACTGCTAGCCTGGATGGGAAGGGGAATTTCTCTGCCGCAGTCTCCCCTCCAAGTTGTGACACAGCAGGCCAATATGGCCCTTTCACTATCCCCTTTGAAGGGACCTTAAAACGCCACGTCTCACAGCCAGTGCTTGTGATCTATGTGACAAATCTGTTCCTTTACTCTGGGTCACTCGTTTCACACTGCCCTAGTCTGTGCTGGGAATTAGTGTGTGTGTGGAAAGGCTCCACAGAGAGGCTATGAATTCTTCAGTCCAGTGGGGAGTCACGGGCTAGTTGTCTGATCCATAAGGGTCACCTCTTCTTCCCCTCCTTCAATTAACATGGTGGCTCAAGGTTATGCATACATGGGCTTTTTTCTGCACTTGGATTAATCTGTCCTCTAGGCCCTCGATTTACTCTACAAGAGACACTAAAAATTCTCCAGTCTGCTGTCTTATCGGCCACTCACAGGTTTCTTACAATTGTTTTCACACCTATGTAGGGCTGCCAAGTGGGGGCAGGGGGCGGGTAAACCCCCGCTTTGGAGGCCCGATTTCCGCCGCTGCGGAATTAGGCCCCAGGGGAACCCCACCCCTGCGTGCGCGTCACCAGGAATTTTGGCGGCCAGCTATCTCGATAGCACGGTCTCCCGCACCCTGTCTGTAAACTCCTGCCAGGCAATGCTTACCCCCCTTTAGTGGGGGCAGCCGATGACACACTACCGCGGTGGTGGGGTAGTGGCGGTGGCGGCTCCTACTCATAAGCCTGGCGGAAGAGCTCTGTCTTGCAGGCCCTGCTTATGTTCCGCCTTTCTTACTTGGACTCAAGATGGATCACACAGAGGGAGTCAACACAATCAAGAAGACGGGACATTCAACAGACAATGAAATGGGATTTGGGTTATAGAACCAACCAGAAGTCTACAAACAGAACTGAACACGACACAAAATTACCCAATAGGATCCAACCCCCAGCAAACTACTCACAGTAGTACAGAGACTTCAAGAGGCCTTTTGTACCGTGCTACCCTATTGCCTGCACAGAACAGTCCTCTTGAATAATTCAGTTTTGCGTAGTTTGGAGGAAGCGAGGAGCGCAGGAACCTCATGACATGATGCCACGTTGTGTTTCCCCCTTCCAGATTGTCGGCCACCACTGATGCCTGTACACATGCCTTCTCTGTTGTGGCTTCCACCTTGTGGACTGGCCTGCCTGAAGAATATTCAGTGCTCACAGCGCTCACAGACATAACGTGGAACAGCACTGAATACTTTGTCACTTCCACCAGAGATAAAAACCACCTCACGTGGCATCTATGTTTATTAAACCACAACTGCACAACGTTTATGTTATCCCAGCATTTCTGCCACAATAAACAGAAAGACAGAGAAAGGCAGACACCAGGTCCTTAACCAAGCCATGGAATCATGGCAGCTGTTCAGGTCAACGGCGTACGTCTCAAAGAGTTTAGGGCCAGCAGTCCGCCCTTCACACTCCACACATCCCTTTTGGGGAAACATCAAAATAGCCAACGCAAATGTGACTTCCAGGCACAGCATGAAGCAGTCCTGAAAATGATCTAGTGTCCACACTGGCCAGGCTTGGACTGGTTTGTGAGCCTGCAGACATGGTTGGACTCTCTGCTGCTGGCCTAGTGTGGTGGTGTTCTTACCACAGGTACTACCTAGAAACAGTCGCAAGACACAAAACAGCAAAAACAAAAAGACTAAGCTTAACATAACAAAACTTTGTTGGTCTTAAAGGTGCCCCTGGACTCTAACAAAGTGTGCGTGCCCACGAAAGCTCACACCTTGAATAAAACTGTGTTGGTCTTAAAGGTGCCCCCACTGGACTCTAACTTTGTTCTGCTGCTTCAGGCCAACATGGCTACCCACCTAGATCTAACTCAAGGTCAGACAATGAACTTCCTGGGAGAATGGGAATTTGAACCCAGGTCTCTCAAGTCCTAGTCCAACAGCCCCTCTGGCTCTTGTTATGGTTGCCAGCTCTGGGTTGGGTAATTCCTGGACATTTTGTGGGTGGAGCCTGGGAAGGGAGGGGTTTGGGAAGGGGAGGGACCTCAGCAGGCTATAAAGCCACACAGTCCACCCTCCAAAGCAGCCATTTTCTCCAGGGAAACAGATCTCTGTGGCCTGGAGATCAGGTGTAACTCCAGGAGAACTCCAGCCACCACCTAGAGGTTGGCAACCCTACCGTTGATTTTCCTCTTTCACAGATGCCATTAATCAACTCCAGAGACCAATGATTTCAGGAGCACTGAAGGTGTGCACTGGCAGCCCCTTCACTTCCAAAATTAGGAGCATTTGTTGATTTCAATGGGAGAAATGTAAGCATAATTTTTGAACTGTGGTGAGTTAAGAGGTAAATGCTCTCCCTGAGATTACATAGATTGGGATTTGTAATTAATTTGACACATAAATACTGGGGCCCCTCCCTTTCTTCTTACCTTTTCACCTTCCCACTGGAAAAAGCTACAGTCTTTTCTTTCTCTACAAGCCGAACAAGCATAAAATCTTCTCCCTTCTCCCTTCCCTTGACGAATCTTTGTGAACAAAAGAGCAGGCCCTGGAAGAGAGAGGGTTACCTGGATGCTTTTCGAGGCAAATGGAAGACAGAAGGGTGTACACAGGCTAACTACACACAGGCTGTGATCACACACACTAAATAATTCACTTTCAATGCACTTTTCAAACTGGATTTTGCCCGTTCACACAGTAAGATCCAGTGGGCAAGTGCCTTGAAAGTGGCTTATTTAGTACGTGTGATCACAGCCACAGAAGAGGGCGGTTAGGATTCACATCAAAAATGCCCCTGCCTTTCACGTGAGCAATGTTCCCTCTAAGCTGTGGAGTCCTGTGAGCAAAAATTCCACTTTGTGAGCTACTGGCATTAAAGTTGTGAGTGAGCGATTTGGCCACTGCATAAATTAGTTTGCTCTGGAGCCATCCTCCCTGAGCTAAGACCAAAATGCGTGAGCCGGAGGCTAAAGAAAAGTGGGCTAGCTCACACTAACTCAGCTTAGAGGGAACACTGGTCCAGAGAGCAGAAAGGTGCAGGTAGGACCCCACTGGAGTCCATGGCACAGAAGCATCCCTGTGCAATACTGAGAAAGGTCAGGAAATCCCACTTGATCTGTCCATACGCTTTGCTGGAAGAGCTGAGGGTAGCATTGCAGAGGGAAAGCACAATTTAGAACAAAATGGTTGGGGAAATAAGGTTGGTCGTGGGCAGTGTTCCCTCTAAGCTGAGTTAGTGTGAGCCAGCTCACAGTTTTTTAGCCTCCGGCTCACACATTTCTGTCTTAGCTCAGGAAGGAGGGCTCCAGAGCAAACCAATTTATGCAGCAGCCAAAGCTCCTGCTCACAACTTTAATGCCAGCAACTCACAAAGTAGAATTTTTCTCCCAAGACTCCACAGCTTAGAGGGAGCATTGCTCGTGGGGGGGCTTCTCTGCAGCAGTCCCTTAAGTTGACTGAACCCCAAAATTTTGCTAAGAGTAAAACTGGGCTCCAAGCCTGCACCTTAAACCCCCAGTCTGGGGTCAGCAGAGGACTCACCGTGCGGACAGTGCGGGGCCGGAGCACCGGTGGGGTCTCGATCCCCCAGCAGCAGCGCCACCCCCAAGCGGGGACCCCCCTCCATCGCCCTCCGCAGGCGCCGCCCACGCACACGCGGCAGCCGACACTTCTGGTTCCCAAGCGACCGTGCCAAATCCGGCCGACGTAGAGGGCGCGGGGCGGAGGGCTTCGCTTCTGCGGCGCACGCCGCGGCGGCCGTCGTCCCACTGGAAACCTGAAGTGAGGACCACGGCTGATGGCTCTAGACTTTTCCCATCCCTATGCTCTCGTGGCCGGAGAGAGCCCCGGAGGGCCAAACTTGCCGCACCGTCACTTCCCCAACCCCGCGGCTACAGCGCCACCTACCGTCCCCGCCAGACAAGACGGGGGGACGGGACAGAGGAAGGGCCGGGCATTGAGCCCTCACCTTTGAGCACCTTAAAGGTAAAGGTTCCCTTGCTCGAAAGCCAGTCGAGTCCGACTCTAGGGTTGCGGTGCTCATCTCCGTTTCAAAGCCGAAGAGCCAGCGCTGTCCGAAGACGTTTCCGTGGTCATGTGGCAGCCATGACTAAACACCAAGGCGCACGGAACGCTGTTACCTTCCCACCGAAGTGGTCCCTATTTATCTACTTGCAATTTCTTGCTTTCGAACTGCTAGGTTGGCAGGAGCTGGAACTGGAGACGGGAGCTCACTCCGTCATGCAGCACACTCGGGTCTCGAACTGCTGAACTACTGGCCTTCCACAGCCTGCAGTTCAGCGTCTTAACCACTTGAGCACCTTACTGTTCTTTATTAATAAATGCAGTTTGTTATTACTGTTGCCAACCTCCAGGTGGGGTCTGGCGATCGCCTGCTTTTACAACTGGAAAAAATGGCTGCTTTGGAGGATGGACTCTATGGCATTATGATACCATGCTGCGGTCCCCGTCCCCCAAACCCCGGTCTCTCCAGGTTCCATCCCCCAAAAGTCCAGGTGCTTCCCAAACCAGACCTGGCAACCATTATTATTATTATCAGGGGTCATTTCGAAGAAAAAGAGCTAGGGGAACTCATTAGCATAACTCATTAGCATAACTCATTAGCATATGCCACACACCCTGACATCACCAGAAGTGCGTCATAAGGCCACACCCCCTGACATCACCGGAAGTGTGTCATAAGGCCGCACACCCCGCCCCCAACAGTCTCGGCCGCCGCCGGCCTTGCAGCTCCACTGCCGAGCCCCACGAGGGGCCCGGCGGTGGACATGCAAGGCCGGCGGGAGTGCAAGGAAGCCCCGCGAAGGCCCTCCCTGGCCCCAGGCAGGCAGGGGTGGGGAGAGGCAGGGAGGAAGCAACTTACCCTCCCTCTTCTCCTGCCTCCTCCTGGCTGAATGAGGGCCGGAAGCGGGGCGGCCGGAAGCAGGGGCTTCGTCATGTGCCCCCCCCGTACCTCACCCGGGGGGACTGCGATCCCCCCCCAAATGACCTCTGATGATGATGATGATGATGATGATATTATGGTTCTTTTTGTAGCAGGACCTCCCCTGCCCTCCCCGCGAGTAGGCTCAGGGCAGCTTACAACGTTGGCACAAAATACCAATAGAACCATATAAAAACATTTTAAAACAAAGCAATACAGATAAAACTCATAAAGTCATAGGGTGCTAGTGATCGTTCAGTGCGTTGCTTGTGATGGCGTGCTAAGGATGTTTACAAGCTGACAGTGGTCTTCCTGAGTCACTCGGTGGGAAAAGCCAGATGTTAAGGCTGAGGGCCGGGCTCCTTGATGGTAGTAGTTGAAAGCCTGGTGGAAGAGCTCTGTCTTGCAGGCCCTGCAGAACTGTAAAAGATCCCGCAGGGCCCTGATCTCTTCCGGGAGCTCGTTCCACTAGTAAGGAGCCGCTGGTAAGGATATGAGGAAGAACCAGGTATGCTGCAGTGATAAAGTAATGCAGGATACCTTAGTTAACACGTAGGAAGCACTGGCCTCAGAGAGGTCACTCCCTTTGCTGGGAATGAAGGAATAAACTTTTTGGATTCCAGGCTGAGAGGAGAGGAGTCCTCTTTATGGAGACAAATGGGCAGGATGGAGAAAGAGCGAAGTCGGAATCAACCAGCCTGTTCAAAGCTCCAGCCACGCTTGTGTCTATTTCTGAGCAGGGGATGTGTCAAGGTACACTCGGTGACCTGTACTGCTTCGTTAGAGCCAGTGTTCCCTCTAAGCTGAGTTAGTGTGAGCTAGCTCAGTTTTTTAGCCTCTGGCTCACACATTTTTGTCTCAGCTCAGGAAGGAGGGCTCCAGAGCCAACTAATTTATGCAGTAGCCAAATTGCTTGCTCACAACTTTAAAGCCAGTAGCTCACAAAGCAGAAGTTTTGCTCACAAGACTCCACAGCTTAGAGGGAACATTGGTTAGAGCCTCCTCCGTTTTTAGTTAGCATCAGTGATGTTCCTGCTAAGGTTCTGAGACTATTTTTTCCTGTGTTCCTAAAGGTCGTCTCCCACCCCCTCCCGATTTAAAAGACCTCAGATTGTGACCTAAGGTTCTTACCCCCAAGTGCCTGGCTGTTCGACCACGCCTAGACGAAGATTCCCGACCGAGCCAGAGTTAGATAAGTAGGCGGGGTGTGTGTGTGTATGTGGCATACATGCATAGCCGCCTTTATCTGCTGATAGGGACAGAAGGACAGAGGCTTGAGTGGTGGCAGCATACCCCGTACAAGAGGAAAGGGGGCATGTGGGCAAGGCCCCGCTCGCACACACTGATGCCCTGACTGCCTCTTGGGTACCCTGAGGCAAGGAGGAGTGGAGAATTATCACAGACCCCACTCTGAGCTCCTTTGAAGGAAGACAGGATAAGAGGTACCAGCCAAGAATGCTTACCAATCTCGCATAAGGATTTCCATTAATTTACGGAGAATATGCTTTCCAAGAAAGGGCACTTTCTGTAAAGACGTGCAGGAAACTATCTAGCGTCTGTGCAAACAGTGGACATGAAGTCCAGCACATAGTTTAGTCTTCCATGCAGCATTCCAATGGGCAGAGCACTGAACCAGAGATACGGAGACTCAAATTCCCATTCATCAAATTGTCGGCACATTCGCGGTACTCGTCTTTCTGCGTAACTATAATGCCCCCACCCATCCCCTTTCCTCCCCTCAGAGGCAAGATTTTCCCTCAATTTTTCTTGCCCTTTACTGACTGAGCCGCCCTAGTAATGTGTTTTCTTCTTTCCTGAAGAACTCTGGCTGTCCCAGCCTGTCGAAGTATGATATTTTGGCTGTTTGCTCAGCCCAGGCACCTGAAGGAAGGATTGGGAGCCCCTTTTAATTTAATGGCACTCGAGACGTTTTCATATTCCAAATTAATGAAATCAGGGGTTGAAATTTCTGAGGTAAAACCAGTACAGGCACAGACTTTAGTTCTTATGTTTCGGGCTAATGAGAGTTTCTTTAGCTATTCAGAGTTACTTAAAATCTTTATGTTGAGAAACGTTTGTTCCAGTGTTTCCCCAAACACTCCAATATACTTTCTTTGAGTATTCTCTGCCTCATTTGGTTTCCAAAAGGCTGGTACTCTCTTTCCAGTACCCAAAACCCTTCTCTTGAAACACCGGTACTCGTCTTGAGTTTTTAACTGACTCTTAAGGTCTCCAAAGGCAGTTTCTAAACACACCAGACCAGGGATCTCTGCACTCTTCAGAGCTAACTTTCCATTTGACTGGGTAGGGAAATTCTCCTCTCACTAGAAGATCTATCCCCTTTCCTTTGGCCTGAAAAGGAGTCTGTCTAACTACCCACTCGTCCTTGCCAACTTTCCCCAGTTCTGTCTGTGTTAAACTGCTCTCAGTGAGGGTTGCAGTCCAAATGAAATCTCTTCCTCAGCATTCTGCTCTAAAGTCTCTTTTTGCTCAGTTGATGCTAACCAATCAGATTGCTTGGAGCAGCCTGTCTGTGAAGAATTAATCCTTTACAGTCCTTCAGCTGTTTCTACAGCACTTCTAAGCATTTTAAAAAATGCAGTCTGTCACAGTGACCTACCTCGCAAGGCTGTTGGAAGGAAAATCTTAAGGGAAAGATGAGAAACATAACTCATTAAGACATGTGGAACTACAAAAAAGGTGCATCACAGACCATGACGTTTATTGTCTTATGTGAGCAGAGTCTGATAATACCTCCTTCAAAAAATTTAAGAGTATTGATAAAAACAGAAACCACAGTAAATGTATAAAGTTGACAACTTTGTTTTCTCAAGCCACAGTACAATGAATTTTATATTTTAATTTAAGGCTTAGACATTTTAGTATATCAAGTATATCATCCCAACATACTACATTAATTGGTTTACCAACTCCCAAATCGTATGAATCCAAAAAGTGACCACTTCAAATAGTTCAGAAGTATTGCTCAGCAGCCTAAAATACAGCATTGCCAGAAACACTTAACAGAGAACTTTCATAAAAAAGCAATCTTTGCTACAGGCATTACTTGAGGTCCTGACATTCAAGTATAACACTGAATTTAAAAAAAAACAACAACGTACAACTAAGGGGTCTAAAATTATTAGCTCTGCAACTGACATTTCAGAATAAAGTTATATTCAGCAACAGAGTCCCCAGACTGCTGAGGATTTTTGTGATGAGAAATGGATGGGAGCCCACAAAATGAGCCAATCTGCAAACCTTTCTCATTCTGATAAGATTTGGCGGCTACGAAATTGGGATCTAACATCAGGGCAAGGATTCTAGCATACTACCAGTGGACACGATTCAACTTTGGTGTTAAGCTGAAGAACTGACATTGACTGCAATTAAAAAAGGAAAGGGGAAAAATGCAATAAAAGGCTGTGATGAAACATAGCAGAAATCTTGTCCTAAAGAAAAAAAATTCAGTACATCAGTCATAAAAACAACTCACAAAATCTCAGGACCAAGAAGTACAGTAACACAAATGCATACAGCTCTAAGTGGAGACAAGCTTTTTAAGTGCATTCTTTAAGCATGAAAAAACTAACCCTGAATAACTTGGCCTGCAGCAAGAAAAACAAAACCTTGGGAGTATTTTAAGACTCGGTAAGAAGTAGAAAGGCATTCTTGTGCTTTTATCTTCTCTTCCCCTAGTGGTACCTTTAAACATTAGGTTGGCTCAACGGCGAGGAAAATACCTGGAACTGAGCTTACAATGGGTTCTTACACACACACACCCTCACATTCCATCTATAGACAACAGGATGGAGGGACAAGCTTCCAATTCATATTCACATCTATGACCCACACAAGTATGCCCACAGGTCCCACTAATAATCTATCCCTTCTCGAGGGAGTTGAGCCGAGGCACATATCTAAGTGTGCAAGCTCCAATAACACAATATGCTCTATGCGCCAAGTTCTCTTAGGCAGGGCATATGCGTGATTAAAGGCTCGCTTCCACCTTTCCTCACAAGCAGGACGGTGAGGCTGGGAACTGAGCAGCAGAATTCAGTAAAAACGTTCTGGAGAACCATGAAATAAATCCCCCTCCTGTATTTTTGTGGAATTTGTTTAATTACCCTTCATGACCTTTGTTTCCAAATGTGCAAGTAGCGATACTGGTCCCATTGAAGAGACAACTCTGTGATGTCTGACTACACAGAGCTCTAAGAACCCATGGAGAACTTTGATATTAAGGAAGAATGTCGGGCAGGACTTTCGCAGACGAGTAATGGAAAGGCTCTGCTCCATTTTTAATAAAGACAGACCGATTTCTGACGTTTCTCTCCAACGTAACGGTTCTTACATTATAATCAAAAGTAGTCTTTGGCATTGTAAACTTCGTCTCCCCCCTTTAATCTTAAGTACAGAAAACATCAACTCTGCCTACAAAAATATAGCATCGGACAAGTTCCTCATTTTCCCTGATGCAGAATTTCACAATTTTAAACAAACTGTAAACTTATTACATTCAAAATACAAAGCCTAAAAGGTTTTGAGGTTTTGGCAGTCCAGCACTCTGTGTCCAGCAGAATTCCATTATTGTGAAACCTTGACACCATAGATTTTTGCTAAAACGAAGCCTTCTATCCAGCTCCTACCAGGAAGAAAAAAAAGGCTTCCGGCTATGAAACGTCTGAGTGAATGCATTGCCCAGATGAACGATCCGTCCTTGCGTCCCACCTTGGCTTCTCTCCACAACCACACGAGGCATCTGTACAAGTTGCAGAGGACTCTTCCCATCCTTTAGTGCCTGAGTAAGATTAAGTATCTGTAGGGGGGGGGGGAGAGTATATATGGTAGTAAGAAGCTTGCTCTTTCAAGAAACAGCCCCTAAAGCAAGTTGGCTTCACTTTCCAGGTTATCCCAACCCAGTACCCTTTTGAGCACTAGGGCCAAGTGTGCGCTGACCCTCAACCGATTGCCAAGACTGCCCGCCTGAACCCCTTTTATCAGCACCGCCTCCCTTCATACACCCCTTTGTTGCTTTGGGTGTTGTCATTTCAGGGCTCTCTGCGGGAATAGAAAGTCAGTGGTGATATACGGCTCCTCAGTGCCATTAACAGAGGTTCAAGGCTGACCTAAGGCTGACTGCTGAGTAGTCGCAATTTCAACACCTACGTCATGTGGAAACCAATCTAAAAAGCTTGGGATGTAATAGAAGGCGGTCTTACCTGCCCTCTCATGACAGACATTTGATTTTCAAAGGTAGCCTTGTCGAACCCTTTGTCAGTCTGCGTTCAAAAAGACACATTCAGAAAATCTCACAATGCATGTCAGACCTACATGTAGTCACAGGTTTAAGAGAGTTCTTTAAAATAACATACTTTTATTCACATATTTTGGAAAGGTATCGAATCGCGTGCATTTCTCAGCCAATGCAAACAACTTGTAATGCTTTACAGGGTGTGAAATGTCTGAAGTTTTCAGGGAGATACTTTGGACTGCTACTGTGGGTACGTTTCTAATCTCCCAAAGGATACATCTATACTATATATACGGCAAGAAAATCCTAAACCAATTTACTGTCTGTAAGATTTGAACTTCTCTTGTGTCTTTCATTATTTGGTTTTACCCAAAGCCAACTGAGAAAGGAGAAGCCCTCTCCACCTGATATTTTTGCCCACCTACAAAAGTTACCTTGAACAGCTCATAAAGATCTTCGCAAAGATCCTGTACGAAGTTCATGTCAGAGATACGAGGAAGAACCAAATCCACCGTCTCTTGAGAAAAAGGGACCTTTGCTTGTGGCAGCCAAGCCCAGTGGAACGGATCTAATGGGAGAGTGAATGGAGGGATGGAGGGATGGAGGGAGGGAGGGAGGGAGGGAGGGAGGGAAGTCAGGAGATGAAAGGAACAGATTTCCCAGTTAACTTCCTGAACGTAAAACTTTTGCTGCTCTGCGTGTGGAGTTCAGGAAACATAACTGCAAACGTGTAATTTTGTTTATTGTCCTTGACTGAAATTAAACCTTGCAACTGTCACTTTTCAGCAGATTAAATAAAGGGTTTGAAGACAGTATGATTTGTTAAGCCAGGTCAGTTAAACAGCATTCACTTATTCAGTGCCTCAAAAAGCTTTCAGTTGTAAAACTGAGGCAATTCTTATTTGACTCAAGAGCACCTTATGTGAGTACACCCAATAGGGCCTCCCTGTCAGAAACCCAAGAGTGCTGAGAGCACGACCAGCCAGGCACAGATATCAACTCAGATGGGACACAGTGACACGGAAGAGGGGTCCGTAGGGGGTGCAGAGGGGGGGGCAGTTCCCATTCAATCTGTGTCGCAAGGATTGTATATTACCAAGTTACAAGGAACTGCTGCAGGAGGGCTAAAGGATAAGGATCCATAAAGACAGTAAGGTTATGTGTGACCACACCACTTCCAAATAGTACGCAAAGGTACCCATCCAAGCAGCAAGCTGCAGACCTCCTCCTCCTCAAGGAAGGAAGGAAGGAAGGAAGGAAGGAAGGAAGGAAGGAAGGAAATATAAGATTTCTTATGAGCCCAGAAAACCATCCAACAGTCAGGCCCATAGCGACAGGGGGCCCTTGGGGGCAACGCTCCCTCCCAAATTGGCCCTGCCCCCTTATCTCCCGGACCCCCTACCTTAACCCCGGAGGCAGAGGCAACCAAGGGCTGCTGGTCAGGAGGGAAGTGGTGAGAGCAGTTGGCTGGCTGGCGCCCACCTGCCCAAGCAAGAGGGGGTGGGGAAAAAGCACACCCGGTGCCAGCACAGCCAGCTCCGCCCACAGCCCAACTTGCCGAGTGAGCGAGAGCCACTATTTGCCTGCCACAAGCCAAACTGGAGGGGGGAGGGGGGGCAGCAAACACGGCACTTACCTGCCTGTGGCATGGCTGGCTCGCCTTCCCCCTCGCCCGCCAGCTGCCTCGCCTCCCTGCTGCTGCCTCAACTCCTCCGGAGCGAGCTGCTCATTCGGGGTTTGCTTGGTGTGTGCTTTTTTTTTTTTTTTAAAAACAGGGATACAGCTGCGGTAACCCGGCGGCAGCCAGAGCTACGGCAAACACAAGAGCAGCACCAGCTGGTCTGCTGGCTGGGAGGCAGCCTTGCCCAGCAGCGCACGCCAAACCGCCCCCCACCACCATCACGCAGGCCGAGGCAGGGAGAGAGGCAGGGGCCCTGCTCACTTGACCCCAGGGTGCTGCTTGACCTTCCTTGCTTGACCCAATGGTGTGCAGCCACTGTTTGACCCCGCCCAAAATGTCCACCACCCCCCTCCAAAAAAAATGTTCTGGCTACGGGGCTGCCAACAGTGCTTGTTTGGATTCAAGTGTCAGTGTTGAAAAAGGCTGGGTCCCGATAAGCAAATAAAAATCTCATTTTTAAAAAACAAATCAGGCTGGTGCTCTGTGTCCCTCACAGTCGCTCTGGAAGGAATCCCTCCCTTACGTACTGACTTGTCAGTACGTGAAATAAATCGTGGGGTAGATCTTTTAATATGCCACAGCTAAAGAAAGGATGCACAGCAGAGCACCTCTGGCAGATCTAAAGCCACCGTTCTTTACAAAGGGGAGCTCCCACAAGAAGCCACTGCTATCCTACATTTATTCAAGCTCTCAGCGAACAATGGCAGAGATTAACATTAACCAAAACACTCACAGGCTCTCCACTCATCAGGATGTTTGAAGGGAAAAGCTAAGCCATTGTCAATCGCTGCAATTTTAATGACAGGTTCCTTTTCATTAATCCACTGGATATCCTGGGATGGGGGGGGGGGAACACAATTTAGACAGCAAGTTTAGAATTTAGGCACACAAGGCTTGTGTTGACCATTCTATTTGGCACAGTGTAGATGAACGCACCGGATAAATTACAGCAATACAGCCATGAAAAAGAGGCCACAAAAATATTGACGCAAAGTGGCACAGAGTAATTGTGTAAGAATGTGTCAGAATACATTGTTGTAACGCAGAAACATCATTTATCCTAATTTTTAGTGCAAATACTCAACTTGTCTACTTAATTGTGGTCCAGCTTATGAATAAATTGAATCAGAAACATGCAGGATTCTCCATTAGCAATGTAGAGTAATTGTGTAAGAATGTGTCAGAATACATTGTTATAAGGCAGAAACATCATTTATCCTAATTTTTAGTGCAAATATTCAACTTGTCTACTTAACTGTGGTCCAGCTTATGAATAAATTGAATCAGAAACATGCAGGATTCTCCATTACCAACTCAGCCTCTGATTTCTGGCATAAACACCACACAACAACTTACTTGGGGGGGAAATTACAATACGGTAACTTTGAGCTACCCTTTGACCTTACCTTATCTGAGCAGTCAGCTCCATCACTCTGCTTTTCATACCGGACTAGCCAATTGTCATTGCCTCTGTCTTCAACGGAATCAGGAGGAAGAGGAAGCAGAATCAGAACAAGGGCATCTTTACAAAGAGACAGCTTCAAGGTCTCATTATTAAAGGAGAATTAAACAAGTTCTGTAAAATCAACCTTGTATCGGGACGGCGGTAAACGGGGTCTGCCCCAGGTTCCAAACCCCACTCCGCCAAGAAAGCTTGCTGGGTGACTTTGGGCCACTCACAGCCTTTCAGCCTAACCTACCTCACAGGGTTGGTTATGATGCTAAGATGTAGACAAGGAGAACCAGGTAAGTCGCTTCGGGTCCCCACTGGGGAAACAGATGGGGTCTCAATAATGTAGAATAAAATAAAGCAGCAGTAGCAACGTTTACATTCTGATCAATGCCTCATATTAATTTTAATTTTTTGAACCACATTGCTGATTTTGGGGTGCCCCCCCCAACTAGCTGGTCTTCTCTGTACTGAGCAGATGTTTGGAACAAGAAGTCACTTTTTTAGATGAGTGGACTACTGCCTGGTCCACATGTTGTCCTTCTGATGAAAGAAGGCTTGGATTAATGTCCTCCTCTCCTCACTGAGGATTTGAAGAAAAGCAAGTGCTCGTTCCAAGCAAGAGTCAGAACAGATAGAGATTAGCTCACCATTACTTTGCTTTGTCGTTTCAGAAAGGCAGGCAGAGAGGCAGGCCCTGAAGCTGCTGCCAAACCACCAGGCCAGGGCAGCTGCACTCTGAGACAAAGCAAAGGCAGCTGCTGCCGAGGCACATCAGAAACTCTTGCTGTAAACAGACACAGTGGCCTGCAGGCAGTAGGACACCTGAACCAGTAGCTCAGGTCCAGTTTCTCTGCAAATATCCAGTTGTGCAGGGAATTCCAGATGTGCCAATATATGTTGTTTTAATGGCACCAGGCAGAAATCACAAAGCACTCTGAAACAGGAGATCAAGCCATAGTGGCTGTGTTCTGTGGGCCAGCTGCAGCTTTTCATGGAGCATCGCTAGCTGATGGGCCCCGACTCATGAGCCACTTTTGCAGATGTGCATGGGAGGTCTCCCTCAAGAGTCACTCAGCATGTTTTCATTTTCTGGACAAGGAACTGAAACGCCTCCTTATAAATGAGTAAGGGCTTCTAACTCAAAGGAGGTGCCCAACAGTCTCAGGAACCAACACCAACGCAAGCATGGACAAATCCTGTCCTGCAGCTACTACCAGGAGTACAGCTGTAGCAAGCTACAGTTCCCCTCAATGCAGCACTGTGCAACCAAAGCTGCCTCATTACTCTCAAACGCAAACTGCCAAATTCCTCTCCTACGTAACATATGCATTGCATACATAACTGTCTCAGCCCACACACTGCAGTCAGAACAGATGCCTCAAGCCCATGTGACTTTTTCATATGACTTTTTCATCTCAGGGTTTTTTTTACCATCCCTTTCTTAGCACAAGTGACTGGAATGGTTAAATACCTGTGTTCCTGATGACGTAATCAAGCACAACCAATCTTTCAAACTGCGACTGAAACTGTTTCCTGGTATTTTCAGGCAAAGGTTCAGTTTCAAATTTCCTGAGCCAGAAGTCGGCCTCTTTGTAGCCTTCGACAAACAACTGGAAGGAGCCGACCTGCAATTTAAAATAAACCCTGCATTTAGTTAAAAAAAGAACAAAACTGAGTTTAAGCATACCTACCATGCAGCTACTATTCTGAATTTTAAAAAACTCATACCATAATGCTCCCCGTCAAGGTAGGCTGGAGATGGATCCAGTCTCACAAAATGGGGGAAAGATGAAATTAAAACAGTCTTACATATAACAGTTTACAGCAGAGCAAAGGATACTGGAGCTTTTCACGGCTAGCAAAACCCTGCTGGACAGACTGAAGTTGCCATATTGTTTAGCATTGGTAAAGTAACCAAAGTACATTGCTTCAAATTTAAAATTCTTCATACAGGTAGTCAAAGCTCTATGCTAGAAGTGATCACCACCACCACCACCACCACCACCCCCGACTTGGACAGCCCAGACAAGTCTGATCCTGTCAGATCTCGAGAGCTAAGCAGGGTTGACTGTGGTTAGTAACTGGATGGGAGACCTCCTTGGAATACCAGAAGTTGGGAGGACAGAGGCGGGCTTTATTCAGCCACCTCTCGGAATATCCTCCAGACTCCCAGTAGGGGTCAGTCACCAGAGGTCAACGTGACTTTGAGGTGCAGACACACACAAGCACGCACACACAAATACCAAAAAAGTGATGGCCCATCTAAATTATGTAAATTGAACTGGCTTAAATTTGCATAATCTTTATATCTAATGCCCAACATACCCCCTCCGTGCGGATATCTAAGTCTGCACATCAGGGGCACCCGGGGGGCAGGAAAATTTTCCTGCACATTTGGGACAATCCCCAGATGTGCAGAAAAATCTAAAAACTGTAAAAAAAACTATAGTGGGGATACTTAACCCCCCCAAAAAGTAAAGGAGCGTTCCCTGCGCAAGCACAGGAAACGCTCTGAGAACGGCTTCGCCACTGCCAAGAAAGGGGGGTGGGTGGGGGGCCCCAGCCAGGCCTCGCCACTGCTGCCGCTAGGGAAGGGGGGAGGGAGATAGCTTGGCTGACCGAGTTCAGGCCTCGCTGCTGGTGCTGGGGGGGGGGAGGGAGGCTTGGAGGGGTGCGGGCCTCGCTGTGGGTGCCAGGGACGGGGGCAGGAGAGAAGGCTCACCTGCGGCTGCTTCCTTCTCCTCCCATGGAGCTTCTCCCCCCCCCCATGAGCAGTGTTCCCGCTAAGCTGAGTTAGTGTGAGCTAGCTCACCGTTTTTTAACCTCCAGCTCACAGATTTTTGTCTTCGCTCAGGAAGGAGGGCTCCAGAGGAAACTAATTTATGCAGCAGCCAAATCGCTCGCTCACAGCTTTAAGGCCAGGAGATCACAAAGTAGAATGTTTGCTCACAAGACTCCACCGCTTAGAGGGAACATTGCCCATGAGTATCGCGGCGGGTCCCCTTTCTTGTCTATTCCAGTTTTGCTAGTAAGTAGCATTCACGCATCTCTGTCTATTAAGGGAGGCCTCACCTGACAAAAAGGTTGTGGCAAATTAGAGGTCAGCTTCGAACTTACTCTTCCTAAGTGAAACTATAGAGGTGGGGTCAGACCAGGATTTCCTGGATGGCTCATCTGCCCTTGACCCTTTCGACCTGGCTTCAGGCCTCGTTGAGGTACAGGGAAAACCTGATTGCTCTAGTGAACGCTCTCTGCTTACGGACAGATAAGAAATATGTATCTGGATACCTTTGGCAGACCTTTTGGCTGCCTCTGACATGAATGCAAAGCAAAACAATTTATGGAGGCCTTTTCAGTTCACTGCTGAACTCCTTTAGGATAACTTTGCGCACCTGTGTTGTGACATTTGCTGCGGTTTTATGAAAGAGTCTGTTGCTAATTTTTGTAATGTTACAACTTTAAATATAACTGTAACCTGCCGGAGAAAGGCAGGTTTAAAGTGTCTTAAATAAGAGCAAGAGCAATATGGAATTAAAGAAGGTAGGGAGACAAAGCAGTTGAAGCAGGCAAACAAAACATGACAACATACAAGAAATTCTTGTATTGGACATGCCCAATGTGAGTCCTGGAGCGAATTCTATGATTATTTTTACCCTGGTAAAAAGGTATTAAAAACTGACCACTGTTCTATCTACTGGGGGACAGGGAGAAACCCTGAAGTTCTAAACTGTTCCAGCTTCCAGGCTCCTAACAGAATTCCTGTATTTTATACTTAGAAAAGAGTGATCCTGCTAGATCAGGGGTGTCAAACCCCCGGAGGGCTTCTATCAGGCCCGCAGTGGAACTGGCTGTCTTCTGCTGCTTCTTCCAGTTCTGCTGTTGCTGCTGCGTCATTTTAGGTTTGCAGCTTACAGATACACACCTGAACAGCCTACTCAAGATTGCAACAGCACAGACATTTTGATACAATAATTCAGAGCAAGAGGTGTCAGTTATCAGACGCTGTTAAATAAACAAAATATTGCAAGAGTGCTAATGTTTGAAGCATGTTTTTATTTTAAGTTTATATCTCCACTTTATAAAGTTTATAACTTTATAAAGTTTATATCTCCACTACCTGGCATTACATTTTATGACACACATGGCTCGGGCAACAAGGTCTCATTTATGTCAGATCCGGCCCTCATAACAAATGAGTTTGACACCCCTGTGTTAGATACAATATTCTAATAATCTGGAGTCTTCTGGAAGGGCTTACTTACCTTTGGAGGTAGTCCTATTCGATGAAATTTTTTCCCCACCTTTGGCACTTTTTCTAAAGCATACTTCTTGCCTCTTGATTTTGCGCGATCTATTGCACTGTAGTTAAAGGTCTCGCTGACAATCCACACAACCTTGAAATACACAAGGCAAAACAAGATCCAGAGTTATGGTATGCTTACTGTAGCCACATCTTCATACAGAGGTTGTATGTATACTCTTCAGAAGTTACAGAATGTGAAAACTGCCGAGTAGCTCCATCATTTTCTGTGGCGAACAGAAATGGCCACAACCTAATCTATCTAGGCTATTCCTTAAATTCCTTAAAACAGATTTAAACACATTAGCCTGAGATTCCAAGTCTTACACTGAATGTTGTGGAGAATTTTAATAGATCTACCAACTAGCTTGACTCGCTCACAACCAGCCATTTGCTTCCTTAAACACTGGTAAAATCATCCTTTTAAAATGTACAAGGAGCCACAACTTCCCATTTTCTTTTGAAATGGTTTGCTTCAAGCTGCAAGGGCCAAGGTTCTGCATGTCAGAGCAGAACGCTGTGAAATCCAAGTGTAAGATGGAGATACTGATGTTGGGTGGAGGGTGTTGATTGGAAGTCAGAGCTGTTATGCGGAACTTTTTTTTTTTTAGTTTTAAGGGGAGGGGCTGTGGCTCAGTGGCAGAACCTCTGCTTGGCATACAGAAGGTCCCAGGTTCAATCCCCGGCATCTCCAGTTAAAGAATCTGGCAGTAGGTTATGGGAAAGACCTCTGCCTGACACGCTGAAGAGCTGCTGCCGGTCTGAGCAGACAAGACTGACTAGGATGGATCGATGCGTTTATTCACTATAAGACAGCTGCACGTGTGTGCGCTTCCCTTAACTGGGTGGACACATATTCCCCTTGAAGGATCACATGTAGCCGGGGGGACGGGCTACTGCTGGGTCTGTGACGACCTCGTATTGGGGAGGACCAGGTTTCTCTTTAAATTATACTGGGTGTTTATAAAATAGGTAGTTCCGTTTGTCACCAGGAATTTTCTACATTCCAAATCCACTCCCAGCTTCTTATGTTGGTATAGTGTGACCCAGGGTCTAGGCCAGTGATGGCGAACCTTTTAGAGACCGAGTGCCCAAACTGCGACCCAAAACCCACTTATTTATCACAAAGTGCCAACACGGCCATTTAACCTGAATACTGAAGTTATACTTTAGAAAAATCAACTCATACATTAACATAAGATGATTCAAACAAAGTAAGGAAAGCAATCCCAAATGCTTTCATTTACTTAAAATTATTTGGCAGAGAATTCCACACTTTAATGACAGTCTGGGCCTGACTGGGGCAATGGCACGCATGCCCACTGAGAGGGCTCTCAGTGCCGCCTCTGGCACACGTGCCATAGGTTCACCACCACTGGTCTAGGCTTTCAAGGGTCTCTGTGGTCCTGAGGAATAATTGATATGACTTCTGGGATTAATTTAAATAAGAGAGGATTTATTGAAAGGGGGACAAAATAAGAGGTTCGTTATTATGTAACTGGTTGGGAATAAGGTTCCTGTAAATGAGCTTGTCAACTGTATCACTTTAATACACATATACTGATCCTTCTCGGATTCCACACAGATTCTTTCACCTCTCTCACTGACTGAATTTCCACTGAACAACTTCAACTGCTTTTTTCAACTGTCTCTCCTAACTCACTTTCATACAACTTTCATAACTGACTGACACTCACACAGATCCGCTTCAAAAACTCCTCCCACACTCTCTCATCCTCCAATCACAGCACACTTGTCTCTCTCAATCACTCTACTCTGCATTCACTGTACTCCAACCCAACATTTAAAGACACACACACACTCTTAAACCAAGGAATCGTTACAGGGTCCCACCTTGCTCCTGGAGCCTCTGGTGGTGGCTGTGGCCAAAAGTGCCTTTCATCAGCTTAAGCAGGTAGACCAGATGTGCACATTCCGAGAAAAAAATTACTTAGCTACCGTGGTATTTTTCTTGGTCATCTCCCGGCTGAACTACTCTTAACATGCCTGCATGAGATAGCCTTTGAAGATTGCCCAGACATTAAAACGAGCTCAAAAGATCAGGCCAGCTATTTCAGTACTGAACTGAGGCAAAGAGAGCATTCTATACCTGTGCTGGAAGCCACAAATACAAATAAAGCCCTAACTTTGACCGGGACCATTTACTTAAGGGAGCTCCCATTTCCACCTTCCCTGTGCACTGAAATATACTTCCAACCCCCCCCCCCCCCCCCAAATGTCAAGTGGGAGCCTGGCAAGTACAAGCCGCAGCATTAGCGGTCAGACTCCTCCTCCCACGGAGGGGCAGTTTACAGGTTACAAAGCCAAAAACACTCCTCTATACATCACACCAATACCTTAAGAACAGGGCACGGCTTGGGCCAAAGTGACGAGAGAGGAGGTCCTATGACTGATGGAGAAATTAAAAACTGACAGATCACCAGGCCTAGATGGTATACATAATCTCTAACTCGAACGTGAATTTGCAGATCTCTGGACAAAGATATGCAATCTATCATTTAAATCTGCCTTTAGCCCTAAGGACTGGAAGGTAGCTAATGTAAACCCCCATCTTTAAAAAAGGTTCCAGACAAGATTCGAAAAATTACAGGCTGGCCAGTCTTATGTCAATAGCAGGTAAGTTGGCGGAATCCATTATTAAAGATAGAATTAGTAGGCATATTGATGAACAAAAGCTACTGAGGCAGACTCAGCATGGGTTCTGTAAGGGAAGATCTTGTCTCACTAACCTGTATGAGCTTTTCCAGGGGGAAAGCAATCACGTGGACAAGGGGGACCCAGGAGATGTTGTTTAGCTAGATATCCAGAAAGCTTTTGATAAAAGTTCCTCATCAAAGGCTCCTAAGTAAACTCAGTAGTCATGGGATACATGGACAAGTCCTCTTATGAATTGAAAACTGGTTAATTAACAGGAAACAGAGAGTAAGTATAAATGGGCAGTTTTCACAGTGGGGTACCACAGGGATCAGTACTGGGTCTGGTGCTTTTTAACTTGTTCATTAATGATTTGGAGTTGGAAGTAAGCAGTGAAGTGGCTAAGTCTGCGGATGACACTACATTGTTCAGGGTGGTGAGAAACAAGGACGACTGTGGGGTGGTCCAGAAGGATCTACTGAGGCTGGGCGAGTGGGTGACAACATGGCAAATGGGGTTCAATGTGGCCAAGTGCAAAGTGATGCACATTGGAGCCAAAAATACACGTTGATGGGGTCTGAACTGGCAGAGACTGACCTGGAGAGCTATCTTGGAGTCATGGTAGATAACTCACTGAAAATGCCGACCCAGTATGCGATGGCAATAAAAAAGGCAAATGCTAGGGAACATCGTATAAACTGATGGTGCGGCCTCATTTGGAATACTGTGTACAGTTCTGGTCAAAGCACCTCAAAAAAGATATTATAGCATTAGAAAAGGTGCAGAAAGGGGCAACTAAAATTATTAAGGGGATAGAACACTTTTCCTATGAAGAAAGGTTACAGAGGTTAGGGCTCTTTAGCTTGGAGAAACAACGACTGAGGGGTGACATGAAAAAGGTTTATAAAATTATGCATGGGATAGAGTAGATAGAGAAAGGAAGTCCTTTTCTCCCTTTCTCACAATATAAGAACTCATGGGCACTCAATTACATTAATGAGCAGTAAGCTTAGAACGGATAAAAGGAACTATTTCTTCACCTCACCCAAAGTGTAATTTAACACGTGGAATTCACTGCCGCAGGAGGTGGTGGTGGCAGCTACAAGCATGGATGGCTTCAAGAGGGGATTAGATAAATATATGGAGCAGAGGTCCATCAGTGGCTATTGGGAAAGATGGAAAGAAGGGGCCGCAGTGGCTTAGAGGTTAAGACGCTGAGCTCTGACCAGAAGGTCTGTAGTTCGGCAGTTCAAGACCCTAGTGCCGCTCAACGGAGTGAGCTCCCGTCTCTGGCCCCAGCTCCTGCCAACCTAGCAGTTCGAAAGCAAGAAATTGCAAGTAGATAAACAGGTACCCGCTTTGGTGGGAAGGTAACAGCGTTCCGAGCACCTCGGCATTTAGTCATGTCGGCCACATGACCACGGAAATGTCTTCGGACAGCGCTGGCTCTTCAGCTTGGAAATGGAGAAGAGCACCGCCCCCTAGAGTCGGATTCAACTAGCTTTCGAGCAAGGGAAACCTTTACCTTTACATAGATGGAACACTCTGTCTGGGGCAGTGATGGTCTGCATTCTTGGTGCTTGGGGGGGCAACAGCGGAAGGGCTTTTGGAGGTCTGGACCTGCTGGTGGATCTCCTGATGGCACCTGAGTTTTGGCCACTGTGTGACACAGAGTCTTGGACTGGATGGGCCACTGGTCTGATCCAACATGGCTTCTCTTATGTTCCTATGTTCTTAAAGTGGACCAGTTTTCAAGGTGCAGGTCATAGCAGCTGGCTGGCTACTACCCACTCCTCGCCCTGGAAAGATGCATGACTCAGAACAATGGGTCACCCACGCACTCAGGGATAATCCCTTCAGCACCCAAGCCTCCCCTTCACTCATTACCCTTGCTTAAGTAGCAATTAATCAATGCTTAAGTCTATTAACCTTCCACATCACACTTCCCGTCCAGTGCTTATAGGGCCATTAAACCTCTCCCACCACTTTGTCTACCTCTGGTAGAATCATCAGCTCATTGTCCTCTGCTGGTGAGTCAAACTACGTCAGGATACGTTTTGCCCTATAAATATGTCACCCTGCTGCCCCAGCAGAGAGAGTGTGTGTGTGTTCTTGGATCCCCCTCTGCTTCCACAGACCTTTTCAAAGATTCATAATTATCACCTTCCCCTACAACACCTTCCTCTTTCCTCTCTGATTCTTCCTAGTTAGCTCTTGTGTTTGCTGTGTGCATCCTTGCTTTATTTTGTTTTCAATAAAAACCCTTCCCATAAATAACAGACTGCTTTTTTCCGAGAGTTCTCATAGGGACAAATCCCCGTATACATAGGTGGTCTCAGTTACCCGCCTCTCTCTCTGTCTCCAAGCTAATTCCCCCAAGCTAAGTGAAGACGGCCTATTTTGGGGGACAGCAGGGCTCTCTCAGCAAGGGTGCTCCACCGTGGGAATTCTCCCCCCAGGCAAGCCCACCAGGCCTGTTCTCTTCTCCCCTTTCAAAAGATAGTTAACATTTTTATTTCACTTAGAAAGAAAGGCTCCGATTCTTAACTGATTTGGTGGTTATTTTTCAGCTGCTGCTACGTTTATAGTTTTGTATGAGTTGCAATAACCAACCTAACTGGGCAGCTTTTGCATTGAACTTAATGGGTTTTTTTCCTGCTTTGTAAGTCATTGTCTGGGTAGGAGAACGCCTGAATACCTGAGATTGAAAAGTTTCTTCCAGCTCAATCTGTCAAAAGGAACAAACCACCTGTGGGACACCGGCAAAGGAAAAGATGTTCAGAGGGAAATTCTCAGAGCACAATACACCCAATCAGTGTTCCCTCTAAGCTCAGTTAGCGTGAGCTAGCTCACAGTTTTGTAGCCTCTGGCTCACACATTTTTGTCTTCGCTCAGGAAGGATGGCTCCAGAGCAAGCTAACTGATGCAGCAGCTAAATCGCTCACTCGCAACTTTAATGCCAGTAGCTCACAAAGTAGAAGTTTTGCTCACAGGACTCCACAGCTTAGAGGGAACATTGCACCCAACATGCTGGAAACAAGCAGCACACGGCATAGGAATAGCACCTCATTTCAGTGACAATACACAATCAAACTTTAATACAAACCACCATCTGATTTCTGCTACGCTCCTTTACCTTTGTTTTAGGGACCACTCCCAGTCCCAGTTTGCTGTCCACAAGACAGGCACCGGCTTCAGAGAGGTATCCCTGGTTAGGAACGAGGCAGCCCCTGCCAAAACAGCAAGGGCAGCAGATCTTGTGGAAGTATTTGGTCCATTTTGGATTCAGGTGACCATAAGGCTCTTCGGATTTTGGTTTAAACACTCCGATTGCTTTCTAAGAGGCAAAAAAGTAAAGGAGTTACAAGCTGCTCATATTTCTTACGGTTTTCATTCTTTAAAGCAGTCATAAAAGCATATCTTTGTCTGGTGTTGTTTAGGGATGACTGTAGACTTTGACAGGGTTCAATAACGACACCACACACAAAGATTTCTTGAAGCTTACTGATCAGCTCTGTCTCTCTCTCTGTACCAAGCTCCCTGTTCATCTGACAGGCTGTGTCACAGCAGCATTTTACTAGAATCAAGCAGCTCACACATTGCACAGTGAAAAACGTTACAGTTAGAGCCTCTATGCTAAAATCACACTATGTTCTTCTCACAGGCAAGATTATCTTTGAATGTTGCAAAGCTTTTGCCTTCAGTAATTCATTGTGCTCTAGTTCAACAGTCTCATGCAAACTCAGAAAACCTTGTTTTCCTGCTTTGCCAATCTCCCGTTGCCAATTTCCCTGTGAGAACTTGAGAACTCGTCCTGGGCTTGCCTCACGGGATTTGTTCGCATATCCCACAGATGACGTGGCTCCTGAGCATTTCCTGAGCATCCACCCCACTAGATATTGCCAAGAGCATCAGCCACAGTGCTACGCCTACTGGGATCTCACTAGCACTGTGTGATGCAACTAAGTGCCACAAAAATTAGTGAAAGCGCAACCAGGCATTGGGCACCTAGTGTCTCCCCCCAAAGCCACCGCACAGCCAACCCCTTTTTTCTCCTTGCTGGACTTCAAAGTACAGCAGAGGAGAAAAACACACCTTATGGACAGACTACAAAGTACATTGTAAAGAAATGTCAGAACTAAACAAAAAGAAACTCTTACAAATTGAACACCAACCAGTCTACACATTTGCAAATCATCACCTGAAAACTTTCTCTCTCAAAAACAGTGAGCACAGAATGAATGCATTTACTAGAACAAAGTCAGGCCTGGTTCATTACTCCGCACTGGTGGAATGAGCTCCTGGATGACATCAGGGCCCTGTGGGACCTTTTACATTCAGCAGGGCGTGCAAGACAGAGCTCTTCCACCAGGCCTTTGAGTAGGGGGCAGCCGTAATAAATCAAGACCCTCACCTAGGCTTGCCAAGTCCCCCCGGGGGCGGGGAAACCCCCACCCCAGAGGCCCATTCCACCGCCACCGACGGATCAGGCCCCGGGGGAACCCCACCCCCAAAGCACTCGACGTGCACGTCACCCGGAAGTGACATGACCACGCTGGGGGCGGGGCCACGGTCATCCGAGGGAAAACTCTATGGCACTGGCGTGGTGACGGGGTTCAGCGCGCGCACTCCCGGAGCAGCGCTGGGGTCCCCTGCTCCAGCACCGATCCGACTTGGGAACCCTACCCTCACTCCCAATTATCATCAACATGTCAATGTGAGATTCAAATTACCATCATCATTAACATGTCAATGTTAGACGCTGCTACTGCCCGCCATCGGCCACGAACAGCACTAGCACTTTACATAGTTGTTTTATAATTGTATCGTTATGGTTTTATCTAACTTTGTGTTTTAGTGTTCTAAAATGTTTTATGTAAGCCGGCCTGAGCCTGCCTTGGCCGGGAGGGCGGGATACAAGTCAAATAAATAAATAGAGATGTTGCAATTTATCTACTCCATTAATACCCCACATTTCTCCCCAGTGGGGACCCAAAGCAGTTTGCATCATTCGCCTCTCCTCTTTTTTATCCTCATGACAACCCTGCGGGGAAGATTAGTGTGACTGCGTCACCCAGCAAGCTTCCATAGCAGAGTAGGGATACAAAGCTGGGTCTCCCAGGTCCTAGTCCGACACACTGACCACTACCCTTTCATCACAACCACACTCCGCATTAGAAAAAAACCCACACAGAGGATATGGCACAAAGAAAATGGTATATCCCAGGCTCTCCAGAATCTGCTCAAAGCAGCAAACAAATTCATACACTGGCACCTGTCAGCTAAGCTGCCATGAGTGTGGAGAGGCTTTCTAATTGCTTTGCATTCCTTCCCATGCGCTTAACTGCTTCAAAGCTGCAACGCTTATCTTTAAAGTGTTACTGGAGGAGACTGTGGTGTCTATCTTCCATGGGAGCTTCTTCGTTCCCAGCTTCGCAACCGTTAGAGAGTCTTGCAAACTCCCTTGCGCGGGAGTCCACCTAACTGGGTATTGCTAAGGGTATCTTGCCATTCCTAACAGTGTTTGTGTTATTGCATCTATGGCTTTTCAATAAAAGTAAAACCTTCCTGGAAGCGGGTACTTCGTTGTTTTGCAGTGGGTCCTGACAGCACCCTAGGCTAACTGGGATCTCCTTTAAACAAACACTGGTTTTGTTTGAGGACAGGGGACAACTGAATTGCTCCAATGGGAGGCATTTTTCACCCATTACCTCCCTGTGCTGTATTTCTAATGTGACTATGGCACTACAGGAAACACTTTAAATATCTAGACACTTGGTGAGATCAGTTCTTCCTCCGAAATACTTTCATAACTAACACTAGTTTTACTGTCTACGTTGAGATCATGTGTATCCTCTGTAATACTGTATGGGAAGCTAGTATTTGTGACGCTGAAGTCTTCCAATGTTAACACAGAGTAGGTGACAAATTTGAAAGCCTTCACTATAAAATCGCTGTAAGGCAGGGGTGGCCAAACTTGCTCAGTGTAAGAGCCACATAGAATAAACGTCAGATGTTTGAGAGCTGCAAGACATGAATATTACACATGTTTTTATTTGTAAAATATGCATGTTTGCTTTTTCTTAACATTAAATGAGACTGCCAAAAATACAAACAAAAGGGGTAAAAACCGATAATGATAATGATATTTATTTGTCCAATGATATTTATTTGTTTGCTAATGATATTTATTTGTCTAAGAGAGAGAGAGAGAAAGAGAGAGAGGAGGAAAGAAAGAAGGAAAGAAGTGGAAAGAAAGAGAGAGAGAGAGAAATGTAGAAAGCAAATATATGGGAGGGAGGGAGAAAAAGCATGGCTCCCCTTCGCTTCCCCAGCTGCCCTGCCAGGAGCCACACAATATGTGTGAAAGAGTCGCATGTGGCTCCCAAGCCGCAGTTTGGCCACCCCTGCTGTAAGGCACTGCCCACCAACCCGAATCTCACCTGGAATGTGGACACCACAACACAAGGCGGTCAAAAACCCCCACCCCAATTGGCAACGTAGGGATAACACTGGACTGTTTTAAAGGAGTGCTGCAAAGCACCTCTCGGCCTCAGCACTTCCAACTCGCAAAAACAGGATAATGGACACCCCCCCCCCCTAATTCTTTGTGTCAATTGTACATGGATATTTTTAAAAGCTTAACAATTATTTTCACATACAAGACAAGGAGACTCTGAAACAGAATACATTTCTTAGCCATCCCCAAACCAGATAATAAGTCCAGAAGTGTCTGGAATACACTGCCACTGCAACTCTCAGAAAAAAATGGCAAGGCCAAGGGCAACTGGAGCAAAAACCTGCACAAATCTGAACTAGATCTAATCTAAATAAATAATAACAACAACAACACACTTTCCCCACAATCTGAAAGAGACTACACAAAGTTCTCCAATCATTGCTAATTTAGTTGCATTTTCTACTACCATTATCTTCCACTGTGGGCTTATTAAACTGCTGAGAGTCCCGTGTCCTTATATTTGACCTTCTAGGTTCAAAGGCACTCTCTGTGTATAATCAGCAAGTTGCTCCTTTAAGAGTATGTTTGCTCATGAGGAAACCCAAGAATACATGATTAGAAGGCATGACAAACACTGAAGTCAAGAAGGTATGACATTGTAAGCAATCTGGGTACACAACCTCCTTTCAAGTCCCTTGTGCACTAGCCTGAGATTCTCAGAAGAAGGATGTATAACAATATTGTGTTGTTGTGTTTCTTTTATATTTTCATGGATGGCTGAGATAGCCGTTTTGGCCCCTGTACTTCCTCTGGCAAATTTCCAGTTTTCATTTGTTTCTTACACACCTTCTACACACAAATGACAGAAAAACAGGAAAAAGTGTTAATGGCAACATTCCTAGTGTACTTGGATTGTATGGCTGGGGGGAAGAATCGCTGCACTTTTAGCCACAGTGTGGAGAAACTGTAAAAGAAACGTGAATTTCGAAAACAAAACAGAGTTGCAAAGCTGCCAAGTTCAGTCAGATCCCCAGTCATAGGTGAAAAACAAGTATCTTTCTTCAGGTGGGAACAACAGCGCACAGGGAACTTTACACTGGCAACGCTTCTACAATGGGATAATGTTGCTCCTGTTGCCTCTGCTGCACACTGGCAGGGAAATGTGAGGACTGCTGACTTCGTACACAACTAGACAAGGCAAACGCTGATGCTAAAACAAACCAGCCAGTCCCTGAGGTGCCATAAGCCTTTCTGCCTTCTTGCTTCTACGGAGCATTATGCGCCTCTGAGGAGTTCAGAATCCATTAGCCTCTGCAGAGAATGTTCACTTTACTTGCTTAGGTTTGCCTATGAGCAAGAAACATTAATTGCATAAAACCAGCTTAAAGGGCTAAGAAATGCTGAGTCAGTACTTGGACATTCTCGCTTGTACACAGATGACACTGCGCGCCGTGGAACAAATAACATTCTGGCTACATCTTGCTGCTTTGAGGAAACACTGCTTCTATGTCACAGCACGGAATATTGACCCTGGAGCAGTGGATAAGTGCATGGACTCTAATCTGGGAGAACCCGGTCTGATTCCCCACTCCTCCACTTGCAGCTGCTGGAGGGGCAAGCCATCGTTCTTGTCAGAGCTGTTCTTGAAAGAGCTCTCTCAGCCCCACCGACCTCACAGGGTTTTCTGTTGTGGGGAGGGGAAGGGAAAGGAGTTTGTAAGCCGCTCTGAGACTCCAAGTGATGGGTGGGGTACAAATCCAATCTCTTCATCTTCTTCAGTCTAGCCTGCCACAGTGTGTGGCTCCTTCTGCACTGATGTTTTGTTTGTTCAGCTGCAGGGCTATTTTTGGGCAGGAACGCACAGGAACAGAGTTCCAGCTGGCTTCAGAGTTGGCCATGGCCACTACAGCCAAAACCTCTGCATGTGTGGCTAAAGAGGGAAGGCCTGGAGAGCGACACCCCCCCCCAGTGACTCCAAGGTGGGCAGGCCAGGGGGGCCCTGGAAGGATTGGAGGGGGGGGGGCCAGGTGGGGGCCAGGGAAGCCAAGAGAAGGCAGGTTAAACTCCTTCCCTTCCCTTCAAGGGGGGGGGGGGGCCTTGCCCAGGCTCCGTGCAGCCACGGGGCGCCCAGGCAAGCCAAAGGAAGGCATGGGGGTGTGGCCTAATATGCTAATGAGCTGCTCCATCAATGGGTGTGGCCTATTATGCTAATGAGTTCCTGCTGGGCTTTTTCTACCAAAAAAAGCCCTGCAGCTGAGTATCCCACACTTGTCCATAAGTATATTCTCCATGTACTATACTTGGGGCATCCTGTTTCTATGTTTTGGCACGGAGAAACGATTACCCATTTTTAATAGGTGGTGTTCGGCATGTCAGGCTGCACAACACTGAAAGTTTCGGGGGGGGGGCTAGGGCAGGGCTGCTTGTTTCTGAGTCAATACACGTATTTCTGATACGCAGCCTTGCGCTGGGACAAAAGAGGGTCCCAGCCCCCATCCCATGGGCAGGATGCTGACTGATCTAAACACTCCCACACTGCTGATGTGCTGCCTCCATGTCATTTCACAAAGCTAGCCTGGCAAGGTCCCTTGTTCTGCAGCAGGGGGCAGGATAACTGGAATCTGTTTATCATTTCAAGCTGGGAGCTGGCAGAGAACATGGTTCTAGTGTAAAGGAATCGCTCCAGAAAGGTACTTTTATAGAGGCAGCAGGACTTAGGTCTGTGCCCCTGTTTATGGCAAGTATTATCTGTTTCTTGTATACATCATGCTGCTATTGCTGCCTATGCTTTAATTCTGTAATTCCATTTCCTGCACTGTTTGACGTATCACATCTGATACTTTTTTCCATTGCAGTGTTTCTAATTTTTGCAATCCCGATCCTATTGTGCTGTATATTAGATACCTTATGCTGTCATGCTACAAGTTAAAGAAAACATCTTTGTACAAGAATTTATTTTGCGGGCATATCAGCTTGCTGCTTCAAATGGAAAGACAGCACTCCCGCTAGTGAGGAATTCTATGTGTCAGTGCTGCAGGTTGCCTTGAAGGTGGATGGTGTGATGGGCAGTCTCTCGTTCCACCCTCCAGTCATCCCAATGGGAGTAGGCGGATACTAAGTGGCGTCAGCCACTGATAGGGTGTGGAAACCCTGGAGGAGGAAAGTTGATAGGAGAGAAGCCTGTCATTGCCCCCGATAGGGTTTGGGGAAACAACAGAGAAACAGGGTAAAGCTACCAGAGTAGTTCAGTTTTCCTTCACCTAGCAAAGGAAAAAAAAACCCAACATCTATAGTATAGGTACATATGGCTCAGGGGACGGTAAAGAAGCAGGAATAGAACACGTGTCCTGTGTTACCTTAGGGAAATAGTGGGCTAGTAATGTGTGAGGGGCAGAAGAAGAGACAAGCTAACCCTGTTCCAGTAGGCTGAGATTCTTTGGCTTAAGGAGGAGTTCCAAATAAGATAATTTTCTCTCTCTCTCTCTCTCTCTCTCACACAGGAACACCCTGCCAGCTCAGTAAAGCTGTGGGTGTGAGAAACTGTAATTGTTTTAAAGCAGAGTTCTGCTGTCCCTGGCTGTAAGAACCAATAGCCTGTTACATTCCTCGTCTTAACCACCAAATCACTAAGCTTTGAGCCCTTGTAAAGAAGAGACAATAAACTTATACTTTTGTGTTGTTTAAGAAAGGTGTCAGTGTGGACCATAGAAGAAGGGGAGGAGGTAAGTGGCAGGATTTATCTCAGATTCCTATTCTAGCTCCCCGGTCTGCTTTTAAAATAGCAGCACATCGTCCAGCAGTTAGCGGTTGAACTTGCCTTCCTGGATACTCGCAACCCCATACCACCACTAGAATCAGCTTGGTCAATTACACTGGAATGTGTAACAGAGTGGGTGGGAAGTGGAGAAGGCACCTGACCATTATAAGTGGGACTCAGCGGAAAGGGAGCGTCCCTTTAGGGAGGACAGATCTTCATAGGGTATAAACCTCTGCAGAAAGGCCTGATTATCCCTCCCCACCCCGCCCACTATTGCTGGTGTGTTATAGACACAGCTAGGAAAGAAGACTTTCACAGGCATTGTCTTTAAGCCTTACATGAGGAAAAAGGGAGTGTTAAGACGACCAAAGGATTCCTTTTGCCTCATCTGCTAGGTGCAACGAGGTTATAAAACTGGTCTGAAATCGTAGGCTGCATTGCAAAATACCACAGTCTTCAATTCTCTCAGGCCACCTGCAAGAACACAAAAGGTCCAAGGCCGTAGGCCACAGGAGTACAATCACCAACTCAACAATATTTTCGAGGGGGGGGGGGAACCTGTTGAGCCTTATTTTACTTTTCGACTACTCTACATTTCTCAAGGTACCCTGGGATGATGCCACGTGGGTCAGACTTCCCTAGAGCCCAGTTAAAAGCAGCCTCATTCTTCTTGTCCACCAAATAATTCATTTTACCTAACGTAAGAATTTTTAGTCAGTGGTTCTTCATACAGGCACTTGAACAGCACTGCCAATACATCTTTGGAACTTTTTTCCCCTACAGGAAGGCTATGTTAAAAAGCAGTCAACAGAATCACACAGAAGCAGTCTTCAGAACTGTATTTCCCACAACAGGAAGAACAGAACTACTCTGTGGGTCTATCAACACGTAAGAAAAATATGTCATTCTAGGTTTAAAGTACTACTGCTTTCTAAACTGACGATTCTGATCATGTCCAAGGGAGGAGCCTTGCCAAGTCAAGAAATGAATGTTTCATACCATTGCCTTCATGAGTAATTTTGATTGAGCAACTAAGAATTAGATAGTGTTCTCTGTTAATACCAAGAAATTTAATTAATGGAAGGTCACCTGCATTTCAATCAGATAAGAACGTATTGTACAACCATATGAATTTGTTACACCATATACTACAAGGCCAGCCAACTGAAAAGGCAAGCTGCCTAACCACATTTTCCAGCAGGGTTTCAAAGTAAATGAAGAGAAGGTTTCTTGAAAATTCACTGTGAATATCAGGAAGCAACTAACCCGACATTGTACTGTAGAAACAAAAATGTAGACTTGGGTATTCTCATTGGTCTGATCACATCAATCAGTGCTTGTGCCGGTTCTACCGTCTGCAAGACCTCTTACAAACATTATGAAAAATAAATTGGGTTTTCTTTATATTTTTTATCCTTAAATTTAAATAAATCTATTTGAAATAAATTTAAATAAATCTACGTTATCTTTAAAAAGAATGACCTTTTCGGAAACTACAGAATGAACACGCTTATCATGATAAGTACTTGACCAAGCCAAACCTTGGGCAAGGTTATTCCATTATTTATTACATAACCAAGCATACAAATATCCAGGCAATGAATGAAGTACAAACCTTCTTTGCATCTTTAACAAAGTAGCTCCCACTTGATCCCTGGGAGATTCTGTCCGGAAAGACTCCGCATTCTATGGCTTGTTCAGCTCGCTGCACAATTTCTGCAAATTCAGGATCATCCAAAAATAAATTCATCTCTGCAGTACTTCCAACATTTCCTGCATGTAATAACACAAGGCACTTTCGGTTAGGATTGTCAACTGATTGAAAAATCATTTAAATTAAAATTTAATTGATTTGCCACCTGCTACTTGACTGACCAATGAACAGTTCTTCAAATTGCCTAAAGTTCCATATAGGAACCTTTTTGAGATACTGAAAGAAATTTGAGTTAATGTACCGTCCAATAAAGAAAAGCTGTTGGAAAGAAAAAACATCCATAATACCTCTCTATTGCAGTATTGTACCAGGACCAGTATGATTCAAAATAAAGCATGCACTTCACTTGCAGCCAAACTTGAAATGCCGCCATTAAAACTGGTGGCACAAACCAGGCACAACAATTCAACTGAAAAACTGTTTACACTGATAAGCGCCTGGCTTTACTGGATGGCACAAAAGCATCCACTTATATACCCTCTTTGCTATCCACCCATTTTAGTTATATGCAGAGACAAAGTATTACATACTTTTTTATCTGCATAGTTTACATGTAGTTCTCTTCAAAATTTTGCTTTGGCTTGCTTTGTGGGAAACAGAAACCTGAATCTTCTATACAACCTACCAAGGCAAATACTTATAAAGTAGCTTGAGACATGCATTACCACCCTGACTATTCTGGAGTAAGGGTTGAAATACTAATTTGGTAATCACAAAAATAAGTAAGGAGACTATCAGTAACAGACACTAGCTTTTGTGGCTTTATAAAGTATTAGAAATTATCTTCAAGGAGGACAGATGGGTTAGCTACTATTAATACAGATAATGACATGTCCTTGTAGGTCCCCCTACTTGTTAACTTTATACTACCTGTAAATATGTGTCATGTTAACTTTTATGTTTCAGTTCCTGTTTTTTTTAATTTCTGGTTGGTTCTACAACCCAAATCCTACTTAACTGTTTACTGAATCTCCTGTCCTCTTGATTGTACTGACTCACTCCATGTAATTTGCCTTGAGTCCCAGTGAGGAAAGCAGACAAACCAACCCCCCCCCTAAATAAATGAAGCTTCTATGTACAAAAGCAGTGTATGCCTTTGATTACTAGGTACTGAGAAGAAACCATAGAGCAGGGGTGTCGAACTCATTTGTTATGGAGGGCTGGATTTGACATATATTGGATTTTGTCGAGCTGGGCCACGTGTGTCATTAAATGTAATGCCAGGTAGCGGAGATGTAAACTTGATAAAGGACACAAACACAAAGGTTTTTTTTTTACTTAAAATAAAAACATGCCTGAAACATAAGCATTCTTGCAATGTTTTGTTCATTTAACAGTCTCTGATAACTGACACTTCTTGCTCCGAATTATTGCATCAAAATGTCTGTGCTGTAGCACTCTGGGAGGGTGAGGAGCCTCAGTCCAGTGCAGGGAGCAGAAGCTTGCCTATCTATCTCTCGTGAGTGATTGAGAGAGTCTGGGAATGCAAGCCATGATGCAACAGCAGCAGCAGCAGAATTGGAGAAAGAAGCAGGAGACAGCCAGTCCCCTGCGGTCCTGATAGAAGCCCTCTGGGGGCCTGATACGGCCCCCGGGCCGCATGTTTGACACCCCTGCTCTAAAGCCACCATTTTATTCCTGCTCTGCATGTGAGCACCCAGTGGTATCAAGCTGGCCATTGTTGGAATATGGTTGTAACAACATTTACCTACCTTACAGAGTGAGTTGCCAAAATTATTAAGGCTTGGAACAGAAAGGCAATACCATTTCAGGCTGTAGATGGATAACAGTATTACTGAATGCTCCCCTAGATTTTTTTTAAATCCCCTACACGTATAAAAACACCCTTGTAAATTTAGGCGTATGCTGAGCTAGATGTGTGGTTGTCAGGAGTTTTGACATGCAGAAGCATTCAAGAAATTAAAGATTTCTTGTTCTGGGAAGAAGGAGCTACAGCAGACACAAATTCTAAACAACTGCCATTCCAAGCCCACCAATAGAATTCAGATGCAACTCTGTTGGTGGGTTTGGAATGACAGTTGCTTAGATGCATGTATGTTCTACAAAGAGAAGTCCCTAGCTCCTCCCCCCCTTGGTTCCTTGGCCACTTTCTCCTAGGGGCTAAAAGCACGCACCATCAAAGCAGCAGGTGCTTCATATGGGAAACGGGGGAGGGGAGAAATGAGACAACATTGCACATTAAAGCACTGCAAGCTGCTCTAACCCTAACCTGGCATAAGATGGTGCAAATGAAACATTTGGAGAGCTTAGAAAGGTACTAAACAAGGTGATGAGATAAAATGGGCTAACAATCCATGTATGGAGCCTTTGGAAGGTGTGTCAGTGTGATGAACCTCAAGGTGGCTGAAAGGTGGATGAGCAAGGGGTAAACCCAGCAAGAAAAGTTACATGGGCAACAGCGCAAGGTGGAGGAGTCCCAAGGTGAGAGAATGGACTGTGCACTGAAGTTTGTCATCATTATTCGGCCCAGACTAAGACGACCTTTGGATCCAACCACGCCAGCGGAAACTGTGTTTGTGGTTGTACACAGCTGTTTTAATTGTACTACTTTGTTGTCTTAAATACTGTCATACTTACTAATATATGTTTTTATCTATTTATGATGTGATGCACTCAGAGGCCATTCGCAAATCCGAATAAATAAAAAAATAAGTATCTCAGACTGCAAGAAGGTAGTGGTATGTGCATGGAATATTCTCGGATGTGCAACCTTCTCTCCCCCCCCCCGCCCCCATAAACGGAAAAGTCATGCAGCAGAGAGAAAAGGCCCAGCCTGGCTGGACCATCAGAATATAACTTTGGAGCTATGGGCAAAAATCCCCACACTGCCATGAAGCCTGCTGGGTGCCCACAGACCAGTCCCTCTCTCCATAAGCCTTACTACCTCCCCACAAGTTTAACTGAAGAACAAAAATGGGAAAGATAACTTTATTCCCTTAAATTTTCCTTCACCCCTCCTCCAACGAGCTCAAGTTGAGGTCCCTCATTCCCCTCCCTCGTCCATTATACCCTCACCAACAGCCCCATGAGGCAGGCAAGACTGAGAGTATGTCAGGTTCTCCATCAAATCACGCTCCACGCACACTTTCTTGAAAGTTTTATTAGAAGATATGATATGTTCAGGCTTCAAGGTCTTTGTCAGAACTGGGGTGCCAAGGCGGGAAAGCCACGTAGAATTACAATCCCACATTCCATTCATACACGTCAGCAATACTACAAAGACCATGAAAGATATACAGTCTACAACTAGCCAAACACAGACTCTTCTCCAAGAACACTTCCCGTGTGAAAGATGTCTCTGGGGCGGCATGGAAGACCTTCCTAAGCTCCTATGGGCACTCACTCCCCCCCTCAGGAATGGAATGGCAGGCGAGGGCAAGGGATAAGGGTGCCGGAATAACAAAGGATTGGAAGCAGGGAGCTAAATGATACAGAAAGCATTAGGGTAGAAATGCAACAGGTTCAGTTGGTCAAATGCTGGTCAAATGCCCGAGCCTGACAGAGTGACCGGTCCACGGTCATCCAGTGAGCTTCATGGCAGAGGGAGCGACAAAGCCAGGTCTTCCGGATTTATAGTCCAACATTCCAGCAAAGCCGAGTCACTCCTTTGTGATGCATTACATTTTTATTTATATATGCTTAAAAACAATTGTCATGCTTAAACACTTACAGGTCCCTACGAGCAGTATGAGCCTCTCACTGCAGCACTTTGCCACCTGGACCTGCTCCACTGGTAACGCACCTTGGAGACTCGAACCAAGGTCCCACAGACCCTAGCCCTACGACCGCATGGTGTCAGTTCTCACGGGTGCACTATGTAAAGGTGAGAATATTGGCTCAAGATCTGGGGGTTCCAGACTCAAATCCATGGAAGTTCACCGAGCATCCCTGGGCCAAGCTATTTACAGCCATGTTGGCCAACAGTAAAATCGAAAAGGCCAAAAACCAATACCATCCAAGAAAAATATTTAGTAAGGCCAGCCCAAGGACGTTCCAAATTTCTTTTTAAAAAGGGAAATGCAAGTTTTAAGCCGATTTCTCAGGTCACGGCTTTAAGAAACTCTCCTCAAGCCAGCATACTGAGGATTTGCTGACAGGCAAAGAAGAACCAGGTGTTGAGATGCTCCAGGCCAGGGGCCAGTCAAGGTCTCTCTTGCTCTCTCAGGCTCACCTACCTCACATCATCAGAGTGTGAGTCTAGGGGCTGCTTTAAGACCAGCCAAGTTTAATTCTGGGTATAAGCTTTCGTCTGCATGCACAGGTCTTCTGGTACCTGAAGAAGTGTGTGGGCAGGTGAAAGCTGATACCCAGAATTAAACTTGGCTGGTCTTAAAGGAGCCGCTGGACTCACACTTTGTTCTGTTGCTTCAGACCAACACGGCGACCCACCTAAATTAGGGTTGTCAGGTCCTTACCAGGTGTGTGTGTGGGGGGGGGGGTTCGGTTCCCTTCCAGCTGATCTCCAGGATCTATGGTCACCATAGAGTTTGTAGCCAAATGCTAGAGCGCCTCCCGTGAAATATGCCTGGCATGATGATGTCACCTCCAGGTGATGTCATCACATCAGGCACGTCAGGGGGGCTCTTCTGGGGTGGGGCTCCCTTGCATGCCAGCTGACCAGTGGCGGATTGGGGCCTCTGAAAGCTGGGGGGGCCCCCACCAGGGGGATGGCAACCCTAAACTGAATCTACCTCACATGGTTGTGGTTGCAAGGATCAAATGGCGAAGGAGGAAAAAGCACACCGCAGGGTCAATTTCAGTCTCCATCAGGGAGAAAAGCAGGAGTAAAATTCCCCTCATAATGAATCTAGTTTGCTCATACACCACCTGTCTCCTCTAGGGGTGGCTATAGAAGAAGAGGAGTTTGGATTCATACCCCGCCCTTCACTACGCAAAGGAGTCTCAGAGCGGCTTACAAACTCCTTTCCCTCCCCCTCCCCACAGCAGACACCCTGGGAGGTAGGTGGGGCTGAGAGAGCTCTTTGGAGAACTGTCCATGAGAGAACAGCTCTTATCAGAACTACGGCTTGCCCAAGGTCATCCAGCCAGGTGCAAGCGGAGGAGTGGGGGAATCAAGCCTAGTCCTCCCCGATTAGAGCCCGCCCACATGAGCACGACACCAAGCTGGCCCTATAACCGCCTCTCTTCCATTTCAGCCTCACGACAGCCCTGCGAGGTAGGCCAAATGCAGAAAAACCGACACTGTGCCTAATTCTGAAGACGCCAGCCCTGAGACACGAAAGCTCCTGCCCCATCTCTTGCTAAGTCTTTAAGGCACGACTGGACCGTGCCTCATTTCCGACTGCGGGGCAGGGCTGGCTGAGAGTGGGCAGCTGGTCCCAAGTCCGAACCCAGCCTCAGAAGCGCACTGGTGCGCAGGCGCGGGCCGCCAGAGGGCCCCCCCCTCACCTGTCGCGCGCCGCCCCCCGCGCTTCCTGCGGCTCCGTCTGGGAGGCGCCTCCGCCGCGGCGCCCAGCAGCGGCTCCTCTTCCTCGTCGTCCCCGCCTTCGTCTTCGCTGTCCGAAGCGGGCGCCACGCCGCCGCCCTCCCCTCCGCCGAGGCTCACCCTGACGGCGCCTCCCGGCGTCGCCCTCACACAGACGGCCACCGGCGGCGGCGGCGGCGGCTCTTCCTCCGTGTCCAGCACCAGCAGCTCCTCGTCGGGCTCCTCCTCAGGGCCGGCCTCCGCCATGGAGGAGGGGGGGGCGGCGCGCGGCGGGGCTTCCCAGCGCCCCGCCGACCACGACCCACCGCCGGCTGAGGCGCCCAGAGACGCACCGCGCATGCGTGCGGCTGAAGCGAGGGAGGAGGTGGCAGGGAGGGCGGTGCCTCTTTACCTGCCTTAAAGGGCCAACCGCGCGCCTGCGCACGTCACGGCCGGGGGAGGAGAGTCCCGCGGCACCTTTCAGACCAAGGCGGTTTAATTCTGGGTTTAAACTTTCTGCTTGTGTTGTGGGATTGAACTGCTCCTGAGTCATCGTTTCCTCTAAGATGAGTTCGTGTGAGCTGGCTCAACAGGTTTTCTGACTCCGGATCACACATTTTTATTATTTATATTTTATTAATTTGATTTGTACCCCGCCCTCCCCGCGAGCGGGCTCAGGGCAGCTCACATATTTGGTCTGTAAATGACCATTCATTCACATAAAAAGAGTTTAAAATTCAATTACACTAAAAAAAAGAGTCTCATAAAGTGCTAGTGCTGAAACATTCGGTACATAAGATGGCATGCTGGAATACCATACCGCCAATGTTCCCTCTAAGCTGTGGAGTCTTGTGAGCAAAAATTCCTCCTTGTGAGCTGTTGGCATTCAAGTTGTGAGCAAGCCACTTGGCTGCTGCATACATTAGTTTGCTCTGGAGCCATCCTTCCTGAGCTAAGACAAAAATGTGTGAGCTGGAGGCTAAAAAACTGTGAGTTAGCTCTCACTAACTCAGCTTAGAGGGAACACTGCATACTGCCAGGCAGTTTGCCACTCAATGGTCTTCCTGAGCGCAGTGGTAAAAGCCAGATGTTGACACTACAGGCTGGCTCCTTGGTAGTAGTGGGTCGGCTCCTAGTTGAAAGCCTGGTGGAAGAGCTCCGTCTTGCAGGCCCTGCGGAACTGCACAAAATCCCGCAAGGCCCTGATCTCCTCCGGGAGCTCATTCCACCAGGATGGAACCGCCACTGAAAAAGCCCTGGCCCTGGTGGTGGCATCCTTGGAGCCCAGCAGGGCCAGTCGGTTCTGGAACCCCGACCTCAGTGCTCTCTGGGGCATATGTGGGGAAAGGTATGTCGGACCCTGGCCATATAGGCGCTCAGGAAGGATGGCTCCAGAGCAGTGTTCCTTCTAAGCTGAGTTAGTGTGAGCTGGCTCAACACATTTTTGTCTTGGCTCGGGGAGGATGGCTGCAGAGCAATCTAATTTATGCAGTAGCCAAATCGCTGGCTCGCAACTTTAATGCCAGTGGCTCACAAAGTAGAATTTTTGTTCATAGGACTCCACAGCCTAGAAGGAGCATCGCTCGTACTGCTGGACTGAGCCATTTCTTACAATATGGGAACCCACATCCCATATCAGGATGTTACGCAATTTTAAAAACACCATCTTGTACTGTTTTTTATGGTTTTAGTATGATGTTTTCCTATTTTAAAGCTGGTATTGTTTATATTTTATGCTGTAACCTGCCCTGAGCCCGCTTGCGGGGAGGGTGGGATAGAAATCAAATCGAGATGTGTGCCTGCAGACAAAAACTTATACCCAGAATTAAACTTTTCTTGGTCTTAAAGGCGCATCTGGACTCAAACTTTGTTTTGTTGCTTAAGACCAACACAGCAACCCACCTGAAACTATACTCATGGCGAGGGTCACCGTATTCTGAAAAGAAAAAAAGAAGATATAATTCCCGACTGACTACTTCAAACAAGTGGTCACTGGGACAGATCTCATTTTAAATGTCCTTGTTGTGATAATTGCTACTCACTAGGAATATTCCTAACCTTTGAACCCCAAAAGAGGACTTTTTCATCAGTTTTTTTTTAAAGGCCCCAAAAGAGGACGGATGCCCCCCCCCAAAAAAGATAACAGGTCTAAAAAGAGGACATCTGGTCGCCCTACTCGGCAAAGTGTGGGGGCAGAAAGGCACAAGATGGCAACCCGTGTAGATGCTTAACTTGAGTTCTGCGATTTTATCTTTATCGAGCGTTGATAGGCTTGTCTTAATGAGCTCTTCTTAGTTCTGGTTTGCAGTTTATCGGTCTGTTGTTAGACACAGCTCAGGTTGTTTGGGATTGCTGTGAGGCATTTTAAACACTCCACCCTTAATCGCCTTTGCTACTTTTCTTTGGAAGTTACTTTGGAGATGTCAGCTAGCTGCCATGTTTTGCTTGTTTCCCTTCCTGTTCCCGCTTGCTTTGCAGCTCAACCACTTGCAGTAAACATTGCTCGGGAGACCGTGGGAGCCAGCCCTGCCAGACGGCATTATCTGTCTGGCCTTGTGAAGAAGGGAGGGCTTGCGTTCCACCTCAGGTGTGAATCTTACTGCTCTCATGAGACCCTGCGAGTCTCCCGCTCATTATGTAATCTGCCGGGAGAATTCCCCCGAGCGCTAGGAGTTCATTTGCTTAGCTAATTGCCTCGTCCTGCTATATTTAGGGATGTTTCCGCCCCATCGTCATTCCTAACAATAATCCTGTGGATATGGTACCAGTTTTGTACTCTAATAAAGCATAACGCTTCTTAGGAAACGTGTGTGGAGAGTTACTTGCTGTGGAATCTGACAGAAAGCCTTCACTGAATGGGAGTGTCAGGTCACAGCAAGGCTAATTGAGAGGGAGAACTTTTGCTGCTTCTAAGATAAGAAAACTCAGCTGAAGTGTTGTTTTTGAAACCCACCAGGAAAAGGATGGAAAAGAAAGAGATCAAACTGAACAGATGAAAGGTAAAGAGGTTTTCCTGCAAGTTGTCCTGCAAGCCTCTGGGTGATTTAATATCACTCTAAGTTGCTATTTTGGGATACTCAGCAGAGGATTGTTATAACTGGGAAAAAGGTTGGCACAGTTTGAAAGGTTTCCCCTTTGTGCAAAAGTAAATATTTAGGTTTGGAACTGGAATAGACAGGGGTCTGAAAAGGACATACCCATTCGAGGACGAGAGGAAATCTCCATCGTGTACTATAAACAGACGAGGCTAGAGTACCTTTTTCCCCCCATTTAATCAACAGAACAGATTTGATTGTTTGGTTGTGGATGAGGACAGGGATGTATGTCACTTGGAATCGACTTGGTTTTCCGACAGTGATATAGCAACAACTCATTATATGCACTCACTGTCAGCTCCAGCAGCGCACTGGGAAAACTCTGGAATTAGATTTGCTAGCAAATCAAACACATTTAATAGCGGTGACGCTTCAAAAATATTTGGGAAGCATGAGACGATTATGGACTTTCTGCTGGAGAGTGGAAGGAACTACCTATTTGGAAAAAACTATCTCATCCCCAAGAGACTGGTAGAACTGATGACTTTAAAAGCGAAGGGAAGATTTGGGAGCCATTTTGAAACATAAAAGGAAAAATGTAGCTGCACCTAGTGATTGCATGACAGACACTTTATCATTAACTCATGATTCCAATTGTGTAGAAGAAGAGATTGGATTTATACCCCACTAGGGTTGCCAAATGAATTTTGGCCGGGAGCGGGGGGGGGGGGCTCCCGGCCGGCGTCTAACTCATGCGCGCGCGTCCCAGCGTGCGACATCACTTCTGGGTGACATGCGCGCGGGGCGGAAGTCGGGCCTTGAAAGCGGGGGGCTGGGGGAAATCCGCCCCCCGGGGGGATTTGGGAACCCTATACTTACAAACTCCTTCCCCTCCCCACATCAGACACCCTGTAAGGTAGGTGGGGCTGAGAAAGCTTTTTGAACTGCTCTTTCAAGAACAGGTCTGACAGAACTATGGCTTGCCCAAGGTCATCCAGCACCTGCAAGTGGAGGAGTGGGGAATCAAACCCATTTCTCCCAGATTAGAGTCTGTACACTTAACCACTACACCAAACTGTAGAAGTAAACATCTTTCCATTTCGCGGAGAATATATCAACTGGTCCACTAAACGGTGGCCCAGAAACCACCCGGCCTTTCAGTTTGGTGTAGTGCACGAACTCTAATCTGGGAGAACCGGGTTTGATTCCCCACTCCTCCATTCGCAGCTGCTGGATGACCTTGGGCAAGCCGTAGTTCTGATAAGAGGTGTCCTTGAAAGAGCACTACTCAAGAAAGCTCTCTTAGCCCCACCTATCTCACAGGGTGTCTGTTGTGGGGAGGGGAAGGGAAAAGAGTTTGTCAACCGCTCTGAGACACCTTTGGGTCGTGATGGGCGGGGTATGAATCCAATCTCCTCCTCCTCCTCTTCTTCTTCTTCCTTAAAACTATTCTTTCTGCTATTGCTCTTTTAAAGGTGGAACAGCTACCAAACCCAGTACATCATGAGCGATTTCTACTATTCTTCCGCTCTAATCAAATACCAGCTCATATGTATGTGCATGCCTCCGATTATGCTGAGTTTGGGATTAGGCTCCAGAGGCATTTCAGGAACTCTTTAATTCAAAAATTAGTCCCTCAAACTCTCTTTAAAGGTAAAGGTTCCCTTGCTCGAAAGCCAGTCGAATCCGACTCTAGGGTTGCGGTGCTCATCTCCGTTTCAAAGCCGAAGAGCCAGCGCTGTCCGAAGACGTTTCCGTGGTCATGTGGCCGGCATGACTAAACGCCAAGGCGCACAGAACGCTGTTACCTTTCCACCAAAGTGGTACCTATTTATCTACTTGCAATTTCTTGCTTTCGAACTGCTAGGTTGGCAGGAGCTGGAACTAGAGACGGGAGCTCACTCCGTCATGCGGCACACGCGGGTCTCAAACTGCTGAACTACCGACCTTCCACAGCCTTCAGTTCAGCATCTTAACCACTTGAGCCACCGCAGCTCCTCAAACTCTCTTTACAGAAGACTTAATGTCAGACAAGCCTGAAACAAACCAAACTCCAGTGGAGGCAGCTGATCCTTCAGACTTGTTGATCCCGTTTGTTCAGCCGGTACTATCAAAGTTACCCTCGCCTATGAAGGCGACTGGCCCAAAGATTCCACCTTCCGTGGAACAACACAGGCCTGTAGCTACAGTGGAGCATTTTGGGGGCCAGCCCCCTTAATTAAAAGCCTGGTCCCACAAAAAGCCATGCCAGAAACCTTTTTTTTTGGGGGGGGGGGTTTAAAATATGTTTGTATGCATGTGTGTGTAGAAACCTTATTTTTGAGGAGAGACTACCGTGGTGTTGAACGCACAGTTTATGAAACCCTTTGTACTCTGCCACTGACTAACAGGTTTAACTTAATAGGTGCACTTAGCACTTCCATGGGGCATATGCTAAGTGCCATTTATGATTCTAACATCAGGAATGTATTCAGGTATTAACTTTGGTTCATTTGTCACTGTTGTTTGGATGCATGCTGGGAAGGTAAAATGCTGAAGCTTGTGACCTTGCTTGTTCTGGCCAGCTGCAACTGCGCATGTCCCTGATGTCAGTTAACCTAGCTAGAAAGAAGAACAATAAGCACTTTGTAGCCATAGCAGTTATATAGATACAACTCGGAGCTTCATAGTTTAAGAAAGAAACGTGTATTGTTCTGTTAGGAAAAGAAAAACTCTGCCTGGGAACGCCCGTCCCCCAGGTCTTAACCCAATGGGAAATAGGTGACGAAATTTGACAAAGTTTGATGGAACCAATAATTCTGTTTTATTTCTCTGATGTAATGTGAAATATAAAATGCTATGTCACCCATTGTAACACTCGAAGCGTCTGTTAGGTATTCAGGGGTCCCAGACCTTGATAGCTGTACTCTTCCTTTATTAATTAATAAATTATTTTTTTGGTCTTCTACTGTACAGGACTGCTTTGTGTGTTTTCTCAAATTGGCCTGGGCAAGCACAACTAGGGACAGAGGTTCTGTTTAACAAAGGGACCTGGAAAAAGATAGCTCAAAAGGCATTCAGATTAATTTAATTAACTGTAACTTAACTGCCCCCTTAAAAATTTAAATGCCCCCCCCAAACAAAACGTCCTGGCTACAGGTCTGGAACAACAACCTCCCTCCTGCCCTGAATCTTTGCGGAGTCTGACCAATTCAGAGCCAGTGGGGGTGGAAGAGGAAGTTGAAGCTATTCCCCTGTCCTCTCTTGGTTCTTTGCCGTCGGTAGAACAAGATGTTCTGATAAATCATTTAAAGGACATAGTGACCCCTCTGAGGAAAATTAGGCAGATCTCTCCTTCTAAGGAACAGGCTGCAAGCTGTAGTTTTGTCACGACTAATTTATCCATGATGTCTTCTGAGTGAGGGGACCGCCTTCTTCCCAAGTGTAACCGGCCTCCTCTAGAACCAATTGTTCTCTATCCTCTCTCTCTTGACCTCTGCATGATTGTAGATTGTGTACCCTCACACAACTGCAGGATGTTGTGACCACAGCAGGAAGGTGTACAGACCGGCACAAGATGGGAACACTGAAACCCTGAGAAACGGTGACATGGAATATTTATTTATTTATTTTATTGGTTCGATTTATACCCCGCCCCTCCCGCCCCTCCCGCCAAGGCAGGCTCAGGGTGACTTACATAAAATGCATATATATATACAATTTAAAACATATATAAAACATCCATAAACAATCAGAATCCATTTTCAAAAGTGCCGGAAACCATTAAAATGCAGAGCAGAGATTCCTAAATCCAACCGTACCACTACTTAGGTGTTAGTCCTGGTGGTATTCTCAAATCAGCTCAATTTGATTGAATAATTATGCGACAGGATAGACTGAGGGTGGTAAAATCAAGGCACCGGGTCACTCCTTGGTGTTTAAGGTGGCTCCTAATCAAAAGCCTGATGGAAGAGCACTGTCTTATAGGCCCTGCAGAACTGTAAAAGGTCCCGCAGGGCCCTGATCTCCTCTGGGAGCTCATTCCACCAGTATGGAGCCACCACCGAGAAGGCCCTGGCTCTGGTTATCGCCAGTCTAGCATCTTTAGGGCCTGGGAGGGCCAGCCGGTTTTGAGCCCCTGAACGCAGTGCTCTCTGGGGAACATATGGGGAAAGGCAGTCCCTCAGGTATGCCGGACCCTGACCATAAAGGGCTTTAAAGGTCAAAAAAAGCACCTTGAAGTGAATCTGATATGCTATTGGCAGCCAGTGCAATGCTTTCAGCATAGGTTGGATGTGCCTCCCGCATAGGGAGACCCATCAACAGCCTGGGTGCAGCATTCTGCACCAGCTGCAACTTCCGGATTTGGGACAAGGGCAGCCCCATGTAGAGAGCATTACAGTAGTCTAATCTAGAGGTGACCATTGCATGGATCACTGTTTCCACATCATTGCATTTGAGAAAGGGAACGAACTGCCTGATCAGCCAAACATGGTAAAAGGCTGACTTGACAGCGGCTGCCACCTGGGCCACCTGGGCCTCCATTGTTAAAGAGGCATCCAGGAACACTCCCAAACTCATAACCTCCGGTGCTGGCACCAACTGCGCCCCATCGAAGGTCGGGAGTGGGATCCCTACCCTTGGGCCACCCTGGCTCAGGCACAGGACCTCCGTCTTCGTTGGATTCAGTTTCAGTTGACTCAGTCTAAGCCACGGCTTGTAACACCCGGTCCAGATTTTCTGGTGTAGAGTCAGACTAGCCACCCAACAGCAGATAGAGCTGGGTGTCATCTGCATATTGGTGACAGCCCATGGCTCTGGGCAAGGGGGCACATAAAGATGTTGAGCAACATCAGGGAAAGTACTGCCCCTTGAGGCACACCACAAGTCAGTGGATGTCTTCGGGACAGCTGTTCCCTTAGTGCCACCCTTTGTCCCTGACCCTGAAGGAAGGATGCGAGCCATTGCAAGGCAAGCCCCTGAACTCCAGAGTCAGCAAGGCGGTGGATCAGGAGCTGATGGCCGACCGTGTCAACAGGGCCGGCTCGCCCCCTAGGCGAACTAGGCCTTTGCCTAGAGCCCGAGCCGGCCGTTAGGGTGCAGGAGGAGAGACAGGGGTGGCCGCCAGCACGCCTGGCCAGCAAGGGAGGCAGTGGCGCCGCGTAGCCTGCAGGAGCGCCCTCCATTGAGCCAGGCACTGCAGCCCGCAGCGACACCACCAGCAGCAGGAGGAGGTAACGTGCGCCGGGGGGGTCTGCTTTTCCGAAGACTGCGAGTCCCGCCTCCTTTCCTGCTTAGCTCCGCCCTTTTTGATGCGAGCAGATCGATGCCGCTGGCCGGGGATGCACTGGCGCCTCTTAGCGCTCTCCCACCCACTGGGTTTCCCAGGAAGAGGGAGGCGGTGACTCAAGGCTGGGAGGAGCGCCGGGCCTTGCCCGGCTCTGCCGGCTGCAGGAGGAGGAGGACGCGCAGTGGCGGCAGTGTGGGCAGGGCACGGCACTGTAGCTGGCCGGCGGAGAGCAAGCGAGGGGGCGGAGGTGGTGGGGCCACCTCTCCCTGGGTCACGCCGGAGCCTCAGTTTGGTGACGCTGCGCCTGCACTGAGAAGAGGAGGAAGAGCCATCTTCCCTGGGGCACCTCAAAACCCAACGCAGCTGTCAGTAGCCACGATGGGCGCGGAGCAATTTGTCAACTTCGTGTAGCCACTACACCAAACTGGCTCTCTAAGTGGGTTTTGGGTCGCAGTTTGGGCACTCCGTCTCTAAAAGGTTTGCCATCACTGGCCTAGGAGAAAGTGGCCAAGGAACCAAGGGGGGGGGGGAGAAGCCAGGGACTTCTCTTTGTAGAACACTCCTAGTGGGGGCAGCCGTGCCCTTTGGGCGTGGTTTGTTGGGTTCTCAAAAGCATCAAGGGAAGTGAAGACGAGGGAGCACTGGCACCTTCTGATGAGGACCCAGCTTCTGAACATGGGGCGGCTGCCCCTAAATTAAGCTATCGATTGAGAAACAAAAGGGGGAGAGAATGAGTTGTGGTTGTCTCCAGATAATGTTTTAAATGAATTTAAATCATTTCTCTATAGAGCTCTTTCTATAGTCAGATCTGCTGGAGGTTTCAGTACAAGCAATAAGAATTGTGTACTCACGCAGCAAAGTATAATCTTATTTAACTAGAAGCTAATTTTGTAAGCATTGTGTATGACCACCACCTCTTGGCTTTTTAGTGGTTTTTCTTTACTTCCGCCTGTAGTTTGTAGTTACCTTTCCTTGTTTCTTTGTAGTTTATAGAAAATGCAATTAAAAAAAAATCCCCTATGGGAGGACAAATCCCCCCCACACATCTCGTTGACTACTGAATAAAATGGAATGCTGGACTAGACAGGTGCCAGGATCATAGTTTGCCTAGGGGGCACACAAGAAAACCATACCAAGAAGATTGGGACTTGTGGGTCACCATTCCAAGTAGATTTGGACTCGCGGGTTTCCATACTGAAAAGGATGGGAACTGCAGTGTCAGACAGTATTCACACGGTGGAGAAACTTTATGCATACGTTCGCCTCAGAGGCTGAATGTGTCTCATCCCCTAACCCTATAAGTCTTTTGCACATGCGTAGAGCAGATTCGAATGCAGACCCATTTCATCCAACTTCAGCGAACAAAAAAACAAAAAGCCAGAATACGTTCACTGTAGCACAGTGAGACTCCCAGCAGCACTCCATGGATCATTCGGCTCCTTCGGGGTTATCTGCCAGGCAGGGGTCGTTTCGTAGAAAAAGAGCTAAGGGAACTCATTAGCATAACTCATTGGCATATGGCACACCCCCTGACATCACCGGAAGTGTGTCATAAGGCCACACACCCCGCCCCCAACGGTCCCGGCTGCCGCCGCCGGCCTTGCAGCTCCACTGCCGAGCCCCATGAGGGGCCCGGCGGTGGACCTGCAAGGCCGGCGGGAGTGCAAGGAAGCCCCGCCAAGGCCCTCCCTGGCCCCAGGCAGGCAGGGGTGGGGAGAGGCAGGGAGGAAGCAAGTTAGCCTCCCTCTTCTCCTGCCTCCTCCTGGCTGAATGAGGGCCGGAAGCGGGGCGGCCGGAAGCAGGGGGCGGGGCTTCGTCATGTGCCCCGCCCCCCGTACCTCATCCGGGGGAACTGCGATCCCCCGCGATCCCCCCCGAAATGACCTCTGCTGCCAGGGATCCCAGCATGACCCCATGGTTTGGCACAGGCGGATGGTGAAGCAACCAGGACTCCCACATCCTAAAAATGCATCTGCCGTCTCCGCAAATTAGGATTGTGAAATAAACTGTCAAGGTCGGGCCTCGCTTGCCAAATGTTTTCTTTTGCCTCTACAATATGTTCCAACAGGCATATGTATTTCCCATACTTCTTGCCTGACCTCCCCCCCCCCCTTGCGTGTCTCATCTCTGTTGTGTATTTGGGGGGGGGCGCAGGTGTATGACTGCCTGCCTTGCTGGGTTAGTGCCAGTTTGTAACCATTCTCATGCAGAGGCTTCCCGGGGGCGCCTTGGGAAGAATGTGATCTCACCATGCTGTGTGACCTTGGAGCTTCTAGACAGCGTAAGCGTCCGTACGCAGGTGTTAGGGGCCGGGATACGGGCAGAGCAAACGTTTGGTGGGCTGACTGGATGCTTTGATTGGCTGATGAGCGTTTGGGGGGAATGTCTATCCACAGTATATTCTTGGAGCTGACACCGAACTCTCCTCCAACACCACAAAGAAAAGCCAATATCTATGCCAACTGGTTAGATTTGGAACGTTATGTCAGTGGTCTCTTTCTGAAATATCCAGACGTTATGAATCCAAGATTTGGTCCAGATTATCACACACTCTAAGCTAAGTACAAACTGCTTGTAGATGACCAGGAGGAAGACCCAATGCATACCTTTTTCCATGCTCTTTTAAGGATAAACGGTCAAATTATGCTGGACGTTGTCTTGCAAAAATGTTTAATAGGTTAAGTCTTCATATCTTGAATGGCTCCACCACTGGAGACTAGCCAGGTGAATTTACAGATGGCAGGTTCAAGGTCTAGCACTATAGACTACATTTTAGTCAGTGGGAATCTAATACCCTTTGTGAAAAATCTTCAAGTATTACCTTACTTGAAAGGTGATCATCTGCCTCTTCTTCTACAAATGATCCCTCTGTTCCGGCAGACCTACCTCAAGTTCCGACTTGCTATGCATGTTTTACCAACACAACAAGCAGGATTCACCCTCTTGATTAGATCAAAGGATAAAGGTGGCTTTGCCAGTCAGCCCTTCTGGGATGGGATCTCTGAATCTTTATGAAAATCTTGTATAGAGACTGAAGCCCTTATTGACATATGAGGCCAGATTACATACTAAGAGCGTAGTAAGACTGAAAGCCATGGATCAATAGGGACTGTATTGAAGCCAAAAAGGCTCGTATCTCTGCATTTCATAATTATAAAAATGCATCTGAAAATGATTGGCAGCTCATCGATATCTTCTTGATCAAAAGACTCCACAGCTTAGAGGGAGCACAATGTAATCAAATGTTACATACTAAGAGTGGTCAATATATAGGGTTGCCATTCCTCCGGTGGGACCAGGGGATCCCCCAGTTTCGCGGTCCCCAATCCGCCACAGCCCAGCTGGCCAGCAGGGGAAGCCCCACCTCTGAGAAGCCCCCTCCCAGCACCGTCAGGAGTGACGTCATTGTGTTTCCAATGCCAGGGGTGACACCCTAGGCTTTGGGCAAAACCTCTATGATTTTGAGACCCCAAAACCCATAGAGTTTTGCCCAAAACCTAGAGTGTCGCCCCAATGGTGAAAATGTGATGACATCATTTCCAGGCAACATCATCACGATGCAAGGATCGAGCGTTCCCCCGCTGGCAGCCAGGTAGGACTTGGCAACCCAATCTATCTATTCCAGCTGCTCTTAAATTATTTCAGGCTAAAGCATTGGGTCAGCTCTTGTAGGGCACCGTGAGTGGGCCACCTTCTTTTTGTTTTGCACTTCTAGAGTGAGTGCAATCGAAATTTCCGAGAGCAGCTCTTCAACTGCCCCACTGTGTCTCAAATGCTAATTTGCATTTGGAGACTGGTATGGTAACAGTTGTAGCTAGGGTGAGTCTTGCCTCCATTAATCTTTGGCTAAAGCTAAATCTTAAACCTTAGGGCTTAACTCCCTTGATTCTTCGAGATGATCATCAATCCACATGGCTAAAGGCAGGTAGTAACAAGTTGGGGAGTTTGGGCTTTTCCCCTCATTCGGTCATGGAAATGGGGTATGAGCCGGGATAATGAATTTTAAAGCAAAGGGTGATGGGTATTGAGCAGCAGACAGACTTAGAGAGATCACCAACTTACCTGTCCTGAAAAAGCTCTAGATATGTCATTTCCCAGGCCGCCTATCTCTCCCAGTTGTAAATTCCTTATCACAGTCAGGAAGGCATTCTCTCTTGCTAGATATCAAGCACTCCTGCGGTTTTAGCCAGACGATATAAAAAGGTTCCTACAGCAAATGGGCTCGGGGAGACTGAAACTACAGAACATGTACTACTTCATTGCCCTTTTTATCAAGAAATTCATTCTAAGCTTGTCCTTCCTTTACTCAATAGGTATCCTGGTCATTCAGACTCGGGGTATGCTAGAATGTTACTTACAGATGAAAAACCATTGGTTTCAGCTCTTGGCGCAAAGTTTTATGCGGCAGCTGGTAAAATCCACCAGATAATGGTGGCTTATGTTTTTTACGTAGGTTTATTGAAGACGTTTAATAATAATAATGTTACTTATTACTCCTTGCATGTTATTATATGTGGGAGTCAATTTTTAAGCTCCTTCTTTTCTGCGGTGGTTCTGAACTTTGTTATGACTTGTGCTGGTCAGTTACCATTTGAATAAAGATTCTGGTTCTGGCAACCCTGCCCCGTGGCCCAGCGATGGGGACGCCCATTTACACACCTGCCGTAAATATTCAGAAGGGGAAAGATGGGTGTGGGAAGGCTTGCCAACCTCCAGGTGTCACCCTAGCACATTCTAAACGTTACAACGTTTAAAAGAATGAATTAATAATTTGATTTTTTTTAACTAAACCGAGTCCATGTGAGCACCCAAGAGGCTATCACGGTGACCTCTGTAAGTAGGGGTGCCAACCTCCAGGTGGTGCATGGAGATCTCCCGCTATTACAATTGCTCTCCAGACGACCAAGATCAGTCCACCTGGAGAAAAGGGCTGCTTTGGAGGGTGGGCTCTGTGGCATTAGACCTTACTGAGGTCCCTCCTCTCCCCAAACCCCGCCCTCCCCAGGCTCCACCCCCCAAAATCTTCAGGTATTTCCCAACCTAGACCGGACAACCCTATCTATGGGGCACAAGGATGCCAGCCTCCAGGTGGGACCTGGAATTACAGCTCATCTCCAGACGACAGAGACCAGTTCCTCTGGAGCAAATGGCAGCTTTGGAATGTGGACTCTCGGGGACTGAACCCCACTGAGGTCCCTGTCCTCCCCAGGCTCCATCCCCAAATCTCCAGGAGTTCCCCAACCTGGAGCTGGCAACCCTATCCAGTGGCCAGACATTCTGAACAGCTGACAAAATGATGGCGCAGCATCCAAGCTGCGTGCCATTACTGTTGTCTCAATACCCACATCAAAAATGGATCGTTTAAATCATTCTCACTTATACCCAGAACTGAATTTTGTTATCTTGGAGGTAACACTGTACTCAAACTTCGTTCTCACATCTGCTTGTTAACTCTGGCTCGAAAGCCAGTCGAATCCGACTCTAGGGTTGCGGTGCTCATCTCCATTTCAAAGCCGAAGAGCCAGCGCTGTCCGAAGATGTTTCCCTGGTCATGTGGCCGGCGTGACTAAACACCAAGGCGCACGGAACGCTGTTACCTTCCCACCGAAGTGGTCCCTATTTATCTACTTGCAATTTCTTGCCTTCGAACTGCTAGGTTGGCAGGAGCTGGAACTAGAGACGGGAGCTCACTCCGTCATGCGGCACACTCGGGTCTCGAACTGCTGAACTACCGACTTTCCACAGCCTGAAGTTCAGCGTCTTAACCACTTGAGCCACCGCAGCTCCGTTAACTCTTGTATTTGTATGCTAATTTACTGCCATTCACAGATCTTACCAACCACCTTAATCCATTCTCAACTATAAGGGCCCAGTTACTTATGTATCTTGACTCTCGCCCTTCCTGGCAACTATCACCCCACACACACACACACTATACGTAATGGTTGAGGAAATTCTGTTTCACTGTATCTGAAGAAGTGTGCTTATACACGAAAGCTTATACCTTAAATAAAATACCTTTTTTGGTCTTAAAGGTGCCACTGGACTCAAACTTTGTTCTGCTGCTTCAGACAAACATGGCTGCCCACCTGAATCTGCTGAAACGACGACTCTGCATTGTGACCGAGGGATGTAATTATCTTTTGTCACCCTATATTGAAGCATGTTAAATTGTCCAAGATTTTCTGTTCCTTGGCTCCATCATCAAACAAAGGGAAGACTGTAACCAAGAAATTGGGAGGGGATTGAGATGGGGAAGAGCAGCCATGAAGGAGCTAAAAAAGACCCCGAAGTGTAAGGATGTGTCACTGGTGGTCAAGGTTAAGTTAATTCATGCCATCGTATTCCCTATGTATGGGCGTGAAAATTGGACAGTGAAGAAAGCAGACAGGGGAAAAGTTGATTCTTTTGAAATGTGGTGTTGGAGACGACTTTTATGGATACTAAACCCCCGTAGGAGAGGTGTTAGCCGGTGAACGGAATGTCCAGCTCGTAAGCCTGGAAGAAAGACCTCTTCGGCATCAAGAAGCCTGTAATGGGCCAATCCGGCCAGGCGGTGGCAGTGTGGCGCTATGACTCAAAGCAGCCCAGGAAGAACTAACGTCATCAAGCCAAGCCGAAAATGAATGCCGCCCGGAACACGACTGAAGCCTACAGCTGAACAAAATCCCCGTCGGCTGCAAACGTGTGTGATTTAAAGAATTATATGTTGTCCTCCCTTACCCCTATCATTGTTAGCCCCTTGTGAAAAACCTGTGTAACTGTAAATCGCTCAGAGCCAGCAGCTCTGCAGGATTGAGCAATCAATAAATCGAAAGGTATTGTTATTATTACTGTGTGGACCACCAAAAAGACAAATCAGTGGGTTCTAGATCAAATCAAGACTGAGCTCTCCCTAGAAGCTCAAATGACTGAACTGAGGCTATCGTACTTTGGTCACATTAAGAGAAGGCAAGAGTCACGGGAAAAGACAACGATGCTAGGAAAAGTTGGAGGCCACAGGAAAAGAGGACGAACCCAACAGGAGATGGATGGACTCCATCAAGGAAGCCACAAAGGCCCTCCGTTGGCAAGACCTGAGCAAAGCTGTTGATGATAGGATGTTTTGGAGGTCTTTGATTCATACAGTCTCCATAAGTCAGATGCGACATGGCAGCACCTCACACACACGAAGGAGAGTGTTATGGCAACTTCAAAACAGCTTACACAGAGATTTATTAGGGCTTTTAAACCATACAATGTGACACAAACCATACAACGTGACACCAGCCCCCCCCCCCCCGAGCAAAGTTTGATTGCCACTTTTGGGGGGATGGAACCAGATTCCCTGAAAGGTTGATTTCCCCCGTGTCATGTGTGGCTGAGGGGAAATTTGGGGTGTGGTCTCCATTCCCCATGGGGTAATGGTGAGCTGGCCTGCCTGCACCAATGGTGTAGCTGCAAACAGACCTTGGGACCCTCTGCAGAACATCGGAGACCAGTCACAGTGGAAAGAGTTTCCCAGAGACAGGAAATGTACAAACTTCAGGTTTAATAGTTAAAGGACATCCTAATCCGTCCAAGTGGCTTTCTAGCCCTGACGTCCTTAGCGTATTTCCCTCAGTCCTTGATACTGTCCACTTATCGTATACGTAAAGGTAAAGGTTCCCTTGCTCGAAAGCCAGTCGAGTCCGACTCTAGGTTTGCGGTGCTCATCTCCGTTTCAAAGCCGAAGAGCCAGCGCTGTCTGAAGACGTTTCCGTGATCATGTGGCCGGCATGACTAAACACCAAGGCGCATGGAACGCTGTTCCCTTCCCACCAAAGTTGTCCCTATTTATCTACTTATAAAGTGATTTTTGAAATGTTGATGTGTTAGATCTTTACCGTACCAAACATACGCATGCCATCCCATGGGTAGGTCATGGCCCTTCTAGTTTTAGGCATCGCTCGTCTTGGAGAGTAATCCAGTCTTTTATCCATCCCATGCTGGCTGCCTGATAGTAGAGTTTCCAGTTTGGTAACCCAAGGCCTCCTGTTTCCTTTCTATCTTGTAGTGTCTTTAAGTTTATTCTTGCCTTTTTTGAGTTCCATATAAACTTTCTAGTGAGTTTATCGAGCTCTGAAAAGTACTTTGATTGTTTTAGTACTGGTATGTTCTGCGCTAAGAATAGGAATCTAGGCAAGATATTCATTTTTATTGCTGCTATTCTTCCTGTTAACGATATATGTAGGTCTTTCCATTTTATGAGGTCTTTTTTAACCTCATCCAGCAGCTTAGCATAGTTATCTTCAATTAAGGAACTACTCCGGTTTCATATCATAATACCTAAATATTTAACAGTTTTTACTATCTCCATATCTGTCAATGTTTTTATTTCCTGTTTGGTGCCTGCATCACAGTTTTTTACCAATAATTTAGTTTTGGCTGAATTAATTTTCAAACCTGCTACTGCTCCATAGTCCCTTATTACTTCCATTAGTTCCTTAATCGAGTTTTTAGGTTCTTCCATAATAAATACCAGGTCATCCGCAAATGCCCTCAGTCTATATTCCTCTCCTTTGTTTTTTAATCCTTGTATGTTCTTATTTTGTCGGACTAAATCATTTAATGTTTCAAGAGCAAAAATAAACAGTAATGGCGAGAGTGGACAGCCTTGTCTCGTCCCCTTTTGTATTTCTAGATCTTGCGTTAATTCACCATTTATTGTGATTTGTGCCCACTGTTT
>NW_015169779.1:2063026-2073944 GCF_001447785.1 Gekko japonicus | reverse complement strand
CTGGTAACTCTCCTTGTTTTTCTATGTCCTGCATTACTTCTTTCAATGTTGGTACCAGTTCTTCTTCGAAACATTTATAAAATTCTGCCGTTAAACCGTCTGGTCCCGGTGATTTTTTGGTTTTTTGTCTCTTAAGCGCTTCTGTTAATTCACATGTTGTAATCCTTTCGTTTAGGGTTTTCTTTTGCTCTTCATTAAACTTTTGTATATTATTTTTCTCTAAATACTTTTGGATTTGTGGTATTTGTTCTTCCCTTTGGTGATATAATTCCTTAAAGTAACCATGTGTTATATTTTTTATTTCTTGTGGGGTATATTTCTCAACACTGTTTTCGTCTTTGAGTACCGTTATACTTTTTCTCTCTCTTTTCTTAGTCTATACGCCAACCATCTAGTAGGTTTGTTCGCGTTCTCGAAGTAGTACAGTTTGGCATAGTCTATCTTCCTTGCAATTTCTTGGGATAATTAAGGGCTCTTTTTGTAGAAAAAACCCAGCAGGAACTTATTAGCATAATAGTTCACACCCAACAGCATAAATGCATTAGCATATTAGGCTACACCCCTGACAGCACAGCTTATTAGCACATTAGGCCGCACCCCCATGTTACCAGAAGTGTGGTCATCCAGCCACACCCACCTTTTGCTTGTTATTCTGTTTACCTTGTTTGTTGTCAAAACCCAGGGGTTTTTTTGTAGCAGGAACTCCTTTGCATGTTAGGCCACACAACCCTAATGTAGCCAATCCTAATGAGTTCCTGCTGTTGGGTGTGGCCTATTATGCTAATGAGTTCCTGCTGGGCGTGGCCAACTCGGGAGCCAGCTGAAACTCCGTTCCTGTGCGTTCCTGCCCAAAAATAGCCCTGTTGTTATACACTTTGTACTCTGTCACTGACTAACAAGTGACCTTAGTAGGTATATTTAGCACTTCCATGATTGACATATATATTAAGTGCCATTTATTATTCTAATCACATAAACAGAAATCAACCATGAACATATATTCGGATATTAACTTTGGTTCATTTATGGCTATTGCTTAAAAGCATGCTGGGAGAATACAATGCTGACAAGTGTCAGAAAGCTGCCAAATGTTCTTTATATGCAACTGAGTACCTGTGTATGGCAATGTACCTTGTTCTGTGTCCCCCCCCCCCTTAGAGGTCCGTTCATATAACCATGCGCATATATTCATAGCTGCATTCTTGTTAGTGTACGCCAGGCCTATCTGCTATAACGTTATCATTTCCAAGGTCACAGGTGGTTAAGAGATGTGGACTGCTCTGCTTTGCTTTGTCTTAATGAGTAGAAACTGTGGGAAGTGTTAGGGAACGATAATATGGTTACCGTTGAGTTCCCAGGGGTTTTGGGCGCGTAAAACTGCTTCTTAGGCGCGGGCGGGAATCATAGCTATTGGCTGCATTAATTATGAAATTGCTTTAACCTTTCCAACCCAAGTCGTTAGGGTTATTCTGAACAGTTCTTCTGTGCAGTGACTCATGGCTTCAATAAAGTAATACCTTTCTATAAGTGTGTACTCCGTTGAATTCTGGTGGGACCTGACAACAAGCTGCTATTCTGCTAAGGCTTGTGGCCTTTGGCTGCCCAGTTGCAACTGCGCGTGTGTTGGTTAAGCCTAGCTAAATGGAGAACAATAACACCCTGTAACTATATCAGCTAATATCGATACTTTTAGAGCTTCATGGCCTAAGAAGCAGCAGCAGCAGCATGTATTGTTTAGCTAAGGGGAAAAGGACTTGGGAAAACCCAACCCACAGGTCTGAACCCAATGAGAAATGTGTGACGAAATTAATGGAACCAATATGCTTTGTTTGCTTATGTCCAGGGGTCATTTACTGCAGGAGCGCACAGGAGCGGAGCTCCGGCAGTAAAGAGCCCAGGGGGCGGGCACATGCAACAAGCCCCACCCCTTGCTCCCAGCAGCCCTGGGTCACAAAGAGCAAGAAGCAGCCAGGTAAGTTGCAGAGCCTCCCTCCCCCAGCTAGCAATCCAAAACAGTCCAGTGGCACCTTTAAGGCCAAGGTTTATTCAGGTACAAGCTCTCCCTCTTCTGTGAGGGCAGATCTGCGTGTCCCCCCCCCCATAGCTAGCAATCCAAAAGAGTCCAGTGGAGCCTGAGCGGTGGGTGTTGCCTTCTGACACATTTCCAGTGATGTCAGGGGGTGTGGCATATGCAAATAAGTTATGCTAATGAGCTCCTGCACCTCTTTTTCTACGAAATGACCCCTGCTTATGTCATACTGAGTATAAAATTCTATGCCACCCATTGTAACTTTGGGAGAGTGGTGGGTATCCGAGGACCCCAAAACCTTGTTTATCTGTGCTCTTCTCTTATTATTATTTTTTTTTTTAGTGTTTCTTCTCTACAGGACTGTTTTGTGTGTTCTCTCAAATTGGGTTGGGAAACACAACCAGGGACACAGTTCGTGTTCCACAGGTTGCTATAAGACGTCTGTGACTCGATGGCAAAAAAAAGTGGTGGCGGCAGGGAACCAAACGAAGAAACGTCACAACTGACTGATGTAAATCCCATTCACTGCCTTGAAGACTAGCTCATTTTTATTTCAAATGATCGTCCGGAAGCTTTGAATCTAACAGGTCACTTTAAAACATTCACCATTGAGGAAATGGCTTTTAAAATAAGGTTAATGCAGTGTCCCAAGAGTTTCTCATAAATAATTGTAGTAATCCTGATGAAAATCCAGTCAGTTAAAAAAAAAATTTGTACAGAGGCTGAAAGGAGGAAGAGCTTGCTTGAGGCTACCTAATGAGTACCTGGCCCAGATGAGACCAACTGGAGACTCTTTGCCAGGAGTCATTTCATAGAAAAAGAGGTGCGGGAGCTCATTAGCATAACTTATTTGCATATGCCACACCCCCTGACATCACCGGAAGTGTGTCAAAAGGCAACACCCACCGCTCAGGCTCCACTGGACTGTTTTGGATTGCTAGCTATTTGGGGGTGGGGAATGTGCAGTTCTGCCCTCGCAGAGGAGGGAGAGGCCAATGCTATGCTAGGGATCATTAGGAAGGGTATTGAAAACACATCAGCCAATATCATAATGCCCCTATATAAATCAATGGTGCGACCTCATTTGGAATACTGTGTGCAGTTCTGGTCACCACACCTTAAAAAGGATATTATAGCTTTAGAAAAAGTGCAGAAAAGGGCAACTCAAATGATAAAAGGGTTGGAACACTTTCCCTATGAGGAAAGGTTAAAGCGCTTAGGGCTCTTTAGCTTGGAGAAACGACGACTGAGGGGTGACGTGATTGAGGTTTATAAGATTATGCATGGGATAGAGCAGGTAGAGAAAGAGGTACTTTTCTCCCTTTCTCACAATATAAGAACTCGTGGGCACTCCATGAAATTGCTGAGCGGTCGGGTTAGAACGGATAAAAGGAAGTACTTCTTCACCCAAAGAGTGATTAACACATGGAATTCACTGCCACAGGAAGTGGTGGCAGCTACAAGCATGGACGGCTTCAAAAGGGAATTAGATAAGCATATGGAGCAGAGGTCCATCAGTGGCTATTAGCCACAAGGTATAGATAGGGGCTCTGGGGCAAGTGATGCTCTGTCTTCTTGGTGCTTGGGGGTGTGGTCAACAGTGGGAGGGCTTCTAATGTCCTGGCCCCACTGGTTGACCTCCTGATGGCACCTGGTATTTCTGGCTTCTGTGTGACACAGAGTGTTGGACTGGATGGGCCTTTGGCCTGATCCAACATTGGCGTCTCTTATGTTCTTATGAATAAAACTTGGTCTTAAAGGTGCCACTGGACTGTTTTGGATTGCTAGCTATGGGGGGGGAGGGGAACGCGCAGATCTGCCCTCACAGAGGAGGGAGAGCTTGTACCTGAAGGCGGGCGGGGGGCTCTGCAACTTACCTGGCTGCATATTTCTTCTCGTGGCCCAACTGAGGGCTGCTGGAAGCAAGGGACGGGGCTTGTTGCATGTGCCTGCCCCCTGGGCTCCTTGCTGCTGGAGCTCCGCTCCTGTGCGTTCCAGAAGGAAATGACCCCTGCTCTTTGCCATGATCTTATGTCAGGGATACCTGGCTGTAGGCTGTTAATATGCACAAAAATCTGTATTCACATGATCATACAAAGCTGCCTTATACGAAATCCGACCCTTGGTCCATCAAGGTCAATATTGTCTACTCAGACTGGTGGCAGCTCTCCAAGGTCTCAGGCAGAGGGCTTTCACATCACCTATTTCCTGGTCCCTTCAACTGGAGATGCCAGGGATTGAACCTGGGACCTTTTGCATGCCAAGCAGATGCTCCATCACTGTGCCATAGCCTGTTGTGTCTTCATGCTTAGGAGACATATTTATCTCAAATGATAAAGCCCAAATAAAGGCAAGGATTCTAAGATGATGCAAGACTAATTGTCTGCATCACTTCACAATCCAAAAAGCCAAGAACACAATCCCTTTGTTAGGACCACACAACAGTAGGCAAACTGTAGAGTTTTCCCAAGCTCTTCCTCAGGCCAGATGTTACAAAATAACAAGGGGAGGGGAACAGATGTTGCAGGTCATGATTTTAAGACCTTGTCCTGCCAGTATATGGTGGATCTTCCCAGAAGCAGAGAAGAATCAGGTTTCAACAGGCTGTAGGCAGGCCTGGGCCATAAAAAACAAGGTAATAATTAAACTCCATAGCAGCAAGTTCCCTCACGGTCTCCTGTTTCCTTCTTAACCAGTGAAAGTCTTAAGTCCCTCTTCAGAAGAAAATATATTTGGGACCTGGTCACATGGGCTAGATAATGTGGGGGGGGGAGGCGTGGCTTTTTGCGCCAGTGCAATTTAACACGCCAGAACGCGATCAGACATGGTGGCGGCAAATCGGGGTTTTGTCAACACCGGGAGAGGAGCACGCTTGAGCGATTACACGTAGGTATTCCGTCAATGGCCCGTAGCAAACGGTTTGCTAGTAGGCTTTCCCAGGTATTTTTTAACTCCGGATCTTCGGGCGGATGCGATGGGTCGGCGATGGGTGTGCTACGCTTGCCAGATGTGTCCCTGTGATCGCGCCCGTATACTCTGCTCGACATTTGTGCCTCTCCCGCGGCAAATCCTCCATGTGACCGGGGCCCTTAGAAGGTTATTTTACAAAGCCCGGCTTGATTATTGTTAGGAAGGCCTTGAGGCTTCTTAAGGGCACCAGAAGAGGAAGATGTAAGAACCCTGCCTGCCACGGCAGCTTGCTGGATGACCCTGGGCCAGTGACTCTCAGCCTGACCTACCTCACAGGGTTGAGGTGAGGAGAAAGCAGGGTAAAAGAGGAGCGTGTGTGCTGTCCTGAGTTCCCGGGAAGAAGGGCCAGACAAAAGCCTTACTTTAAAAGGGGCAGGGCTATTTTCCCATCAATGTGTACGTGCTGAATGGTGCGACGTCATTTCTGACTTATTATGGCGACCCTATGAACAAATGACTTCCAGAAGGTTCTCGTTAACAGCCTCACTCAGGTCTTGCGGACCGAGGGCCTTTGTGGCTTCCTTGACGGAGTCCGTGCATCTCATCTTGGCTCTTCCTCTTTTCCTGCAGCCTCCCACTTTTCCTGGCATGATCATCTTTTCCAGTGACTCCTGTATTCTCGTCCTGTGACCAAAGTACAATAGCCTCAGTTTGGTCATTTGAGTTTCTAGGGAGAGTTCAGGCTTGATTTGATTTGGAACCCACGGATTTGTCTTTTTGGCAGTCCGCGGTCTCTGTAAGACTCTCCTCCAACACTACGTTTCAGAGGAATCAACTTTCTTCCTCAATGCTTTCTTCATTGTCCAGTTTTCACATCCATACATAGCAACTGTCATTTATAACCTGTGCGCTTTTTTGGTGGTGGTACTCACTGGTAGGGCTGCAGTGGCTCAGAGGTTAAGACACTGACCTGCAGACCAGAAGGTCTGTAGTTTAGCAGTTCGAGACCTGGGTGCCACATGATGGAGTGAGCTCCCGTCTCTGGTCCCAGCTCCTGCCAACCTAGCAGTTCGAAAGCAAGAAATTGCAATTAGATAAAGAGGTACTGCTTAACTAGGAAGGTAACAGCATTCCGTGCACCCTGGCGTTTAGTCGTGCCAACCACATGACCACGGAAACATCTTCGGACAGCGCTGGCTCTTTGGCTTGGAAACGGAGATGAGCACCATCCCCTAGAGTCAGATTCGACTAGCTTTCGAGCATGGGAAACCTTTTCCTTTCCCTTTTTACTCACTGGTACTGAGTACCGGCACCGTTTCTGGGGGCCCTCTCCTGAGGGAGGAATTGGTGGAGATCAGAACAACCTTATATATTAGTACCAGCAGTCCCCCCCCCCCTGCAGAAAGCACTTTCTATTACCAACCAAAACAAATAGAAAAATGCTAGAAATTCATGTAAATTAGAATAATTGGACTTCTTGCATCTCAGAATTGTGCATGTTTACTGAAGAATCATTTCCACCAACAGGTAAATGTGCATGAGATTGTAAGCATGCAGCTGAATTCTATATATGTCTCCTTGGAAGTAAGCCCCACTGTGTTCAATGATGCTTACCGTGCAATCTCAGACAGAATTAATGCCTTCCGAAGTCCACTGAAATCAAGGTTAGGCTAACAGCAAGTGACGTACTCCTCCAGGGTTGAGTGAGGACTTGAACCCGGGTCTTACAAGTCCTCTAACCACTACATCACACTGGCTCTGTCCTGATGTGTAAATGAACAAGCCAGAAGAATTAAGAATTACGATGAAATTAACTCAGTGGTTTGGGGCAGGACGGTTACTGATACAATTCAAATAGATTTTAAACTAAGATTTTTTTGGACCTAGCAGTGCAATTCTAGGCAGAGCCACACACTTCTAAGTCAAAGGATGAGATGTTTAGACAGTGTCATAGATACAATGAACATGAAATTGAGCAAACTTCAGAGGATGGCGGAAGACAGGAAGGCCTGGCGTGATCTGGTCCATGGGGTCGCAAAGAGTCAGACTCGACTGTGCGACTGAACAACTGGCGCCCTCTTGTGACAGTTTAAGCATAAAACATGTTCTGTCTTTTTAGGTCCTTATATCAAGGGTTTCAAGAAACCAAGTATTGCTCATTTGTATGGAGAAATCAGGTTTCAACTTTGGGCCCCTTACAATATAGCTGGGGGTTGTGTGTGTTGCACTAGTCTAGAATCAAGATAAAAGAACAGAAACCCCCACAGAGGGTGCAGGTATACTTTTTATTTTTCCATCCAGCCAACAAATCCCTGGAACGACAATTGAATGCTACTGATGCTGCCATGGTTTGGGCTGTGTTCTCCCCGCTCCCCCCGCCTTCCCCCCTCCCCCTGGAATGCGCTCCAGGTTTCTTCCCGTTATCTCTCCTGTGGCCTTGAAGCCGTGCTTGGCCCCGCAGCTTTTCCTGATGAGAGCCGGGGCAGTTTTCTTTTGAGCTTGCTCGCTCGCTCCTTATTGGTCTGCGTCCATCAGGGGGACCTGTATGAACTGGGTATAATAGTCCGTATTCCCACCTAACCCCCGTTCCTGACACAAAGTGTGTCGTATCATGACCTGAGTACCTTTCTCAATAAGTAAGTAAAGGTAAAGGTTCCCTTGTTCGAAAGCCAGTCGAATCTGACTCTAGGGTTGCGGTGCTCATCTCCGTTTCAAAGCCGAAGAGCCAGCGCTGTCCGAAGACATTTCTGTGGTCATGTGGCCGGCATGACTAAACACCAAGGCGCATGGAACGCCTTTATCAAGGACTGTTGTTGAGCTTGATTGACTTGGGACTCTGACAGATACATTATCATTTTGCTGTTGGGACTGCATTGATTGATCACATGAATGCCTCAACAATACTACACCCTCTGCCCAAGGGAAGTTCCATTGCCGCATTAGATTACACCGACACTCACTCACACCTCCTATCTAATACCTGTTTCCAAGAAAAGCCCTGCTGAATCAGACCAGTGGTCCATCTAGTCCAGCATCCCGCTGCACACAGTGGCCAACCAGTTCCTCTGGACGGCCCACCACAGGGCATTGAGGCCGAGACCTTCCCCTGATGTTGCCTCCTGGCTCTGGGATTCAGAGGTTGACTGCCTCTGAATGTGGCGGTTCCGTGGCTAGTAGCCACTGACAGGCCTCTCCTCCATGAATCTGTCTAATCCCCTCTTAAAGCTGTCTATGCCTACGGCCACCACTATATACTCCGGGAGCGAATTCCACATTCTAATCACTTTTTGTGTAAAGTAGTATTTCCTTTTGCCCGTCCTGAACCTACTGCCCATCAGCTTCATTGGATGCCCTCGAGTTCTAGGATTTGGGGAGAGGGAGGAAAATTTCATGGGTGCTCTGACAGACCCCCGCCCACTTCCCTCCCTTTTAGGCAAGATTTCCCCTCCGTTTTTCTTTTGGGTCCCTGGTAGCGTGTATTCTTCTCTTTAAAGTAACTTTAGCAGCCCCACCCTGTGTCAGTAATATCAAATGGCTATTTTCTCAGCCCAGGGCCTGAGGGAAGGGGTTAGGGTCTCCCTTCAACTTACATGACAGAAAATGGCAGTTGAGACACCTTTAAAATTGAAAAGTAACAGAAGGTTTTCATTTAACATCAAGGGAAAAGGTCAGGTGAAGTCAGGGGTGGAAAATACTGAGGTGAAATCGTATAAGCACCAACTCTTATTCTTATAGATCAGGCTAGTGAGAGGTTCTTGAATTATTCACCGTTACTGTGGTTCTTTTTAGAGGCTTTTGTTCCTGGGTTTCCCCAAACCACTCCAGTTCACTTCATTTGCATAACAGCACTTTTGTGGTGCCCAGAAGGTTGGCACCCTCTTGCCAGTTCCCAACCCCATCTCTTGGAACGCCAGTTTTTTTTATAATATACTCTTCATTTTGCAGGGGTATTTTTGGGTTTTTTTACAATATAGCACCCATTAACCAAAACTGTAAACAATGATACAATGATACATTTCGCAGTCAAATTTTAAGGGTCATGTGTTGCCCTGCCAGGCATTTATGGGCTGTGGAAAAAGCAAGATGGCATTGCTTTCGATAGGCCCAGTATTAGTGATATGGCTTTTGTGTAGTCAATGGTAGCCCACGATGTGTTTTTTTATTTAATCCGGTTGATTAAGTCCCAAGTCTTGGATTTTTAGCTGGTTCACTTATGATTTGACTTGGCAACTTTTTTTAAAAAAAGGCACCTGTGACAGACTGCACTTCGCAAGAGGCTTAAAAGTGCTGTACATAAAACTACAGGAGGGTAAAGGGGGACTTCTTCACAGAGCCAGAGAGCCTTGATTGACAGGCTGCTCTGAGCAATCTGATTGGTCAGCATCAGCTGAGCAGACAGAGTCTTGAGAGAGCTGCATGCTGATACTGGATTCCAATTTCAGCCTTGACTAGAGAAAGTCCGAATTCCTTCTTGACTGAGGGTGCGTTCAGACGGGCCGTTTAGTCCGCTTTCGGCACGCTTCAGTAACGGATTTTATATCCACGTTCACGTACCCAACATCTGCACACCGTCCCCAGCTGTCGCTTTCCGACTCAAACTCCCTTTAACCCGGAGTATCTTGTTACCGGGTCCCCAAGTGGTGTTTTCCTGATTCTCCGGTTCCAGCCGCACTTTTCTGACGTCTGATCGCTCCTGTGGTGTCGAGCCACTTCCGCTCTTTGCCCGCCATTTTATTTTAGCGTCGGCAGTATGCGCACAGGCGGAGCTCCGCTCCCGCATTATTAAAAACAATGCTTAAACGGTGCCTAGTTTTGTTGGTTAGACGAGTTCGGGATCTCACGGAGGCCAATTTCGAGGTAAAAATTTAAAGGGAAGTGTTCCTTTAAAGTTTAAAGGGAAGTGTTACAGCAGTTGGGTTGAAGTGGAAATTGCTGTTCTGCACACGCATGAAAATTTTAATTGTACAGATGGCCGCCTGTGCACATGTCCAAACTGAGAGGGGGGGGGAAACACCGACGCACGCTCCCACATGTGGACGCCAGGGAATGATGTGGCTGCGCTGTGATCAGGAACAAGGAGGTGAGTGTGATCGCGATTCTCCAGGTTAAAAAAAACACCATTGGATCGGAGCAATTTAAACCGCTCCCAGCACGTCGTCTGACCCCACCGAGAACTTCTAAAAATTTCAGCCTCAGCTGAGATTAGTTCAACACAGAGGGGAGAATTGGGGGGAAGTTGGCAAGGAAGTTTAGGAAGTCAACTGAGACTCCCATTGGGCCCCGAGGAAAGGGGACAGATCTTCTAGGGAGAGAAGGAGATTCCCTACCGAGTTGAACAGGGCGACATCTCTGAAGGGTGCAGAGATCCTGGGCCGGTGTGGTTAGAAACTACACAGAGAGACCTAAAGAGTCAGTCCAAAACTGGTGTTTCCCCCAAGGAAAATTCATAGCAATGTGGTTCCCTGTTGTTGTTGTTCAGTCACACAGTCGAGTCCGACTCTTCGCGACCCCATGGACCAGATCACGCCAGGCCTTCCGGTCTTCCGCCGTCCTCTGAAGTTTGCTCAATTTCATGTTCGTTGTATCTATGACACTGTCCAACCATCTCATCCTTTGCCGTCCCCGTCTTCTTTGACCTTCAATCTTTCCCAGCATCAGGGTCTTCTCCAGTGAGGGCTCCCTTCTCATTGGGTGGCCAAAGTATTTGAGCTTCAGTTTCAGTATCTGGCCTTCCAGGGAACAGTCAGGGTTGATTTCTTTTAGGATGGACTGATTTGATCTTCTTGCAGTCCAAGGGACTCTCAAGAGTCTTCTCCAGGTTCCCTGTAGCAGAATATTTAACAGAAAATGAGAATATTCCTAAATATCCCTAAATCCTAATCGTCCATCCTATCATTGCCATTCGTGAGGATCCCCAGGTCTGGCATCCCTAGGTAGTATAACACAACATTCCCAAAAGGTATAAAAGCTTATGATGGG
>NW_015169779.1:2060197-2062752 GCF_001447785.1 Gekko japonicus | reverse complement strand
GGAGCAGGTAGAGCCGGCGCACGGGGGGGGTGGGGGGGAGGCGCGCCTCTGACGGGCTCTGAAGGAGGGAGGGGCGTGGCCTGCGAAGCCCCGCCCACGGGAGCGTTTCGCGCCACGCCCCCGTTCTCGAGTGTCCCACGTGGTGCTCCAGGCAGCCTGAGAAAATGGGCCTTTGAGGCGTGCGTCACGCGGGCTTCGAGCGACTGGCCGGCAGCGTGGTTAGAGGGCCAGACTAGCGCATGGGAGCCCCGAGTTCAAAGTCCCCACCCTGCCTCGGGCTGTACACGTTCTTGCCGCGTAACCTACCTCGCAGGGTTGTTGTGAGGCTGAAGTGGAGGAGAGGAGGATAGAGCTGCCAAGCTCCAGGTTAGGGAATACTGTCGCTCGGGAGCCACATGTGGCTTTTTCACGTCTATTGTGTGGCTCCTGGCAAGGCAGCTGGGCAAGTGACGGGGAGGCATGCCTCCCGCCCTCCCCTCTCTGATAGGCTTGAGGCGGGGTGGGGGGGAGCAGAGAAAGAAAGCTGTTGACTTTATATGTTCAATGTTTAAACTTTAAACATGCGGGGAGGGCGGGGTATACATCGAATTCAATAAATAAATAAATTAAATGTTTAAATGTCAAAGCCCCCCCCCAGCCTACAAATATCATTGGACCAGGGGTCATTTCCTGCAGCAGCAGAGCTCCCCAGGGGGTGGGCACATGCAACAACCCCCACCCCCTGCTCCCAGCAGCCCTCAGTCAGAGCAAGAAGCAGCCAGGTAAGTTGCAGAGCCCCCCCAGCCCCAAACAGTCCACGGGCACCTTTAAGACCAAGTTTTATTCAGGTACAAGCTCTCCCTCCTCTGCCAGGACAGACTTGCGTGTTGTCCCCCCCCCCCCATAGCTAGCAATCCAAAACAGTCCAGTGGAGCCTGAGCCACTTCCGGTGATGTCAGGGGGTGTGGCATATGCAAATAAGCTATGCTAATGAGCTCCTGCACCTCTTTTCCTACGAAATGACCCCTGCATTGTATTAATAAATATCATTATAAATATCTATTTTTACCCCTTCTGTGTTTATTTTTGGCAGTCTCATTTAATGTTAATAAAAAGCAGATTTGCATATTTTCCAATAAAGACGTGTGTGTAATATCTGTTCATGTCTTGTGGCTCTCAAACATAGGACGTTTATTCTGTGTGGCTCTTACGTTAAGCAAGTTTGGCCACTCCTGACCTGGAGCTTTTGGGGGTGGAGCCTCAGAAGGGCGGAGCTTGAGGCATCATGCCACAAAGTCCAACTTCCAAAGTGGCCGTTTTCTCCAGGTGAGCTGATCTCTGTCGCCTGGAGATCAGTTGCAACAATGGGGGGGGGGGTTTCCAGCCACCACCTGGAGATTGGCAACCCTAGAGGAGAATGGTGATAAGCGACTTTGGGGAGGAAGGAAGGGGGGGTATAAGTGCAGTTAATAGACGTTCTTCTGCACGACCTCTCTCGCGCAACCGCTGCTATGATTAGTATACTAGTTGATCTAAACCAACCCCTAGGTAATGCACACTTGTGCCAGATTCTTCGCCGCAGCCTATAAAATCCACAAAGAACACGTTAAGGAGTCATATAAACTATTATTGAGCTTTTTGAAGTTCTTTTGAAGAAATAATTAGATAGGAACTTTAAAATACACGTATTTTTTTAAGAAGAAAGAACTTTCAGACTTTCAAAAATTATTTCCAATTGAATGGCTGTGTAACTAGAGTATAGGAGCCGTGGTGGCTCAAGTGGTTAAGACGCTGAACTGCAGGCTGTGGAAGGTCAGCAGTTCGAGACCCGAGTGTGCCGCATGACGGAGTGAGCTCCCGTCTCTAGTTCCAGCTCCTGCCAACCTAGCAGTTCAAAAGCAAGAAATTGCAAGTAGATAAATAGGTACCGCTTCAGTGCGAAGGGAACAGCGTTCCGTGCGCCTTGGTGTTTAGTCATGCCGGCCACATGACCACGGAAATGTCTTCGGACAGCGCTGGCTCTTCGGCTTTGAAACGGAGATGAGCACCGCAACCCTAGAGTCGGATTCGACTGGCTTTTGAGCAAGGGAACCTTTACCTAACTAGAGTATGGTATCCAACTATGTTTATAACTGATTTGTGCTGGTTAGGTACTGAGATAAACTGAACTCAACTGCATAGTTGATCTAAACTGTTAGTTGTTACGGGATCTTAATGCAGCACTGGTAGTCCTCTTCCCCCTTCCTTGTCTGTATTGAGGTTGATCCTGTAGGAGAAGTTGTCAGACCCCTTAGCAAGGATGTGTGTGAAAAGGACATAAGAACATAAGAGAAACCAAGGTAGGATCAGGCCAATGGCCCATCTAGTCCAACTCTTTATGTCACACAGTGGCCAAAAATACCAGGTGCCATCAGGAGGTCCAGCAGTGGGGCCAGGACACCAGAAGCTCTCCCACTCTTGCCCCCCCCCCCAAGCACCAAGAATACAGAGCATCCCTTGCCCCAGCCTGAAAGTTCCTATCTGTTCCTTGTGGCTAATAGCCTCTGATGCACTTGTTTAGAAATGTCATTACCGAT
>NW_015169779.1:2036547-2060173 GCF_001447785.1 Gekko japonicus | reverse complement strand
GAGTGTATACTTACCTCTCCCTCTAACTATAACAGTACATGGAAACTACTTGGGGCTTTTAACTTACAGCCACTATTTTTGTAGCGGCACTTGCTGTCAGAAAGTACTTGTCCATCCCTCCTGTCCCCTGTACTCAAAGAACCAATACGAAGCGATAGACTGTAAAAGGTTTTTAGAAGAGGAGAAGTGGGAAGGCAAAATCAACATGCGGAAAAAGGAAGGAATGTTTAGTCGGATATTCGGTTACTTTCCCAGGCTATATATGGGGAGCCGTGTTGGTCTGAAGGAGCAGGACAGTGTGTGAGTCCAGTGGCACCTCTAAGACCAACACAGTTTTATTTCTGGTGCAAGCTTTCATGTGCCAGAATATAACTTTGTTGGTCTTAAAGGTGCCACTGGGCTCAAAACAGTGTCCAGGCTTGTGTTTCTAAGCTCCTGCGGAGCTGTGCTAAAGACGATGGTTTACAAAATCACAGCAAGTCATGGTTTCAAATTCTGCTTTCAGTCAGTCCCAAAAATCTCTAACTCGTTATTCATGATACAGATGTAATCAGGGGTCATTTTGTAGAAAGAGAGATGCAGGAGCTCATTTGCATAACTTATTAGCATAACTTATTTGCATATGCCACACCCCCTGACATTACTGGAAGTGTATCAGAAGGCAACACCCACCGCTCAGGCTCCACTGGACTGTTTTGGATTGCTAGCTATTGGGGGGGGGCGTGCAGGTCTGTCCTCGCAGAGGAGGGAGAGCTTGTACCTGAATAAAACTTCGTCTTAAAGGTGCCACTGGACTGTTTTGGACCGGGGAGCTGGGGGGGGGGGCTCTGCAGCTTACCTGGCTGCTTCTTGCTCTGACTGAGGGCTGCTGGGAGCAGGGGGTGGGGCTTGTTGCATGTGCCTGCCCCTGGGCTCTTTACTGCCGGAGCTCCGCTCCTGTGCGCTCCTGAAGGAAATGACCCCTGGATGTAATGCTCATCAAATCATAGAACTGAATTCAGACGTAAGAGAGAGAGAGAGAGAGTTCATGAGCAAGCTGTACGTTGGTGGTATCCAGACTAGTTTGGAGATGAGGAGCATGAAATTTGCAGTGTGTCTGTGGCTGCAGTAGAGGAAGGAAAATACTGTGGATGGGAACATGTAGTGATACAACACCCCTGTGTTAAAAGGCAGGTCATATGGCTGGGGAGGGCGTGGAGGGAGAGGTGTAAAGATAGAAGAAATTGAGTATATGGGGTATAATCAACCCTGGATTGCATCCACACCTCATTTGAAGATCTGTGTCCTCATCCAGGGAAGGCAGTTTGCCCATAAAAATGGGCGTGTGTACTACAGATGTGACGTTCTCGAGTGCCATTTTCACTTTGATGGAGAGTTTTCTTTTCTTTTTTCCTCAGTTAACATTTTATTGAGAACTCACAAACAAGCAACACCATACATACAGTGTGTTCGAATAGAATTGTATACATACAATGCGTAAAACAAAATAAAACACATAACATAACATACATAAACGTACCAGATCACTGGGTAAGTAAACAGTAATCAGTCTCTCTGACCTATATTGAGTTATAGCTGAGTAATCAGTAAGACATAAAAACATTATATTCCAAGATCAACCACCAATTGGGGAATTTCCCCTTGAGACAACAAGTACTCAAATATAAGTAACCATATAGAGGAAAAATAATAAAAATTTTAAAAAATAGAAAAATAAGACACTGAACTCCAGGCTGTGGAAGGTCAGTAGTTCAGCAGTTCGAGACCCGGGTGCCGCATGATGGAGTGAGCTCCCATCTCTAGTTCCAGCTCCTGCCAACCTAGCAGTTTGAAAGCAAGAAATTGCAAGTAGATAAATAGGCACCACTTCAGTGGGAAGGTAACAGTGTTCCGTGCGCCTTGGTGTTTAGTCATGCCGGCCACATGACCACAGAAGCGTCTTCGGACAGCACTGGCTCTTCGGCTTTGAAACGGAGATGAGCACCGCAACCCTAGAGTCGGATTCGACTGGCTTTTGAGCAAGGGAACCTTAACCTTTACTAGAGGGCTTAAGAATGTTATCCAGATTGTCTGTGAGCTTCGCCATGATGTACAATTTCCGTAGTTTTTAATGCCACTGTGAGATTGTAGGGGATTGTGATGATTTCCAGGCTAGGGCAATAGAGTTTCTTGCTGCATATATTAATAAAGACACCCTTTCTCTAAGTGAGTATGAGCACGTCAAGGATTTCCAGTCTCCCAAGAGCAAATGCTCTGGTGCAAGAGTAAGATCTAGACTAGTAATGGATTTAACCTTTATTAGTATAGATTCCCCAAAAGGGGCAATCTTAGGGTAGGAGATCCAGCAATGGAGATAACTTCCTATATCCCCACAATTTTTCCAACATTTTGGGGAGACTGTTTTTTCTAAATGAGATGACACTTCATTGTTTGCTCCTTTCCAGAATGCAACAAAGCAATAAAATCACAAGCCTGTCAGCCACTAACTCCAAATCCTGAACCAGGCCTCAAGATCTTGTCCTAAGAAGTATTTGCTTCCCCCCCCCCCTTTAAAAAAAATATTTTGTAACACCTTGCCTGATGAAGAGTTCTGTTGAGTTCGAAAGCTCTCTCACTTCAGTATTGGGTGTGTTTGAGATGGCTTGCAGAAAACGAAGGCGTTTATACATCTAGAATCCATAAATATGCCAATTTAAAAAATTATTATGGTAACTAAACTATGCATGATTTAATGTTTTCTGAAGCACCAAAATAGGTTTAGGTTTAATAGGAAAGTAAGCACTGCAGTATTCCAGTTCTTCCCCAAACCTCTCTTTCCTTTTTTTCGTGTAAATATGACATTTGTGTTGTAGACACAAGTACATTCTTTTTCCTGCATAAAAGGCTGCTGTGGGGGAGAGCAGGACCACCCAGTGGCCACCACCGAGGGTTGTGGGCAATGCTCCCTCTAAGCTGTGGAGTCTTGTGAGCAAAAATTCTACTTTGTGAACTCCTGGCATGAAACTGGTGAGCGAGCGCTTTGGTTGCTGCATAAATCAGTTTGCTTCAGAGCCCCATCCTTCCTGAGCTAAGGCGGAAATCTGTGAGCTGGAGGCTAAAAAACTGTGAGCTAGCCCACACTGACTCAGCTTAGAGGGAACACTGGTTGTGGGTGCTGTCTCCAGTGCTGTGTGCACACTCTCAAAGATGTCATTACGGCTAGCTCTCGGCTGTTGGAGGAAAGCGTGGAGAACGAGGGATGCCAGCCTCCAGGTGGGGCCTGGGGGATCTTCTGGAATTGCAGGCCTTCTCCAGACTACAGAGATCAATTTCTGTGGATGCTTTGGAGGGTGAGCTCTGGCCTTGTACCCCACTGAGGTCCCTGTCCTCCCCAGGCTCCGCCCCCAAATCTCTAGGAATTTCCCAGCCCTGGCAGATGCTGGACTTGTTTCTGCTGCTAATTGCAGTTCAGACAGGTGGAGGTGTGAAGGCAGGGAGGTCTCCGTGAGCCTAGCGTAATGTCTGGCTGCAGTCACAGTTCCTTGAACTGCTAAAGGTTATTTTTTCATTTCATTTATACCCCACTTTTCTCCCCAGTGGGGCGCCTTCTTTATCTTATCCCGCGTATCTATAGCATTACGGGCCCCAAGGCTTTAGTTTTGTTGGAGTAGCAATATTGGTGAAGCTCTCCCCCCACCTGATTGTGATAAAAAAAATATTTTATTGGAGGCTTGCTGAAGTGAGACAGAATTACCATATAGATTGCTTGAGTAGTTGAGATTCACCAAATAAGTTTTCCAATTTTGGAATACTTTTCATTTGTGAACCAAAGTGTTTTGGCATAACTTAACTGTTTCCATCATCCTCGCCTTGTCTTATCTTGACAAAGATACAAAAATAACAGACATGCTGACTGTGCTGTCTTTAATTGTGTCGTTTCCCTGAAGGGCAAATGTCCCGAAGATGGATGGGATGAAAGTACCATTGAGCTCTTTCTTCATGAACTTGCCATCATGGACAGCAACAACTTCCTGGGCAACTGCGGTGTGGGTGAGAGGGAAGGAAGAGTGGCATCGGGGCTAGTAGCCCGCCGGCATTACAGGTAAGTGCTGCTTTTACAGACTGCGTTTTATAGCAGAGCAACGTCTGAGTCCATGGGCACCTTTAAGACCAACAAAGTTTTATTCAGGGTATAAGCAGGGGTCATTTCGTAGAAAAAGAGGTGCAGGAGCTCATTAGCATAACTCATTAGCATAACTTATTTGCATATGCCACACCCCCTGACATCACCGAAAGTGTGTCAGAAGGCAACACCCACCGCTCAGGCTCCACTAGACTTTTTTGGATTGCTAGCTACTATTGGGGAGGGAACATGCAGATCTGTCCTGGCAGAGGAGGGAGAGCTTGTACCTGAATAAAACTTGGTCTTAAAGGTGCCACTGGACTGTTTTGGACCGGGGGGCCGTAGGGGGGGTGCTCTGCAACTTACCTGGCTGCATCTTGCTCTGACTGAGGGCTGCTGGGAGCAGGGGGTGGGGCTTGTTGCATGTGCCCGCCCCCTGGGCTCTTTACTGCCGGAGCTCCGCTCCTGTGTGCTCCTGCAGGAAATGACTCCTGGGTTCATGCACACTTTTTGAGAGACATTGAAACAGAAGTGGCCAATGATTACGTATAGGTAGAAGGTGGGGAGGGAGATCGGTGACTTCTGTTTCAATGTATCTGAAGAAGCGTTGCCTGCACATGAAAGCTTAAACCCAGAATAAAATTTTGTCGGTCTCAAAGGTGCCACTGAACTCAGACTTTGTTCTGCTGCTTCAGACCAACGGGGCAACCTTACCTGGATCTATCTGCATTTTATAGCAGATGTCGCCATGTATGGGACTCTTACTTTTGAAACAGCCTGCAGCGTGCATCGTTTAAGTTAAAGGCTGTCCCTTTAATTTGGTTTATGCCAGGTCCTGGGATGCAATCAATCCCATACCACTCTTGTAGCAGCAAGATTTGTTTATTAGATACACTGCGGTCCCAGCTGCTTATTTATATTTTCTGGAATCGAACAACACCAGAAGGGCATTCATACTGGCAAGAAGTTTGACTTTACCTTTGGCAGTGTTGGAAGGGAGGTTTAAAGCAATCCCTTACCCCCTTAAGGCTCTGTTCTTGCTCTCTGGGTGAAATTGACTCTATAGAACACATTTTTTTAAACTATCCTAACTACACAAAGGTCCGATCGGAAAGTATTAGCCCACTGCTAGAAAGATTTCCTGGGAGATCAAATAAAATCAAACTTGATTATCTCCTGTCAGATAGAAACCACCAGACCACTTGACAGGTGGCTAAATTCTGTGCTCAGATTTACAAGCATCGGAAATCTCTTTCGGCAGCATGACTTTGTAGTTATTTGGCATGATTTTGTATGATTTTAAGACTTAATTTCATCTCTTTTTTATATAAGTCTTAAATTATTATTTTTTTAAGTAACATACAGTATTTCAAACAAAACACAGTACATCCAAATATAGAAACGTGGTACAGTTTCATACCAGGTGCCCCTTACACCTGTGACCTAAATGCAGTTAATAATATTTTGTATTACACGTGGAATGAGGGAATGGTGCTATCCTTCCTGGTTGGAAGAGAAAATAGCCCTACAGAATTAGCCATCTAAGGTACAGAGGATTCGAGGGAAGAATGTCTAGAGACTGTAAATATGAAACAACTGGGTACCAGGTTGACTCGAATTTGGAGAGGAGTGGCGCGGTTGTCTGTGATCTGTTGAGGGAGTCCAAGATCTTAGCCATGACAAAGTGATCCCATAGCTTCTCCTGCCAGGCCATAATTGATGGTGCTGTTGGGGATTTCCAGTAAGTAGCAATTGTTAAGTGGGCTGTGGCGAGCAGGGTCGAGACAAGGTCTTTCCGGTGACTTTGGATCGAGTCGTCCCAATGATTCAGTAAGAAGATCTCAGGTGTGAAGGTGGCGTCTTGTGATGTGATGATCTCAATTTGTTGTTCAACAACTTTCCAAAACTGTTGAATCTTCGGGCACGACCACCAGCCGTTGTTAATATATATTTTAAAAAATATAAAAAATAAAATTAAGAAAAAAATTCACCCCAACTGTATTGCTGGTCGCTGGCTTTTGCATTTCTTAATCAAACTGTACAGCCGGTTGCTGATTGTTGTAATAAAGTGTCTGAAGATTTTTTTATTAAGAGAAAGAAAGGATCCAAGCATAGACAACTTTCGTGTCGGAACTGGCTTCCAGACGTCAGTTCCGAGAATATACTGTGGATAGAAATTCCCCCCCAAACGCTCATCAGCCAATCAAAGCATCCAGTCAGCCCACCAAACGTTTGCTCTGCCCGTATCCCGGGCCCCTAACACCTGCGTACTGACACTTACGCTGTCTAGAAGCTCCAAGGTCACACAGCATGGTGAGCAATGTTCCCTCTAAGCTTTGGAGTCTTGTGAGCAAAAATTCTACTTTGTGAGCTACTGGCATTAAAGTTGTGGGCGAGTGATTTCGCTACTGCATACATTAATTGGCTCTGGAGCCATCCTTCCTGAGTTGAGACAAAAATGTGTGAGCTGGAGGCTAAAAAACTGTGAGCTAGCTCACACTAACTCAGCTTAGAGGGAACACTGATGGTGAGATCACATTCTTCCCAAGGCGCCCCCGGGAGGCCTCTGCGCCAGAATGGTTACAAACTGGCACTAACCCAGCAAGGCAGGCAGTCTTACACCTGCGTCCCCCCCCCCAATACACAACAGAGATGAGACACGCAAGGGGGGGGGGGAGGTCAGGCAAGAAGTATGGGAAATACATATGCCTGTTGGAACATATTGTAGAAGCAAAAGAAAACATTTGGCAAGCGAGGCCCGAGCTTGACAGTTTATTTCACAATCCTAATTTGCGGAGGCGGCAGATACATTTTTAGGATGTGGGAGTCCCAGTTGCTTCACCATCCACCTGTGCCAAACCATGGTGTCGTGCTGGGATCCCTGGCAGATAACCCCGAAGGAGCCGAATGATCCGTGGATTGCCGCTGGGAGTCTCACTGTGCTACAGTGAACATATTCTGTTTTTTTGGTTTTTTGTTCGCTGAAGTTGGATGAAATGGGTCTGCATTCGAATCTGCTCTACGCATGTGCAAAAGACTTGTAGGGTTAGGGGATGAGACACATTCAGCCTCTGAGGTGAACGTATGCGTAATGTTTCTCCACCGTGTGAATACTGTCTGACACAGCAGTTCCCGTCCTTTTCAGTATGGAAACCCGCGAGTCCAAATCTACTTGGAATGGCGACCCACAAGTCCCAATCTTCTTGGTAGGGTCATCTGTCCAAGGCTGGCCCAAGGGTGTTTTTTTGTGTGCCCCCTAGGCAAACTATGACCCTGGCACCCGTCTAGTCCAGCATTCCCTTTTCTTCAGTAGCCAACCAGATGTTTTTGAGAACCCAACAAACCACGCCCAAAGGGCACAGCTGCCCCCACCAGGAACCCCAATCAAGTGGCATTCCAACATAACAGACCCTTGCGCGAGGAAGTTACATTCCAGCCTTTGACCACCCTCTCCTGCTCCGTTACTCCCTCTAACTCCCTTCCCCGCCCCCAATATTCTCACTCTAGTAACCAGCAGGACACGTTTTACTCGATCAACCTGTACATGCAGTGAAGAAAAAATACCAGCTAATGTATGACATGGAAGGTTCTGTTCCCATGGTCAGATCTTGGTTTCCAGAAGACGAAAGAGAGCCCCATGGGAAGGGGCAGAAGCCGTTTCAAGGGAGGGCTGGCCGGCGACCCCCACCCACTTTTGTGCTCCAGCCCAGAGGCTGGGAAACATGCGGCTAGCGGATGCTCAATGGACCAGACAGACTGGGAGGAGGAGGAAGGAAGGGGTGGTGGCATTCAGTCTAGGGATCTCCTTTCCCCCAGTTTGTTTGTGTCGTCACAGCCTGCCTGGTTTCCATTGTATGAGCAGGTTGCCAGTTGCCTTCTGCCGGACACCCCTTTGCCGAATTAGTTTGTGGTTTTTACAAAGAGTTGTGGAGACGTACAGGTCCTCTCCTCAGAGGTCGTGGCCTTCACATGAATAAATCTCTTGTGCGAACAGATCTGTGCCAGTTTGAGAGCCAGTTTGGTGTCGTGGTTAAGTGCGCGGACTCTAATCTGGGAGAACCGGGTTTGATTCCCCACTCCTCCACTTGCACCTGGCTGGATGACCTTGGGCAAGTCTCTCTCAGCCCCACCTACCCCACCTCTCAGCCCCACCTGTTGTGGGGAGGGGAAGGGAAAGGAGTTTGTAAGCCGCTCTGGGACTCCTTTGGGTAGTGAAGGGCGGGGTATAAATCCAATCTCCTCCTCCTCTTCTTCTTCTCTTCTTCTTCTTCTTTGCACTTAGTGAACCTTGGTGTGCTGAAAAAGTGAATGTTATTAACTAATAAGGTAAAGGTAAGGGTTTCCCTTGCTCGAAAGCCAGTCGAATCCGACTCTTGGGATGCGGTGCTCATCTCCGTTTCCAAGCCGAAGAGCCAGCGCTGTCTGAAGACATTTCTGTGGTCATAGCTTAGTGCAATTGAATGCTGAGGTGAAGAAATTACGGGTCCCCCCCCCCATTTCACAAGTTGTACAGCAGAACACGTGTCCTTCACTAGCACACTAGTCAAAAATTCTCCTTCCCGTGCATTAAAAGCAAAAGCAGGGTGAGCATCAGTTATGCCCAGATGTTGAGTTATGGCAGTTGCATTTTTAAATGATTCTTATGGCAGATTAATTGCTGGCAGCCTGAGCAAATCCCTGCTAATATTGATTTCATTGAAATGATGCCGAGCTTTTGGGGCAAGCTGAATCTGCTCATAGCCCAAAGTCCCCTGGCTCACCTGGCGCTTGGCTGGGCTATTTGATATTTCAGAGATGGCATAGAGGCTGCATTTTCAAAGAGACGCTTATGTGGCTGTTCCAGACTTGAACATCTTTGATGAATTGTCATTCGAGCTTTGACGTCTGCAGAGTAAATAATTACTGGAGTTCTAGTTCTTAAAATGTTGGCACAGTTGCCTGCACTGGATTGGTATTGCAGTTCAAGATTTTGCCTTTGCTTACCAGCCAGCTGTCCTTCGTGGCCTCCCCTCAATGTGCCCCCCAGGGGGCTCCGTCCGACCCTGCAGTGGCTTTGCAGAGGGCAGGCTTAGTGCAAGAGTCTCACATGACTTCGGCAGGAAGACCTGCTCCCTGATGCTAGAGATGTAAAATTTCTTGAAATTTTGAAGCTCGGGAAAAAACCCGTTTTTTCCCCGTTTTTTTTCCGGGCGGAAATGGAAATTTTCAGAAAATTTGAAAAAAATGCTATATTAGCATTTCTTTTGTCTTTTCTAGATTGAAATTCTGTTACTTTAGGAACATAAAATATGACTATCGACATTTTTACTTGGCATGAAATTATCACAACTAGCATATTAACAATATAGTGCATCCAAACAATTATTACAGAATACCCATCCACATGCAAAAACAAAACCGAAACTTTTTTATTTTCTTCTGACAATCGCACCTCCTAAAGGAAGAAATGCATCTTGTTCTTGCATTGGAGAGTTCAGTTTGTAACCTAGGACTTGCTTGTCCTCAGTGCACAGAAATTAGATCAATCTGATACCATACATATTTTTTAGAAATGATTTGGAAAATATTTGAACACCTTGTCTTAAAATATTTTATTCATCATGTTAAAATAAAACGTTCAATAATCATTTTTTTTCTTTTTTCTGTTTTCAATTTTTCTAATTTTTCGGAAAAAAACAAAAAAGCTTCAGGAAAAAAACGGAAAACCCCCGGGTTTTTTCCAAATTTTTCCGTTTTTTTTTCCGGCCCTTCACATCTCTACCTGATGCTCAAGTTAGCTTAGCGTGAACGTGGGCCAGATTCATCCACGGGAACCCTTGGGGGGCAGGGAGAGTGGCTGGATCTCCGCACTGGAGCAAGGAGATGGTGGGGTCCCTCTGTACCTATTCTCAGGCCTGTGGGTGCAGTCGTCAGTAGAGATGTACAATTTCCGGAAATTTTGAAACTCAGAAAAAACCCCAGGTTTTTTCCAGTTTTTTTTTTAACGAAAATTTTTGGAAAAATTGAAAAAAAATGCTACATTAGCACTTCTTTTTTCTTTTCCAGATTGAAAGTCATTCTGTTACTTTAGGGACATAAAATATGACTATGGACATTTTTACTTGGCATAAAATTATCACAACTAGCATATTAAAAATATAGTATATCCAAACAATTATTACAAACAGAATACCCACCCACATGCAAAAAACAACAACCCTGAAACCTTTTTCTTTTCTTGTGATAATAGCACCTCCTAAGGGAAGAAGTGCATCTGGTTCTTGCATTGGAGAGGTCAGTTTGTAACCTAGGACTTGCTTGTCCTCAGTGCACAGAAATTAGATCAATCTGATACTATACATATTTTTTAGAAATGATTTGGAAAATATTTGAACACCTTGTCTTAAAATATTTTATTCATCATGTTAAAATAAAAGGTTCCATAATCATTTTTTTTTCTTTTTTCAATTTTTCCAATTTTTTGGGGAAAAAACAAAAAAGGTTTCAGGGGAAAAATTGAAAAAACCAATTTCCCCTCCGAATTTTTCCGTTTTTTTCCTGGGCCTTCACATCTCTAGTCTTCAGCAAAGCCAACCGTGGGATCGGGTTCACTCACCTGCAGCTTACGGTCCTCTAGCTGAGTGTGACACACCAGCCATGTATTGTGGCTTTCTGGTCTTTCTCTCTCGTCTTTCTCTCTTCCTCCCTCTCCCTCTCTCTCTTTTTCCTTCCCCAGCCCTTGTCAGGCAGCAAAGGCAGGAGGCTTGCCAAGTCTTTGCTGGACCTCCGTATATCAATTGTTGTTGTTCAGTCGCGCAGTCGAGTCTGACTCTTCACCCCGCGGACCACATCGCGCCAGGCCCTCCTGTCTTCCTTCGTGTTCCGGAGTCTGCTCAACGTCATCGATAACACTGTCTAACCTTTGCCATCCCCGTCTTCTTTGACCTTCAGTCTTTCCCAGCATCAGGGTCTTCTCCAGTGAGTGCTCCCTTCTCATTTGGCGGCCAAAGTATTGGAGCTTCAGCTTCAGGATCCGGCCTTCCAGGGAACAGTCAGGGTTGATTTCTTTTAGGATTGACTGATTTGATCTCCTTGCAGTCCAAGGAGCTCTCAAGCGTTTTCTCAATTATCAGTTCTCAGTTATCAATTATTTCCACTTTCAACTTGGTGAGTCACCCGTTGCGGAAATCTTCACAATAACACACATAATTAAGAACGAAATGACCCCTGGCTGAATTCAGGCTCTATCAAAATATATTTGAAAACTTTTTGTTATACAGCATTGGATCCCATGTTCCAACCCTCTAATGGATCCCATCTTCCAACCCACTAATGATGGAACCTTCTGCTGAGGGAAGGGGCATGTTCCACTGGTGGGAGGTTCTTTTTTGCTGACGGAACAGATTTCATAGACTCCAACCAATGTTCCCTCTAAGCTGTGGAGCTGTGGAGTCCTGTGAGCAAAAATTCTACTTTGTGAGCTACTGGCATTAAAGTTGTGAGCGAGCGATTTGACGACTGCATAAATTAGTTTGTTCTGGAGCCATCCTTCCTGAGCGAAGACAAAAATGTGTGAGCCAGAGGCTAAAAAACTGCACTAGCTCACACTAACTCAGCTTAGAGGGGAACACTGACTCCAACCTGTAGTGTATTTTGTGTGCGTGTGTGTGTATTAATCTTTCTGCTTGGTTTTCAGGTTGATCCACGGGATCGGAAGGTCAGGCGACATCGCTGCCGTCCAACCGAAAGCCGCCGGCTCCAGCCTCTTGAACAAACTTACAAACTCCATTGTCTTGGATATTATAAGACTTGCCGGTAAGCTGGGAGCCAAGTGCATGTCCATGTGCAGGTGCTGCGAATGATGTCGCAGGGCTATTTTTGGGCAGGAACGCACAGGAACGGAGTTCCGGCTGGCTCCTGAGTTGGCCACGCCCAGCAGGAACTCATTAGCATAATAGGCCACACCCAACAGCAGGAACTCATTAGGATTGGCTACATTAGGGTGTGTGGCCTAACATGCAAAGGAGTTCCTGCTACAAAAAAAGCCCTGGGTCTTGACAACAAAGTAAACAGAATAAGAAGCAAAAGGTGGGTGTGGCTGGATGACCACACTTCTGGTAACATGTGGGGTGTGGCCTAATATGCTAATGAGCTGTGCTGTCAGGGGTGTGGCCTAATATGCTAATAGGTTTCTGCTGTTGGGTGTGGCCTATTATGCTAATGAGTTCCTGCTGGGCTTTTTCTACAAAAAAAGCCCTGGGTGTCGGAATGCCTGTGATTTCCCCCTTCGCTTTGCCTCCCCCTTGCAGGAGTCCGGACGGCGAGCAGCTGCTTTGTGGTCCCCATGGCAACAGGCATGAGTCTCACCTTGTGCTTCTTGACCCTGCGGCACAGGAGACCAAAGGCCAAGTACATCCTTTGGCCACGCATAGACCAGAAGTCCTGCTTCAAGTCCATGATCACTGCAGGTAAAGAGATTGTGCTCCTCGTTCCGAAACAAAGCATTTTGTAACTGAAATACCATCGAAACCTTCTGTTGATTTGGCTGCCTGGGCCCACAAGGACAGAGGGATTTCTAGGAGCAGCTGGCCCCTCATGAGGTGTGGCTGATGGAGGGGGGTCATCCAGCAGGTGCAAGTGGAGGAGTGGGGGAATCAAACCCGGTTCTCCCAGATTCGAGTCCGCGCACTTAACCACTACACCAAACTGGCTTTGTCACCAGCAACTGCAGTGAACATACAAAGCAGGAGTCCTGTCCCTGCCCTGGATACAGGATTATACCAGGATCTTTGTTTGCACAGCCTGACAGCGGATTCGGGCCCAGCACGAGGGGAGGCAGGGCGCTGCTCCTGATGCTGGCATTCTCCTTGGTTTCCAGACTGCATGGTTTTCCATGCCTCTTAAGTTGGATGCAGAGTTGCCAGGAAGGAGGAAAATGTCCTCATTAAATGGAGGCTTCCTGTGTGGAAACGGCCAGCCGAACCTTTCCACAGAATGGAGGTCAGAACTCTGTTAAAGGGGGAGCGGGGCCTTCTTGCCCCAGGCACTCGGTAACCCGAGTTGGGCGTATGGCAAACGGCATAATCCCTTGAAGCCACTATTTGCATGCACTCTTTTTTCCTTAGCCGTGAGTATTCCTGCAGAATGTTTCACCATTTCCTGGCCATGACACCTTGCCTCGTCTGGGGCCAGGGCCTTCTCAGCCCTGGCCCCGGGCCTGAGAGAACATGCTCCAGGTTGAGACGAGGGCCCTGCAGGATTTGTTACAGTTCCGGAGGACCTGTAAGACAGAGCTGTTCCGCCAGGCCTTTGGCGGAGGTGGTGGACGTCGAACAGCCTCGGCCTCCCCTGCTTTAAGCGCCCCGTGGCGCCACTTACATCATGGGCATCAGGTAGGCTTGCCAGCCACCAGGTGGATCTAGTAACAAATAAATATGCACTGCAAAGACCTTTTAGCAAACTAATGTGTTCTATTTATGGTCATCATTTAGTAAAGTGCATAAAGGTAAAGGTTTCCCTTGCTCGAAAGCCAGTCGTGTCCGACTCTAGGGTTGCGGTGCTCATCTCTGTTTCAAAGCCGAAGAGCCAGCGCTGTCCGAAGACGTTTCCGTGGTCATGTGGCCGGCATGACTAAACACCAAGGCGCACGGAACGCTGTTCCCTTCCCACCGAGGCGGTATCTGTTTATCTACTTGCAATTTCTTGCTTTTGAACTGCTAGGTTGGCAGGAGCTGGAACTAGAGACAGGAGCTCCCTCCGTCATGCGGCAACCCGGGCCTCGAACTGCTGAACTACTGACCTTCCACCGCCTGCAGTTCAGCGTCTTAACCACTTGAGCCACCGCAGCTCCCAGTAAAGTGCATAGTGTATCATTATTTCAGAGATATTCCTTACATTCAATAAGCAATAACATTCGGTACATACAGATTGATAACTACCAGACAATTTTGCATCAGTGTTTTAAAAGTCAAGCCCCAACGGGAGTTTCTAGAATTATAAACCCGCTTCTCCTTGCATGAAGTCTTCCAAAAGACACACTGTGCAGCTAAGATTCATGGACCCTTTGAGAATGACAGGAGTACTCCGTCCATGAATGTTAGCTGCACAATGTGTCTTTTGTAGGGCCGGCAAAACGCATCCATACAACTATTAAGAAAGCTGTCCCCCTTTTTGGAAGACTTCATGCATCCGTATGTGTGCAGTTTACTAAATGATGACCATAAATAGAACACATTAGTTTGTTAAAAGGTTTTTTGCAGTGTATATCTATCTGTTACTAGACTCTCCTAACACTGCAGCTCGGGTTGCCTTAGCCTCCAGGTGGGGCCTGGGGATCTCCCGCCTTTACAACTGGCCTCCAGCTGACAGAGATCAGCTCCCCTGGAGACGATGGCTGCTTTGGAGGGTGGACTCCGGCACTGTACCCTGCCCCTCCCCTCCCCAGACCCCGCCCTCTCCTGGATCCGCCCCAACGTCTCCAGGTATTTCCCAACCCGGACCTGGCAACCCTAGTGCCAGGTGCGGTTGATTTAGCTCCATCAGCATGATCCACCACCATCACCCCCTCCTGGCACGAACACCGCGTACGCTGGAAGGGAACTGACTACCAAGCTGCCGTTGGGCATAGTTACAGTCTCAATTACTCACCTAAAATTTTAATCTTGTTGCAGTTAATGTTTTAATGGATTCCTGTCTTATGGAATTGTTTATGGCTTTGTGGCATGCTGGAAGCTGTCCCGGGCCCACTCGCTGGGTAGGGCTGGATAAGAATCGCATAAATAAATGAATAGACACTTCACTTGTCCCTGGAGTCACCCCCTTCCCTGCATAAAGGTTAGCACAGTGCTTCAAACCACAGTGTAGCCACAGTTCCTTGGAAGCGGCACTGTCTGCCGGCATTCCACGGTGCTGCCTTTGCTTCTCGGGAGTTAGAATGGCGGTGAACTGTCCACAGCACCTTGGAAACTCAGCCAGTGGCCGGGTGGCGTACACTGCATCTGGCTTAATTGCATCCATAATTATGATGGTTCTGGGAAATGTCAACTTGCAGTGTGTCAGGATAAATCGATTGCGGCATTTTGGGAAAACAGAATTCTGTTGGGAAAACAGAGCCAGTTTGGTGTCGTGGTTAAGTGCGTGGACTCTAATCTGGGAGAACCGGGTTTGATTCCCCACTCCTCCACTTGCACCTGGCTGGATGACCTTGGTCAAGCCGTAGTCCTGACAAGAGCTGTCCTTGAAAAAGAGCAGTTTCTGTCAAGAGCTCTCTCAGCCCCACCTCCCTCCCAGGGTGTCTGTTGTGGGGAGGGGAAGGGAAAGGAGATTTGTAAGCTGCTCTGGGACTCCTTTGGGTAGTGAAGGGCGGGGTATAAATCCAATCTCTTCTTCTTCTGCTATTTCAGACTCTGCCTATTTGGGGGGAGGGAATGGAGACTGGGTACCCCAGCCCAAAAGAACTGGGATTTTTCATATTGACAATTGAAAGCAGTCTTCCACCTCTGGGCCGCCAGTCAAAATCCAGTCCAGTTGAATAGGGGCTTAGGTCATGCTTTGCTGGGTAGGCATCCCAGTCTAGACTTCAGACAGTCTTGAGAGTTTGGGGAGGAGGGGGAGGGAAGAGGGAAGACGCACAGAAGAGACTGGTGAACTCAGGGGGATGGATATGCCGTTTATATGAGATCACATCTTGGCCAGTATTGCTTTCCATACCAAGTGCAGGAAAGGAGATTGACTGGCCGTGTTGTGTGTTTCAAATCATAAGGCATGACTAAGCCTTCTGCGTTTTAAGTCCAGTGTAGTTGAGTTATGCTGACGGTGCTTGATTAGGGTGAAATCCTAATTCTAACACCCATGGGTGAACACACACACACACACACACACACCGTTGATTTTCAGAAGTGCAACTTACTGCTGCTTCTCCATGCTTTAATTTGGGTTATAAGTAGGGTTACCAAGTACCTACCGCGAATCGGCGGGGGACACATGCTCTCCCGCCAGAACATTCCTGCCGGTAACACACCCGCGTCTCACTGTCCTGTCACCCAGACGTGACGTCAGCACGCTGGGCACATAGCCGTGTGACGCTCTTGCAGTGGGGCTGAAAACTCGATGGTATCATCGAGTTTTCAGCCCCATCGCTAGAGCGTCACCCGGCCACGTGCCCAGCGTGCTGACGTCACGTCTGGGCGACAGCATAGTGCCGTGTGTGTGTGTTTTCCTCGCGGGAATGTTCCCGCCAAGCAGAGGTCATTTCGGGGGGGATCGCGGGGGATCGCAGTTCCCCCTGGTGAGGTACGGGGAGCGGGGCACATGACGAAGCCCTGCCCCCTGCTTCCGGCCGCCCCGCTTCCGGCCCTCATTCAGCCAGGAGGAGGCAGGAGAAGAGGGAGGGTAAGTTGCTTCCTCCCTGCCTCTCCCCACCCCTGCCTGCCTGAGGCCAGGGAGGGCCTTCGCGGGGCTTCCTTGCACTCCCGCCGGCCTTGCAGGTCCACCCATGAGGGGCCCGGCAGTGGAGCTGCAAGGCCGGCGGCGGCGGCCGGGACCGTTGGGGGCGGGGTGTGTGGCCTTATGACACACTTCCAGTGATGTCAGGGGGTGTGGCATATGCTAATGAGTTATGCTAATGAGTTCCCCTAGCTCTTTTTCTACGAAACGACCCCTGCCGCCAAGAACTATGTGTCCCCCGCCGATTTGCGGTAGGTACTTGGTAACCCTAGTTATAAGGGCAGAGGAATTGAAGCACAGGCAAAGCACAGAAATCTGACATTGACTTGGATCCAGCAGCTATGCAGAGATGAGGATGATGGGCTTTGTCGCCTCCCCCCGTGTAAGATGGAAGGGTGTGCCTTATACCAAGACTAACCATTGGCTCTTCTGTCCCTACTGATAACGGCCCTCCACGGACTCAGGAGACATTCCCAGACCTGTTGCTTTGTCTGTTTTTAAGTCAAGAAGCCAGAGTTGAGCATAGGATGTTTCGCGAGAAAACCGCATGGGCCTCTGTGTACCCCCACCCCCACCACTGTTACTTCAATTAACAGACGCTGCTTAGTTTTGTTCATAGCAAAAGAAATTAGCTACAGGCCAAAACCAGACATGGACATCAGTCTGCTGAAGGAGAAATGAGCAAAAAAGGGGGGAGAAGATTACTATGGGGGAAAAAGAATAGGAATTTTTGTTACAGTCCAGCAAGAGGTCTCATTTGGAATGCATCTCTTTAACTGGGTAACTGGGAGGATGGACGCTTGGCATTGAATTCAAATTGGCACAGTCTCTTTCATGGCAGTTGTCTGCATTTGCCAGCAACATTCCCTATCACCACCCCCTTTTCTCGTACTAAGGGGAAGGACAGCAAGAGGAGATCTTCCAGCCAGCTAGAGGCAGGGCCTCCAAGGGGCTTGGAAGCTGCCGTCCAGCATCTGTAACTGTGTTGCAGAGATGCTGGGAACCCTGGGGAATGTAGTTCCTGCTTCTTCTCATGGCCACGGATACCTTGGTAAGCATGCATGGCAACGAGAGGAGAGGGATTGTATTTCTCATGGTTCCCAGTCTCCCTGCACGAGGCTGCAGGCACTTAAGTCTTCTCTTCACTGGTTTCTTCTTGTCATCTCCCACCACTTCTGAGAAATTTAGGGAAGGTGGCAGATGAGGCCCCTGGGACGATTGTGGGCCTGAAATGGATCCCTTTCTGATCAATCCCAACCTTCAGAGGGGTTCGGCTCTGACCCAAAATAAGGGAGATTTTTTTTTTTAATCCAGCATTTGCACTTTTTTGTTATTGAAGCATCCATCACTAAATCCAGCGTAGTGCTACACGTGCTTAATTCACACTGAGCGTGAAGTGACTGTAGCTCTGTGCTGGTTTGTAGCCAGTCGGAAGAGATGCAAACACTTGTGTGCACCAGGTTTTCCATTTTCTTCTCGCAGGGAGCCTCTTCGCATCCAGGGGCTCCGTGTTGTATATGTTCCCTTGTTTTAAAGAAGTCATCTGCTCTCCAGAGCCACCACATTACCATCTGCAATGCTTCCACTGCAAACTAAACATTTCCCCCCAGGTGTATCGATAAGGCTCTTGAACTAGCTCTTCACATTTCTTCTGTTTGAGATCAGGGTCCATCACTAAAAAGAAGTCCGTAGTTGAGGGGTTACTTGGGTATACTCTGGAATGGCCTTAAATCTCTTGCTTGCTTCCCTTTAATTCTTGGGGGGGGGGATGTTTCTTACCCAAAATATTGTTGCATGAAATTTGTTAGAGCAGTAATTTGCTGGCATAAAAAAAAAATCACTTTCCTGGTTTTTTTAAACAATTTATTTATTGGTTTTCATAGTATAAGCAAACATCAATATCTCATGTTTTTGTACAGTTTGGGTCTGTCTTTCCGTCTTGTTTTTTTTATCGTTATATACCCTCACCCTGCATTATTACACTCATTTTGTCCATCGCTGCCAAGTTTAACAGTTTGTTAGTCAATTCTTCCTCAGTCGGAACTTTATCAGATTTCCAATATTTTGCCCCAAAAATCACTTTCCTGATGTTCACGGTAATCAAGATTAATTCAGAGAGTAGTTGGTGGTTTGTTTAGTTTTTAAAATGGTATTAAACTAGGGGGATAAAATCAAGGGCAGGACAGAAACCAGTAGGCAGTCTGAAGGTTGCACTGCAGGCGATCCGTGATGCCCACTCACACCTTGTTTTTGTTGGCTGGATTAGGTTTTGAGCCGGTGGTGATAGAAAACGTGTTAGAAGGTGATGAGCTGCGTACAGATCTCGTGGCAGTGGAGACTAAAATCCAGGATCTTGGGGCTGATAATATTCTCTGTGTTCATTCTACCACATCATGTTTTGCTCCAAGGGTGCCTGACAGGTAAATACATCCATGTGTACATATTTTGGTAGCCATAATCTAATATTGCAAGTCGGTGAAGCTTCTGGCCGTGATTGGCTGCGCTTCCATGATGTCACAGGAGGTAGGGAAGGAAAGAGGGTCACTGGCTGCTGTTGGCGGAGCTGCTCAGATAAACAGACTCAGGGCAGGCGAAAAAACTTATGATGTTAATAGCAAAGAGATGGGAGAGGGTCGTCCTGTGGGGGCAACCTTGTCAGTGGAGATGCCTTGAAAAGGCCTGCCAAAGAAGCTTTACTGAGAGGGAAAACGGGGAGGGGGGGAGCCAGATGTTTGGTTCAGAGCTCTGTAATCAAGTTATAAACATGCACATTTTGGTCAGTATTCAAAGCTGACTGTATTCTTGACAGAATAAGAGCTGAGCTACAGAAACTGCAGAGTCATACAGTGCAGCTTTTATAGTTGTCATTTCAGATTGTGGGTGGGAGAATTGCTTGTTTGAATTCTCTCCCATATTAAAAAGCAGACTCCTGCACCTGTGGAACCAGTGTTCTAGAGAGGAGGGCCAGTGTGGTGTCATGGTTAAGACCGGTGGACTCTGATTTGGAGAACCGGGTTTCATTCCTCACTCCTCCTCCACGTGAAGCCCGCTGGGTGACCTTGGGCCAGTCCCAGTTCTCCCAGAACTCTCTCCGCCCCACCTACCTCACAAGCAGTGTTCGCTCTAAGCTGAGTTAGTATGAGCTATCTCACAGTTTTTTATCCTCTGGCTCACACATTTCTGTATTGGCTCAGGAAGGATGGCTCCAGAGCAAACTAGTGTGTAGAGCAGTCAAATCGCTTGCTCACAACTTTAAAGCCAGTGGCTCAAAAAGTAGATTTTTTTTTGCTCACGAGACTCCACAGCTTAGAGAGAGCATTGCTCACAAGGTGCCTCTTTGCGGGGAGGGGAAGGGAATGCAATCATAAAGTGCTTTGAAACTACTTTGGTTAGAGAAAAGTGGGGTATAAAAACCTACTCTTCTTTCTTCTTTGCCTTTTTACTGTTTTATTTATAATAGCCTGACATGCTAGCTCCCGTTTGTAGTACAGTCTTTTCAGGGCTCCGTATCATGAGCTCACTGATTTTTAGAGCTTGAATCTTAAAAGCACAGATTTCTAGGTAGTCTGTTCTCCAGGAAGTCAAGGAACTGTAGGAGTTCCTGTGCCTAAGAGGATTGGTAGGAAGAATGATAGAGGAGGAAGATTAGAGTAATGATACTAGCAGTACTATGACTGAAATTATGATGCTTGCAAATTGCTTTTTGATTGGGATTAGGGTGGTCTCCAGCTACTGAAACTTCCGTGTTATAAGCCTCTCAACATATGTCATTTTTGCCATTTCTCTGTTGTTGCCTTACCCTCACAATTTGATGCCGCTAAGCCATTTAGTTCTGAACAACAGAGGAATAATTAAAGATCCTCTGAATTGCATAAAGATCCCTCCAAAGTTCATCCCGCAAACTGTGTCTCAGTGGCTGTCAGCAGGGCATAACAGGCCACACCCAACAGCAGAAACTCATTAGCATATTAGGCCACAGCCCTGACAGCACAGCTCATTAGCCTATTAGGCCACACCCCCATGTTACCAGAAGTGTGGTCATCCAACCACACCCACCTTTTGCTTCTTATTCTGTTTACCCTGTTTGTTGTCAAAACCCAGGGCTTTTTTTGTAGCAGGAACTCCTTTGCATGTTAGGTCACACACCCCTAATGTAGCCAATCCTAATGCGTTTCTGCTGTTGGGTGTGGCCTATTATGCTAATGAGTTGCTGCTGGGCGTGGCCAACTTGGGAGCCAGCCGGAACTCCGTTCTGGTGCGTTCCTGCCCAAAAATAGCTCTGGCTGTTAGCAAGGTTTGTGTGGCAAATGCTGTTCAAGAGAACACTGTGATAAGGGAACTTCAGCCCCACTTCTGCCCAGGGATTCTGGGCTTGAAGGTGGCTTACCTTGTGATTTTATGGAAGCCTTAATAGTTCTGGCATCAGGCTTATGAGGGGGCCACCATCATAAATGGAAGGTGGTTAAAATATGTTGTGATTCCAGTTGTAGAGATGTCTGAGAAGCTCTTTATCAAATATTGCAGGGGTCCCCAGTGTGGTGCTAGTTTGGTGCCAGTTAAGTGCGCGGACTCTAATCTGGGAGAACTGGGTTTGATTCCCCACTCCTCCATTTGCAGCTGCTGGATGACCTTGGGCAAGCCATAGTTCTGTCAGAGCTGTCCTTGAAAGAGCAGTTCTTGAAAGAGCTCTCCCAGCCCCACCTACCTCACAGGGTGTCTGCTGTTGGGAAGGAAAGGGAAAGGAGTTTGTAAGCCGCTCTGAGACTCCGAGTGAAGGGCGGGCTATACATCCAATCTCCTTCTTCTTTTCTGGCGCCCGCCCAGTGTTTTCAGGAAGTGGGTGGGAGCAAGGTAGTTCTTTTGCTCAGCAAGGCTTCTGATTGGCTACTCGAGATTTGATTGGCTGTGCAGATTTTTTAAAATGTTGCTTGGCAGCAGCTGCTACCGCAGCACAAGGATTTACACCGTGTGACTGAAATCAAGCTGTGGCAGTCATTTTGTGGCTGGCTCCGCCTCCTGCGGCAGCCGTGTTGTTGCTGCACCCACTGTGCCATGTCAGAATTCCCGATGTGCCCACGGGCTCAAAAAGGTTGGAGACTCCTGAAGTACTGGGCCATCTGTTTTTCAAAGCAGCCATCTTGACGTGGTGGCACACAAAACGATCTGTGGGGATTATGCCGCCTTTTAACCCGTATTCCTGAGGCGTCATACGTTAAAAGCAAATAAGACTTAAAATCTTAACAATCCACAGTGCAGAAATCAAAAACAATGAACGAAAATGGCAACAAGCAGTACATGCGAAGTAAACTTCTCACTAAAATGGCTAGGCAAATAAAAAATGGCGCCTGAAATGTTACCACATCCAAATATTTGTTTAGAACACCCGTTGCTTCCTCAGAACCAGGCTGAATCAATGAAGTAGAACTTTACTTCATTTATTCCCCGCCTTTCTCCCCAGTAGGGGAGCTTTCATCATTCTCCTCCAGTTTTAGCCTGCAAACAGCTCCGTGGGATCCGTTAGGCTGAGGCAGTGTGACTGGCCCAAGGTCACCCAGCCAGCTTCCGCAACACAGTGGGAATTCGAACCTGGGTCGCCCGGATCCTAGTCCGATACGTGAACTCTTCACTCCAGATTGCCAATTATCTCTCAGCAATTTCATAGAGATGTTGGGAAGCATGCAAAAGGACACGGGACCTTAAGAACGTAAGAAGAGCCTTGCTTGGGAGGGCCCGTGGCTCAGTGGAAGGTAAACCTGCTTCGCATCCAGAAGGTCTCCAGTTAAAATAATCAGGTGGGAGGTGGCATGAAAGACCCCAGCCTGAGCCCCTGGAGAGCTGCTGCCAGTCTGTCGAGGGTACTGACCTTGATGGACTGAGGGTGTGATTCAGTGTAAGGCGGCTCCGTGGGCACCCATGAAGCCGCCTTCTGCTGAATCAGACCTTTGGTCCATCAAGGTCAGTATTTTCTACTCAGACTGGCAGTAGCTCTCCGGGGTCCCAGGCAGTGGTCTTTCACATCACCTCCTGCCTGGCCCCTTCAACTGGAGATGTTGGGGATCGAACCCGGAGACCTTCTGCTTGCCAAGCAGATGCTCTGCCACTGAGCTGCAGCCCCTGTCCTAAAATACACATGAATAAATGGAGCCACTTTATTCTGAATCAGACCCTGGGTCCATCAAGGCTCAGTATTGTCTACTCAGACTGGCAGTAGCTCTCCGGGGTCCCAGGCAGTGGTCTTTCACATCACCTCCTGCCCGGTCCTTTTAACTGGAAATGCCGGAGATTGAACCTGGTACCTTCTGCGTGCCAAGCAGACGTTCTATCACTGATCCAGAGCTCAGCATCCACGTGTGTGTGTCCACGCGTGGATCAGGCTAGTGATCCAAAAATTATATAACTTCCTGATAGATGACTTTATGCTGGACAAAATAGTAAAAACAACAATGGTTATCTGGATGCAAGATTTAGGTCATAACATAGACTTAGAATCCTGGTCTACACTTTGGAAAATGGCAAAGTTTATGAGAGCAATTCCCTATAAAGAAAATATCTATAAAATGTTTCACCGATGGCACTGGTCACCTGACAAAATAGCAAAATGTTATCCAAATATAACAAATAATTGCTGGAAATGTAAATGCAATGTGGGAACTTTTTTTCATATGTGGTGGAGGGGTGGAATATTTCAAAGCTTTTGGCATAAAATATATGAAACAATAAGAGAAAAATTGAATATAGACTTACGGTTAACACCAGAAATCTTTCTACTAAACATGCTACGAGACAGTTGTAAAAAAAACCATTTGTATATAATAACGTATATTTTAACATCTGCCAGAATATTACTTGCTAAACGTTGGAAATCTGGTAAAACTCCTTCAAGAGAAGATTTAATGCAGAGATTGTTAGAAATTGCTGAAATGGACAGATTGAATATTATATTGCAAGGAAAGAATGAAGAACTGTATTCCCAAAGATGGTCTAGAGTTTATTCATGGTTAAACGATAAGCTGGAAAATTAGACTCAATAATATTGTATACGTAATGATATCCATATTATGACATAATATAAAATATAAATAAATATATTAAGAGGGGGGA
>NW_015169779.1:1994950-2036506 GCF_001447785.1 Gekko japonicus | reverse complement strand
GAACCAGTGGCCAATTAATTGCCCTAGTGAGTCAACAAATGGCATAGAAGCCCTTCATTTGATGTTGCCTCCTAGCGCTAGAATTCAGAGCTTTATTGTGGATTTTGAGGTTCCCTTTAATCATCAATTGCAGGTAGCCACGAATCTGGCTTTTTGTTGGATCCCCAAGCATCGAGAATAAATCCACGTTTTTAGGAAAAGCAAAATTTATTTCAAAGCGTTGAAGACATACTCAAACACGTTCTTTGTTAGAACTGGGGATACACAGTTAGGTCAAGCATAATAAAGGAAATTCAAACAGATACAGATCCAATGAATAGCATTCCCGCTGGCGGGCTAATGAAACGGTTGCGCGCCCAGTCCATGGGAACCAGGCAGAACATCAGACAAAACACAGGTGCAGTACTCATGAGAAAAGCAATAGGCAAGCATTACAGCATCTTCTCCCCCACACAACCTCCAGCAGTTATCTTGTGCATTCCAACGCAGGAGCAGGATGATAGAAAACAAGCCGGGTGCAACAGGGAAAGGATATGTACACAGAGGTCACAGAAAACAGAATGGCAGCTTGCTGACATACTGCCCCCCTTAAAATACACTTACAACACACCTCCCGGGTCGGGCGGGAGATCTCCCGGGCTGGGCGGGAGACCTCCCGGTTTGTCCGGGAACCTCTTGTGGAAACTACGGATCAGGTAAGGGGCCCGAATATCCCCTTCTTCCACCCATTCGCGGTGCTGGGGACCGAAATCAACCCATTCGATAAGGTACCAGAGTTTACCACGTTTCAATTTACAATCAAGGATATCAGCGATCTCAAAATGTTCATCCCCTTCCAAAATGACAGGTGGAGGAGGAGTAACTGCTGGTCTCCAGGGAGACGGGCCAGGATCCTTCTTCAACAGGCTCATGTGAAAAACAGAATGCAGAGCACGTAAATTCTTAGGCAAAACAACATCAACCGCCACATCATTTATGACTTTACGCACTTTGAATGGACCAATGAACTTCCACCCCAATTTCCTGCTAGGTCGCAGCATCTTAATGTTCTTGGTCGAGACATACACAAGATCCCCAGGTTTCAGATCAAACCCCACCACCCTACCCTTGTCTGCCTGGGTCTTGTAAGCAGCCTTGGCTGCGTCAAGCGTTTGGCATAGCAGAGGCCATGCATTTTGCAAGGACATACACCATTTATCAGCGCCCCCCACAGGACGTTCCCCCATCCCTTCGAGGAAGGGGAGGGGGGGCTGTCGTAACCAGAAACAGCTTTATAAGGAGACATGCCCGTGGAGCTATGGACAGTATTGTTATAACAATATTCAGCAAGAGGCAACAATTCACACCAATCATTCTGTTGATAATTAGTAAAACAACGAAGATATTGCTCCAGGGTCTGATTAACTCGTTCTGTTTGTCCGTCAGTCTCAGGATGATACGCGCTGCTGAGCCCTTGTTCCACCCCTAAAATGGAAAGAAGTTCCCTCCAAAACTTAGAAACAAATTGGGTCCCCCTGTCAGAAATTAATTTAGCAGGTAATTGATGAATTTTCACCACGTGAGACATAAACGATTTCGCCAACCTCTGAGCTGTAGGCAAGGAAGGAAAAGGCACAAAATGAGCTTGCTTAGAAAATAAATCAACAACCACCCAAATAACAGTGTTCCCTTTGCTCGCAGGGAGGTCAGTAATAAAGTCCATGGACACCACTTCCCACGGTCTCGATGGGGTAGGGAGTGGCTGCAGAAGACCAGGAGGCTTGCCCACTCTGGGTTTAGTCAAGGCACAGGTTTGGCAGGACCGAACAAAAGTCAAGAGGTCTTTGCGCATCTGTGGCCACCAGAACTGTCTGCGGATGAGTTGCAGAGATTTAACAAAACTCCAATGCCCTGCCAGTTTCGAACCGTGAGCAGACTCCATCACCTCCCTCCTCATTGAAATAGGCACATACAGTTTGTCTCCAGAATAAATCAGACCTTCAGGGCTACGGACACAATCTGGCAACGCTTTCAGGGAGGCATCATCATCAGCAGTAAAAGCAGACATATATTTCTGGACCCAGCCCCCCCCCCCCCAGGGAAAAGGGAAGGCGAAGTTTCATCAGAGCGCGGAATCGAGCGCGCTTGCGCACGGGTGACCACAGCCCCCCCCAGGTGGGAGGGGGAAAAAACAGAGTCCATGATGATTTCACGCTGACTGTCATGTTGTGGGAGGCGTGAGAGCGCGTCAGCCAGGGAATTAGCCGTCCCAGGGAAATGACGAAGAGTGAATCGAAACTTAGCAAAGAAGTCCGCCCAACGAAGTTGTTTAGCGTTGAGAGAACGGGGGGATTTCAGCATTTCCAGATTTTTATGGTCAGTCCAGACTTCAAATGGCAGTTGCGCCCCCTCCAACCACTGCCTCCAAGTGGAGAGAGCCAGCCGGATCGCTGATGCCTCCTTCTCCCAAATCCCCCAGTTTCGTTCAGCGTCAGAAAACTTTTTAGACACAAATGCGAGGGGGTGTAAACGACCATCTTCCCCTTCTTGCAAAATAGCGGCCCCCATTGCCACATCCGAGGCATCAGTTTGGACAATGAATTTTTTAGTTTCATCAGGGCGCGCTAGCACTGGCTCAGATGTGAACATCAGTTTAAGTTTCTCAAAAGCCTCTGCGCAAGCAGGGGACCATTTAAGCGGGGCGCCTGGTTTCGTAGCATCAAACCCCTTCCCCTTGGTCTTTAGCAAATCAGTCAGAGGAAGGGCAATTTGAGCGAAATTCTGGATGAAATTTCTATAAAAATTGGCGAATCCGAGGAACATTTGCAATTGTTTGCGGGTCCTGGGGGGTTCCCAGTCAAGTACAGCCTGTATTTTAGCAGGGTCCATTTCCACCTTCCCCCCAGAGATGCGATAACCCAAAAAGTCAATGCATGTCTTGTGGAATTCACATTTTGACAGCTTTGCAAACAGGTGGTGTTCATAAAGTCGCTTAAGGACCTGGCGCACCAATTTAATATGCGACGGGAGGTCCTGAGAGTACAGCAACACGTCATCAAGGTAAAGGACCACTCCTTTGAACAAGAACTCATGTAGGACCTCATTGATTAGGTTCATGAAGACCCCCGGAGCCCCTTGAAGCCCGAAGGGCATAACGAGGTACTCAAACTGCCCCAAAGGGGTATTAAATGCAGTCTTACTTTCATCCCCCTCCCGAATGCGCACACGGAAATATGCATCTCGGAGGTCAAGTTTCGAGAAGATTTTGCCCTTGGTGGCCTCAGCTACCAAGTCCTTGATTAGCGGGAGGGGGTAGGCATTGGACAAAGAAACAGCGTTCAGACCCCTATAATCAGTGCACAATCTAAGCCCCCCGTCTTTCTTCTTTCGGAAAAGTACAGGCGCGGCGAAAGGGGAGGAAGCCGGGCGAATGAAACCTCGGGCTAAGTTTTTATCAATAAAGTTCCGCAGTTCAACTTTCTCAGCCGGCCCCATCGCATAGATTTTACCTTTAGGTAATTTACAGTCAGGCAAAAGTTCAATAGCACAGTCAGTAGAGCGATGGGGGGGCAATTCGTTAGCTTCATCTTCGCCAAACACTTTCGCCAAGTCTCTATACTCTCGAGGCAAAGAAGCTAACTCTTCCGGCTGCAAAGCGCCGCAGGGGAACTGTGCGGTCGGCTGGTCCCCCCACGAGTCCAACCAGCAGTGATCTACACATTTAGCCGACACAAATTTGACAACCCCTTCTTCCCACAAGATGTAAGGGTCATGGGTAAACAACCAGGGACTCCCCAGTACTAAGTCAAACTGCGATTTAGGGGTAACAATGAAGGATCTGGATTCCCAATGATCGCCAGCCCCCAACCGCAAAGCCATAGTCTCGTGTGTACAAGGTTCCATGGGTGCCCCATCCATTTGGGTAAAAATGATGGGAGACTTCAAGGGGACTATCCCCGCTTCCAGTGCCAATAACACTCTAGGGCTGATGAGATCCCTCCCACACCCAGAATCAATCAACGCTCTCACCCTAACGTGGGTCCCCAGGAGCGGATTCATTAACGAGACAGTCACGAAAAACAGGGAAGGGGTTTCTCTCACCACCTTGGGCGCAGAGCTAGAATGGCCGTGTCGTTTTGCGCCTCTCACAACAGGCCGTTGTCGTTTTCCGCCGTTTCAGCCACCACCTCCTCTTCTGACTCGGCAGCAGACGGTTCGATTCCCTCCAGGCCTTGGGCCGCCTGCAGAGCTTTGGAGAAACGCGGTTTAGCCATCCCCTTCTTCCCCGTCAGCGGTGTCTTCGGGCTTGGAGTAGGCGGCTTGTCTTTTACCTGACGGCTGCCACAATCCACAGCGAAATGCCCCTTCTCCCCGCACTTGAGACAGAGCCCCATCTTCATACGTAGTTCTCGTGCCGATTCCGACAGGCGTTGAGTCTTGGGTCTGGAGGCACTGGCAGCGGCGGGTCTGTTGGTCGTAGCAGCCAAGTCGAGTTTGATGGTGGTGAGCCGATCCTCTGCATTTTCAGCTTCCTGGGTCCAGGCCATCAGGGAGACAGGATTGACAGTCTTCAGAACCGTTTCTCGGATGTCTGCGTTGAGTCCCAATCGATACATCTCAGCCAATATATGATCAGGGTAGTCTCGGAGCTTTGCTGCCTGCTTGTGGAATTCCAGTGTGTACTCGCGAACCGACTTCTTATTCTGGCGGTAGGTGCGGAGAAACGCTTTAGCTCTTTGGCTCGCGTTGACATCTTCAAACCTCGCCCGCAGCGCCCACATGAATGCTCGCAAATTCAAAAGTTCCGGACCGCGGTCATTGTGCAGTCCAACATACCATGTGGCGGCGTCTCCTTTTAGTCTTGCCGAGATGACATCAATAAGACCAGCTTCATTTCGGAACAGGTGTCGGCTCTCTTCTACGAATTTATGCACTCTCACCGTGAAGAAAGCGAGTTCATCTGGGTTGCCGTCAAAGGTAGCCTCCAGTAGATCTTTGGGTCTGGGCCATGGAGGCCGTACCAACGGTCCCAGCTGACCCGGAACTCCCCTGAGAGGGAGACCCGGACCAACCGGTGGCCCCGCTGGCATTGGCCTCATCGGTGGCGGCAGACCCGGCACCGGCGGACCCCCCGGCATCGGCTGTTGCACAGGCCCTTGCTGAGGCGGTCCCGCCGGCGGCTGGACAGGCACCTGCGGCGCGGGAACTCCCGGTACTTGCAGCGGAGGTCCCGTCGGCGGCTGAGCAGGCACCTGCGGTGCGGGAACTCCCGGTGCAGGGACAACTTGTTGCTGCGCGGCGTGTGCGTCAAGGAAATTAGCCATTCTAACGTCCATCATTCCCGGCAGAGCTTCCATTACATCCTGGAATGTCCTCAACAAGTCCCTCACCGAGTATTCCAGTTCTGCCAGTCGTTCCCCGGTGGTTTCCTCCGGGATGGGGTCCCGAGGTCGATAGTCCGGGGGTGGGTCATAGTCCTCTTCCGTTTGGAAGGCTCCGGTGCCCTCCTCATCCTCTGCGTGGCCTCGCGGCCCCGATGGCTCGAACATCCACTCCTCGAGGTCTTGCTTGGAACTCCCCTTCTCCGAGGTAGTCCCCGGCTCGGAACTCCCGGTGCTTGCAGCGGTGGTCCCATCAGCGGTTGAGCAGGCATCGGCGGCGCGGGAAATCCCGGTGCAGGAGCAACTTGTTGCTGCGCGGCGTGTGCGTCAAGGAAATTAGCCATTCTAACGTCCATCATTCCCGGCAGACCTTCCATCACATCCTGGAATGCCCGCAACAAGTCTCTCACCGAGTCTTCCAGTTCTGCTAGTCGTTCCCCGGTAGTTTCCTCCGGGATGGGGTCCCGAGGTCGATAGTCCGGGGGTGGGTCATAGTCCTCTTCCGTTTGGAAGGCTCCGGTGCCCTCCTCATCTTCTGCGTGGCCTCGCGGCCCCGATGGCTCGAACATCCACTCCTCGAGGTCTTGCTTGGAACTCCCCTTCTCCGAGGTAGTCCCCGGCTCCGGGAACAATCCCTTGTCAAACAGACTCTCACGTAATCCGCTCCCCCGACGGGAGTACACCTCACGGGTGCCCTGAGTGTTGTACATAGTCCAGTCATCCTGCTGATGAGTCTTCCGCGGACCCCAGTGCGAAGGGGTCGGAGGCGGCCAAGACAGATGTTCAGGCAGGCGGGGAATCGCTCCCCCCACGGCACCCTCCACCGAGGCTGCAGTCGTGAACACCAAAGAAGCGGAGGTATGTGGGACCGATCCTGAGTCCCCCTCCGTGTTAAGTAGATTTCCCTCAGTTCCGCTCATGGTCTTGCCAGATTCGGAACGATAGGAGAAAGGGAGTTCTAACAATATGTTGGATCCCCAAGCATCGAGAATAAATCCACGTTTTTAGGAAAAGCAAAATTTATTTCAAAGCGTTGAAGACATACTCAAACACGTTCTTTGTTAGAACTGGGGATACACAGTTAGGTCAAGCATAATAAAGGAAATTCAAACAGATACAGATCCAATGAATAGCATTCCCGCTGGCGGGCTAATGAAACGGTTGCGCGCTCAGTCCATGGGAACCAGGCAGAACATCAGACAAAACACAGGTGCAGTACTCATGAGAAAAGCAATAGGCAAGCATTACAGCATCTTCTCCCCCACACAACCTCCAGCAGTTATCTTGTGCATTCCAACGCAGGAGCAGGATGATAGAAAACAAGCCGGGTGTAACAGGGAAAGGATATGTACACAGAGGTCACAGAAAACAGAATGGCAGCTTGCTGACACTTTTAAAGCCATCTAAGCTCACGGCCGTGAATATGGCCGTCGGCAGTGAATGGCAGTGCTTACTTGCTGGCTTGGTGTCCTCTCCGTCTAGTTCTGTCTCAAGTTGTGCTGGTACTTTTGCAAGTTGCTGTGTCCCTCTTGGCATGTTTGTAATCAAAAATACAGTCACAAAGTTCAAATTCTGAGTAAGGTTTTTTTAATTTACTGTAAGTTGGTTTTGGCTAGTCTAAATTGAATTTGAAATTTATTGTGAATATATTGATTTGATATAAATTTCTGTCGGTATGTCGTAAGAAAGTATAAAGCGAGGACTAATAATTCTGTCTTTATGCCGAAGCTGGGCTGGAAGATTTATTAACGTGGATCACAAGCTCTGAAAATAAAAATGGCCTCATCTCAGACCACAGCCGGTTACCGCTTGTTCCTCTGCCGCTTTCTCTTTTCCCTCCAGTCCGTTGTTGGGGCCGGTTCTATTCCCTGGACGGCGAATTTAAACTATTCAGTGGTATTAGAAGGGCCTCTTTATTAAAAAGTCTTCTGTCAGCCCCAGAATGGCGCACATATATCTTCTCCAACAAGATTTGCAGTAACCTTAGAAAATAACTTTTTATATCTTTTATATCAAGTATTTTCTTAAAAACTCTATGTGTTATGTCCTTAGCCGTGACCCGGTTAGCCCAGGCTAGCTCAATCTTGTCAGAATATGAACATCAGAGAAGCCATGGTTGGGTCAAGCCAATGGCCCATCCAGTCCAACACTCTGTCACTGTCAGGATCAACAGCAAGCAGGTCCAAACTCCCTCTTCAGGAAAAGTTATGCTTTATTGGAATACTGGTCTGTTGTCAAGTGCTACAGGTACATTGTTAGGAATAACGATTAGTGCAAGGGACTTGCTACATATACTCTGATGCTTCAACTAGCTAAGCAAATGAACTTCAAGCACTCACACGGGAATTCTCCCGGCGGGACATTACATCATGAACAGGAGACCCTCCCCACCTCTTGAGAGCAGAAATATTCACACCGATAGTGGAACTCAAGCCCTCCCTTCTCGTCAAGGTTGCGCTGATAGCGCTGTCTGGCTGAGCCAGTTCTCACGGATGACAGCGAGCCTCCCTTAAGTTACCCACGGAGATGGCAAAGCAAAGCAAGAATGCACGCATGCGCAAGGGTTGGGGATGAAGGTAAACAAAGAAAGCATGGCAGCTACCTGACAGTCACACAGTGGCCAAAAATACCAGGTGCCATCAGGAGGTCCACCAGTGGGGCCAGGACACTAGAAGCTCCCCACTGTTGCCCCACCCCAAGCACCAAGAATACAGAGCATCACTTGCCCCAGACCGAGAGTCCCTATCTATACCTTGTGGCTGATAGCCACTGATGGATCATATATTTATCCAATTCCCTCTTGAAGCCGTCCATGCTTGTAGCCGCCACCACCTTCTGTGGCAGCGAATTCCATGTGTTAATCACTCTTTGGGTCAGATCTTGTAAGCTAAGCAAGGTTGGCCCTGGCTAGTATTTGGACGGGAGACCTCCAAGGAAGACCAGGGTCGTGATGGGGAAGCTGCCTCCAGGAGCTGGAACTAGAGATGGGAGCTCACTCCGTCATGCGGCAACTCGGGTCTTGAACTGCTGAACTACTGACCTTCCACAGCCTGCAGTTCAGCGTCTTAACCACTCGAGCCACCGCAGCTCCTGGTGCTTTAGTCCCCGTCTAATTATTGGTCAGGAGAATCCGTATCTTTGTCCAGCTTATGGCTTTTGTGCTTCATAGTTCAACAGAGTGTGTTTAAGCCCATTCAGTTTGGCAGCCAGAAATGTGCCTGACGGTGCTTTGGATTCTGACCTGTGTTTGTAACTGTTGTCGGACGGAGATGGCCGGCTGTGTTCTCCAGTTGGGTGCAAGACCTGCCACTCACAATGGAGACCATGGCCACTGGCTGCCTTCTCTGACCCCCCCGCCCTGCCAAGTCAGTTGGTGCCCTGAGCCACCACTCAAAAGGTGCTGCCGCTGTTGGCTGGGTGCATGGCGGGGTCCCGCCCACAGAAGCCCTGGCCAGCCTCTCGCCCTCACTGTACACGGAGACACCAGACGGGATGGACCCTCTGGCGGGTGGAGGCGGCGAGGCAGCCACGTTTTTACTCCCTACGCGCCAAATGGTGGCGGGGAGGCAGGAGGACGGCCCGGCTGACCTCGCCGCACCCTGCTGCCGCCCTCCGCCCCAGCCAGCCTGGCCTGTGCCTCCGCCTTCTTCCTCGCCACACTCTGGACAAGGCCTCCTTGCGCCTCCCTCCCGCACCCGGCCGATCAAGCGAGGCCACCGCAGCACCGGACCGTGGCCGGAAGGGGGGCCTGACAGAAGCGAGACGGCGGCTCCCCACCCTGCCTTGCTCTGGCCTTCTCTATCCGGGCACTGACATCGCCTCCGCGCGGCCCGCTGAGAGGATAGAAGAGAGGGAGGTGCGGCGGACAGTCAGGAGGGAGGGAGGTGGCCCAGTAGAGTGGCCAGGCAGCACTGACAGCAAGGGAGAGGGTCCTGGCCATGAGGTGGCTCGAGAAAAAAGGCCGCGGTGGAGGCGCCCCGCGGGACTCATCCAGTTAGAGAGCCACTGACTGCCCGTGCGGTCGCTCTCGACACCGGGGTCTGTGGAGATGGCAGGAGACGCTGCCCCTCTCTACCGCCTCTCTCTGCCCCTCCGCCGGCATGCCTTTGCAGGAGGCGTTGCAAGTCTCCCACAACACCCAAGCGCCGCGCCCAGCCGAGAGTTTAGCAAACTGCTTTACCGACAGTCCCGAGCAAGGCCCCAAAGCTTGCAGCAGCCCACTCGGCTCGCTGCACAACGGTTGCCTCTCTCTCCCCACCTGTCCAGGAAGCCGAACGAGACACCGCTGAGGTATCTCAAACTGGGGTTTCCCCCACTGAGCAGAGCACAGAGGCCCCACAGAAACCTCTGACCTCAACGTTGCCAAAGGGACTGTGAAATAAGAATTTAAAAAGCCCACCCCCAAAGCTACAGCCCCGCCTGCTCTGGTTCCTTTTCGCAGCAGAAACGGGTGTGTGTGCGTGCGTGCTTCGACATGGCCTCTGTGTGCTCCGACATGGCCCAGGCACAGAGGACCAACCCCCACCTTTCTAGAGGCCGTTGCATTGTTGCTGCAACGGACCTTGATCCTAGTTAAATAAGAAATACTGTCTGGCTAGGTGGCTGTTCAGGGACGGAAGGCAGTGCCCGAGTCTTCTGTGTTTGCACGTAGCGGGGCCGTGCATCGACTGGCAGTGGAGATTTCGGTGGTGGAGACCTAGCTGAGAGCCCTTAATTCTCAGCCCCACGCTGCAGTGTGATTAAATAGAATCTGCACGGTCTTTACAAGAGGCAAAACAGGGCTTGTGTAAGAGACTGATGCCAATAGATTGGGACTAGATGTGAAAGCTGTAGGATGCCATCCAGAGATGGGCAGCGCATTGATGAGGCATCAGTGCCCTACCTATACAGGGGCTGTTCTGTTTGCTCTGAATCAAGGGGGGTGCTCATGGAGCATTCTTCAGTTTATAGAACTGAATGAAAGTTCCCTGTATGTGTAGTTGTCATGCACATCAGAGCCACTGGGTTCAGCTATGTATAGGGTTTCCAACCTCCAGGTGTATAGTATACTCAGTCTGCAGAAAGAGGTGCCAGGCCTTGCACACAGGGCCTTGTCAATCAGCTGTAAGTGTAGGGCATGTTTTAAGTGCCAGATTTTCTCTTGGATTTGAATGTGGATAATTTCTTTGGCTTTGGTCTTTTCTGCATTCTCATTTCCCTCACTTGTCCATTCCGGTTCCTGGGGAAGGAGGCCTGTTCTGTGTGTCTTTTGCTCCCTCTACTGGTCGATTCAATATTACAGTGGTTTATGTCCACATAAAAACATGCAGTTTAAATTCGCAGGGAAATATGCCAGACATTAGCTAGTGTAAATCGAATTAACCACTAGAGGGAGCAAAAGACACATGGAACAGAAACTCCTCCACCAAAGAAGCAGGAACTTACAAGCAAGGAAATTGAGAATGCAGAAAAGCCCTTTATGAATTTTTGGTGATATGTAATACATGTTTATCTCTTTCCTTGCTATTAGTGCTTCATATCCTTTATCTTGATAGCTTTTTCTGTATGTAAATAGTTAATGAATATAATATTACCCTAAGAACCTCTGTGTGATTGGATAGTGAAGTAGTTCTTTTTACAAATAATGTACGTGTGAGTTCATTAAAGCTTAAGGAACCATTTCAAGTGTAATCATGTGCCTTACAGGTTCCCTCATTCCCTAGTTTTCATTGCAATGTCCAGTGCCCTGTTGCTGTGCTACATAGGCTTTTTGCTTATATATACTCTTATTTTCTCCTTGAGCCTTTTGTGCCTCCTTAGCAAGGCCGACCTATAAACATTAGGCATAATTGTGCCATTCTTACAGAACTGGGAAACAAACCATACTCTGCTGGGATTAGCGTCTAGAACAGGGGTGGCCAAACTTGCTGAACGTAAGAGCCACACAGAATAAACGTCAGATGTTTGAGAGCCGCAAGACATGAACAAATATCACACACACGGTTTTACTGGGAAGTATGCAAATTTGCTTTTTATTAACATTAAACTAGAGCTGGAGTTTGGCCACCCCTGGTCTACAATGTGTGTGAAGCTTGCTGGTTGACTTTAACTAGGGGAGAGTGAGGTAAAAATTATTTTAGTTGCCACCAAATTCAGTCGGATCGAATTTACAGCCGAGTGCTGAAAGGCTTTATATTCTGGATTTATTTAATTTCTTTTGCACCAGATTTTGTGTTCTCAGCTAGTATTGAGAAAGGAATATGGGTCAGAGGGGAGGGGAGTGATTTTAAAATCAAACAGCATACTGAAGGAATGATGGAATGCCTTCCACACAGGTATCCAGCAGGTACCACGTGGACTAAATTGCAGGGGCTAGCTAAAATGTGCTTGTGTACCCAGACTTTCTGTTGATTGTCTTTAAAAGGGATTAATATGTGAATATGGTTGGTATTATCAATTGTTCAAGTAAAGCTTTCAAAATAAGTATTCTCGAAAAGTAGACATTTGAGACTTTAGCCAAACTTGAGAATTTTTACTCTCATTTCCTAGATGTTAGTCAAATCAGCTGAGAGTGGAATTACACAGTAGTGGCTGAGATCCAAAGGCCGCTGAAACTCTGTCTGTCTTACACAGTATCCCCCCAGGGATGGGCACGAACCTCGTCACAAACCTAATTTTGTGATGAAATCACCTGGGTCATGGTTCACAAACCAAAGTTCGTGCCATCTCGCCTCGGTGACCCTCCCACGACCCTCCACATGGTTGTCAGGAGGCTCATGCAGCTGGTGGTGGGAAGCGGGGGGGGGGAGCAACAGGGATCACTGAAATGATTTGCGTCCATTTCAGCCTATTAGCCCATCCCTACCCCCCCCCCCGGGACATACTGAACATCAATTTTGGCACCTGATGGGAGTTGCAGAAGCAGTGTGAGATATAGTGCGGTAGTCAGCGAGCTAAAAACAGAAGCCAGGCATTCCCCTGGGCTGTCATAAGCCCCTTGCTGTGTAGACCAGTCTCAGCAACTCTGGGTTTCATCCCACCCTCAGTAGTAGGGCGAAGCCTGGACAGTGAGTAACTTTCCTTTCCCTTTTAATCCGTTTTTAGTTTCTCCTAGGACACTTCTGTTGTTGATCACCTGTGCCCAAATTTCGTTTTCCCCCCTTTGCAGACTGGAAGAACTGGCAGAGATTTGCACGAAGCACGACATCCCTCACATTGTCAACAACGCGTATGGAGTCCAGTCCTCCAAGTGCATGCACCTCATTCAGCAGGTAAGAGGGGTTTGTGTCAGATGCAGGCCTCGTTCTTGAGCCTCTGCAGCAAATGGGGATCTCTGTGTGTGCTTGCTTGTAGGGAGCGCCTGGTCCTCTCCTCGTCCTGTGGAAGCCAGACCCAGAGGCCTTCGCAGTGAGGTGCTCAAGGGGGACGGGTTCCCTGTCACACTGGGGCACCGAACGTGTTCTTGAATGTCCCTTTTTGTAGGAAGCTCCAAAGGGCCGCCGTGTCGGTCTGCAGCAGGATGGCTGGATTTGAGCCCAGGGGCGCCTGAGACACCAACGAGATTTTCAGGGCAGGAGCTTTTGAGAGTCAAAGGTCCCTTCATTAGATACAACCAGGGGTCATTTCGTAGAAAAAGAGGTGCAGGGGCTCATTAGCATAACTCATTAGCATAACTTATTTGCATATGCCACACATCCCTGACATCACCGGAAGAGTGTCAGAAGGCAACACCCACCGCTCAGGCTCCACTGGACTCTTTTGGATTGCTAGCTATTGGGGGGGGGAACGTGCAGATCTGTCCTCGCGGAGGAGGGAGAGCTTGTACCTGAAGGCGGGCGGGCGGGGGGCTCTGCAACATACCTGGCTGCTTCTTGCTCCTCATGGCCCGACTGAGGGCTGCTGGGAGCAGGGGGTGGGGCTTGTTGCATGTGCCCGCCCCCTGGGCTCCTTACTGCCGGAGCTCCGCTCCTGTGCGCTCCTGCAGGAAATGACCCCTGGATACGATGTATCCAAAGAAGGGAGCTTTGAGTCTTAAAAGCTTATCCCCTGAAAATCTTTTTGTACTCGAAGGGGCTGCTGGGCTTGAACCTTAAATGTTCTGTGTAGAAAGTTCCTTTTTGCAAGGAGTAAAGAGAATGGGGAATGGACTGGGCCAGAATCTTTATCCCTGAGGCTGCAGTTATTTGTTTGCAGAGAGTGTTTCTTATGTGTCGTAGCATTCGTAGGTCACACACACACTGCAGTTTGAAGTGATACAGTCCACTCTGCTTCCTCGGTCATCTCTTTTGTTCGTACATGTGGACGATGCCTGGCTGTTGAGACTTCTGAAGGCTTCCCCCGAGACAGAAGAGAGCATGCCAGAGGGCATCTTACATACACAGGCCATAGTGCTCCCTTAGTTGTTTATCATCGCTTCTCTTCTCTCTCCTTGGCAGCTAATTTCCCGGGGAGTGTGTGTGTGAAGGAGCAAGGGAAGTTAGCCGCTCAGGAGAGAGGCGATAGGCAATAGAAGTGGGGGAGTTTGCCCGTGATCCTGTCCGGCTTTCTCTGCCTGTTTCCATGGCAGCTTCAGGATTCTCGCCAGCCGTGGCTTCTCCTTTTCATCCAAGGTGTATATAACTAGTTTCCTGGCTCTTAAACAGGATAGGCTGGTGAAAGGCGAGCTGTCGTGGTGGTCTCCCACAACACGTTTTCATTCCAGAAACGAAGAGGGTGGAAGTTGAATCTGGGGAAGAATAAAACGTGGAGGATTCTTGTAGAGGAGTTTATGCAGCGGCAAAGAGTTTGAGCTGTGTTGTACCTCTGAGGATGCCAGTCACAGCGGCTGGCGAAACGTCAGGTCCTACCATGCCAAGACCATGGCCACGCAGCCCGGGAAATCCACAGCAACTCGTGAAAGCCTTCGACAACAGTTTGAGCTGTGATCCAGGAAATGCCTGATGCCAATCTCGCTTCTGCTGTGCTCTCCCTAGGTGATGCCGGATAAGCAGCTAGCCTTCCCTGCCCCCTGGGAAGAGAGAATAATATTGAGCTAGTGAACTATGGTGCTGGAGAAGACTCTTGAGAGTCCCTTGGACTGCAAGAAGATCCAATCAGTCAATCCTAAAAGAAATCAACCCTGACTGTTCCTGGAAGGCCAGATAATGAAACTGAAGCTCAAGTACTTTGGCCACCAAATGAGAAGGGAGCACTCACTGGAGGAGAAGACCCTGATACTGGGAAAGATTGAAGGTCAAAGAAGACGGGGACGGCAAAGGATGAGATGGTTAGACAGTGCCATAGATGCAACGAACATGAAGTTGAGCAAACTTCAGAGGACGGCGGAAGACTGGTAGGCCTGGCGAGATCTAGTCCATGGGGTCGCGAAGAGTCGGACTCGACTGTGCGACTGAACAACAACAAAAGATGACAGGCTTATTGTAAACTTTACTGATGTTGGTATATGCAAAAGGACTTTGAACATGCAGTGCTCTTATGTCGATGCCGTGCGGTGGCAGTGATGGTCACATTAGCCTGGTTGCTGTATATGACTCAGCATCTCTCTTATTTTTATAAATGGACGAGCAACTTGAGTCACGAATCCGTTAATCCTGGTTTGTGTATCTTCAAGCCACTTCAGTGCAACTTCCGTCACGTGGAATGCGTCTTTATCGCTTCCATTACACAAAGGTTTTCCCCCATGTTAAAGTCGTCACTCGATGATCGTCCCACATTGCCATGAAATGTGAGAATTGGCCCTCATCGTTCCTGTGAAACTGTTGAGGCAAGATTCTTAGGTAGGTCATAGTTTTTCGGTAGGTGTCTGTGTCTAGTCGCCTGGGTGCTAAATGGCTGGGTGTATGCAGTGGTCAGCAGCATAAGAACATAAGAGAACATAAGAGAAGCCAATGTTGGATCAGGTCAGTGGCCTATCCAGTCCAACACTCTGTTACACAGTGGCCAAAAACACCAGGTTCCATCAGGAGGTCCAGCAGTGGGGCCAGGACACTAGAAGCCCTCCCACTGTTGCGCCCCCCCAAGCACCAAGAATACAGAGCATCCCTTGCCCCAGACTGAAAGATCCTATCTATGCCTTGTGGCTAATAGCTACTGATGGACCTTTGCTCCATAGGCTTATCTAATTCCTTCTTGAAGCCGTCCATGCTTGTAGCCGCTGCCACCTCCTGTAGATTGAGAGTGAGCTTCTGTCCTGTGCCGGCATATGAAGGAGAGTCCCACTGGAAGACCGGGGGGGGGGGGCTCTCTTCCTCAGCTCTTCCCAATCGCCTGTCTGAGCATTAACACTGTGGAACTTCTTTGCATCAGCAATGGTCACTTAGCTGTCTAGCTAGCCAGTTTTCCTAAGCCGGCTTCTTTTTTTCTTTCTTCATTTTTCCCATCCACTTTTTATTTTTGAGGTAGCCGCTTTCTTAAAACAGTAGCAACGGTGGTCCGCAGGGATTAGATTGTCGCCGAGGTCCTTTTCTGTCATATGAGTTAGCGGCACGACTAACGTGATGTTATGAAAACTTCATTGACGGTTTCCGAACTGTAAAGGCGCCGCATTCAGAATTTGTATAGTTCTCACTCTGGCTGGTAAAAGGTGTTTGGGCCAAAATATATTTGCAATTGGTTGGGGAGGGGGAAACGCCTGTCGGCAGTCTGTTTCCTCACCTTGTCAGCGCCTGCTTCTTGCAGGTATTATGATAACCTAGTCACTCATGGTGCAGTTTTATCTCTGTGTGAAAAGTAATGCATAATTATTATTTCTAACATGCATACATTCTCTGGTACTCATGGTACAGAAGTGAAGACTGAGACCATACATGAAGGTTTAAAATCAGAGGCTGAAGGAAAATGGGGTAGATGGGTCATGAGAAGAGGTAGGTCAAATTGGTGTAAGCCAGTTTGGTGTCGTGGTGAAGTGGGTGGACTCTAATCTGGGAGAAGCGGGTTTGATTCCCCACTCCTCCACTTGCACCTGGCTTGGATGGCCTTGGGCAAGCCGTAGTTCTGATAAGAGCTGTTCTTGAAAGAGAGCAGTTTCTGTCAGAGCTCTCTCAGCCCCACCTACCTCACAGGGTGTCTGTTGTGGGGAGGGGAGGGGAAAGGAGTCTGTAAGCCGCTCTGAGACTCCTTCGGGTAGTGAAGGGCGGGGTATAAATCCAATCTCTTCTTCTTCTTCTTTTACCTCACCGGGTGTCTGTTGTGGGGAGGGGAGGGGAAAGGAGTCTGTAAGCCGCTCTGAGACTCCTTCGGGTAGTGAAGGGCGGGGTATAAATCCAATCTCTTCTTCTTCTTCTTTTACCTCACCGGGTGTCTGTTGTGGGGAGGGGAGGGGAAAGGAGTCTGTAAGCCGCTCTGAGACTCCTTCGGGTAGTGAAGGGCGGGGTATAAACCCAATCTCTTCTCTTCTTCTTCTTCAAATGAAAAGAAGGGCCTGCTGCTTAGTCTGAGGTTCCTTGTGAACCTCGGCACGGGGACCCTTCCCGGGGTGCTCCCTTCCTCTTCCCATCTCCTGCACAAATTTCCCTTGACCATGTTGGTGGGGGAACAGTGAGAACCCCGGAAGAGCTTTCAGGGGGCTTTCCCAGCCCGGACCCTTGCACTAGCTCTCCTTGCCTCCTGGAAACCCAGAAGCCGCCACGGTGAGATGGTCCTTCTTAGGCAGTGCTTGGGGAAGGAAGCGTGTGTCCTCCAAACCAGGTTCCTAGTTTTGCAGACCACCCTTTGCAGGGAGCGAGTGTTGTTTCCGCGCCAGGCTGGAGCAAGGGAAGCCTTCACATTGGGGAGCAGCCCCATAGATAACGGAGCAGCCAGTGAAAGGCACGCAGAAGTGCGAGAAGATTCAGGCGGGGCGGCCGTGTTGGTCTGAAGCAGCAGAACAAAGTTTGAGTCCAGGGGCAGTGTCACGGCTCAGGTAGGGTATCACCTGACGCTGCCACCACTCTGGTTCCAGGCTCCTCTGAGAAGGCCCAGAGCACCCTCCCAGGCCTTTAGACCTCCCTTTTGGCTAAATAATAGGCGTGGGGACCAGGCAGAGTGAACAATGAAAATAGTTTATTTTGTAGGAGGTCAAACAAACAGTAAGTGGGTGAAAAGAAAAGAAATCAAATGCCCTAACGCGTCTAAGTATATACTGTCCCTAGCTCACTATCAAGTGGCCTTAGACACTATTCACCCTTCCCTCTGGATGAGGGTCACTTCTCCACAGCAGCCTTAGTCCCTTCTGGCTCTGTTCCCTGGGAAGAAGAACATCTTTCCCTCTTGTACCAGTTCTTATATTCCCCAGCCCTCTTCTTCCCTATTGGTCAAAATCGGTGCCAAAACTTCCCAAGGCTTTCTGGGGGTTGTAGGCCCAGCCTCCCTTACCGCTAGCCAGGCTCCCTGGGCCTAGTAGGCCTCTGGTGGCACAGCCCAGATCATGACAGGCACCTTGAAGACTAGCAAAGTTTCATTCTGGGTGTCCCGCCGCGGGTTCTGCCGCGGCCATATCGGCCGCTGCGGCGGGACTGGCGCGACTCGCGCCGACTTCTTTGAGACCACCCACAGAGGAACGGGGTTCGGGAGCCACATTTGGGGGCCAGGGAGACCATGGTTCGAAACCCAGGAGGGGACGAGCTCGAGTGAGAATACGGGGACCTTTACCAGCCGTTTGTGTGGAGTCCAGCGAGGAAGGCTACTTCCCGACACCGCCAAGATCCTGAGGCCGGGACACAGGGAGTAGGGATACAGAGAGAAACACACGTGAAACAGGAAAACACCACTAGAGAACAGGGTGGATGGGAAACACATGGGGGAGATTGTTAATTGTAGCAGATGTTGATTGTGAGACTAAATAAAGTGGAGAAACGGAAGGCACCGGGGAGGAAGCTGGAACGGATCGTGGCGAGGAAGAGAGAGAGAGGGTGCGCACGACCGAACAAACCAGGAACGTAAGCTGGTGTATGAACTGAATACACAGCCCGTTCGCATTCTGAGGTGCCTGTTTCGAAGCTGCAGGAGGTCTCACAACGGCAACCGGGTATTCGGGACTTGGGAGGAACGGCGATCACGACACTGGGTATAAGTGTTCGTGTGCATGCAGTGCAATGGAATCCTGTAAGCAGACAGTCGCCCTGACCCAGGTAGCCCAGGCTGACCTGATCTCATCAGATCTTCGAGCTAAGCAGGGTTGGCACTGGCTTGTAAATAGGTGGGAGACCTCCTAGGAATACCAGGGTCGTGAGGCAGGTATTGGCAAAACATCTCTGAACTTCTCTTGCCTTGAAAATCCTACGGGGTCACCCTAAGTCGGCTGTAGCTTGACGGCAAAAAGAAAGAAAGAAAGTCAGCTGGGAAGAGCAAGGAATGGGTGATGAGAAGTGTGGGTCCTACACATCGTTTCTTTCTCCAAAGCCACCCGCTTGGGCCTCAGTGCTGGGAGGGGGGCTGCAGCAAGGCTCGCAAAGATGCACGGATTCGAGAGCTGACCCACCTCAAGGCAAGGTCAGCTACAGCCAAATTAACATTTTTATTGTAGACGAAAGCTCCATTATTAGAGCGAAAATATCCCGGTCGAAATGCGAAGGACAGTTTAACTTCCTGTGTAACTTATAATGGAAATAATAAATCATTTCTAATGATAGCCTTGTGGGGAAATACCACAGGAGCACAGCGGGCACAACAGTCCGTTGGACCGCACACTATTTTCTGTCTTGTTCCCGTTTTGCTTTGTTTTTTTCTAAAATGATGTATGTTTAAACATTCAGAGGAGTCACCTTTACTTTGAACCTCCTCACTTTTGGCTGGGGGAAATAGATTCATTCTGTTGACAAGGAAACTTTTTTTCCCAGGCACGTGTGCCCGTGCGGCAAAAAAATAATAATAATCACCCTCCTTGCTACAGCGACCCCTTGTGGTTTCAAGTGATAAATTGCACTGAAACAGAAGTTGTCTTGCCGCTGAAGAATTTGTATTTCCTAAGGAATTGATGGGAATCCTCCTTGAGAATCTGGAACAGGGATACAGAATGAAGTGTGTCAGTCTGGGCTACACTGTACATTAGGAAAACGAGTGTGATAACACAGTACACTGAAATCATGAAACAAGCAAGCACTGTATAAATAACGCAGACCAAAGAGTGCCCAAGTAATATACACAAAAGGGAAGCATTTATATAACAAAATAACACAATACTAGCAAGGAATAACAAGAAACCACATATATCAGTAATAGCAAAATTACATCATGTAATTTTTGTTGTTCAGTCATACAGTCGAGTCCGACTCTACGCGACCCCATGGACCAGATCCCGCCAGGCCTTCCGGTCTTCCGCCGTCCTCTGAAGTTGGCTCAATTTTATCTTCGTTGCATCTATGACACTGTCTAACCATCTCATCCTTTGCCGTCCCCGTCTTCTTTGACCTTCAATCTTTCCCAGCATCAGGGTCTTCTCCAGTGAGTGCTCCCTTCTCATTTGGTGGCCAAAGTATTTGAGCTTCAGTTTCATTATCTGACCTTCCAGGGAACAGTCAGGGTTGATTTCTTTTAGGATTGACTGATTTGATCTTCTTGCAGTCCTAGGGACTCTCAAGAGTCTTCTCCAGCATCATAGTTCAAAAGAATCTATTCTTGGCTGCTCGGCCTTCCTTATAGTCCAACTCTCGCAGCCATACATGACTACTGGGAATGCCATTGCTTTGACCATGCGGACTTTTGTTGGCAGGGTGATGTCTTTACTTTTTATCATGCTGTTTAGGTTCGTTGTGTATTACATCATGTAATACACAAGTACATAAGTAGTACCAAGGAAACAGAAGACACAGACTATACAAGAAAATGTTCTATTGCTGATTGAGTGCCCGGTTTTGACTGTTTTAATATAAGGATTGGATTTTTGCCTGTATATACTGTTCTGAAAGGAGCTGCGGTGGCTCAAGTGGTTAAGACTCTGAACTGCAGGCTGTGGAAGGTCGGTAGTTCAGCAGTTCGAGACCCGAGTGTGCCGTATGACGGAGTGAGCTCCCGTCTCTAGTTCCAGCTCCTGCCAACCTAGCAGTTCGAAAGCAAGAAATTGCAAGTAGATAAATAGGTACCACTTCGGTGGGAAGGTAACAGCGTTCCGTGCACCTTGGTGTTTAGTCATGCCGGCCACATGACCACGGAAACGTCTTCGGACAGCGCTGGCTCTTCGGCTTTGAAACGGAGATGAGCACCGCAACCCTAGAGTCGGATTCGACTGGCTTTCGAGCAAGGGAACCTTTACCTTTTACTGTTCTGAAGGCTTCTGTACACTATGAGTTCTTTATGAAGTAAAACGAAGGCTTTGAAGAAGAGCCATCGAAACGAAGATTGAAATCCGGAGTCTTCGTCCCTGTGTCTTCTGTTTCTTTGGGACTACTTATGTACTTGTGTATTACACGATGTTATTTTGCTATTACTGATATATGTGGTTTCTTGTTATTCCTGGCTAGCATTGTGTTATTTTGTTACGTAAACGTTTCACTTTTGTGTATATTACTTGGGCACTCTTTGGTCTGTGTTATCTACACTTTACATTGGCCATTAACTTCCCTTGGTGCAACGAAATCTTAGCTCGTATCACGTGGTGGAATTAACATTTGAAGGGTGAGGAGGGTCTTCCTAATGTGTGTGCGCACGCGTTGAGTGTTATAAAGTCGCCTCCTATCTATGGCGACCCTCTGAATCCGCGTCCTCCAAAACGTCCCATCCTGAACAGCCTTGCTCAGGTCTTGCAAACTGAGGGCCTTTGTGGCTTCCTCGACTGAGTTATTACTTAGTGATTTAATTTGATGTTGATCCTGCCCTCCCCGCAAGTGAGCTCAGGGCGGGTTCCATCCTAAAATTTGCAGTACAACAAATCGAGAGTTTAAAATAGATCTTAAAAACCTATCTTAGAAGTAAAGGTAAAGGTTCCCTTGCTCGAAAGCCAGTCGAGTCCGACTCTAGGGTTGCGGTGCTCATCTCTGTTTCAAAGCCGAAGAGCCAGCGCTGTCCGAAGACGTTTCTGTGGTCATGTGGCCGGCATGACCAAACACCAAGGCACACGGAATGCTGTTCCCTTCCCACCGAAGTGGTATCTATTTATCTACTTGCAATTTCTTGCTTTCGAACTGCTAGGTTGGCAGGAGCTGGAACTAGAGACGGGAGCTCACTCCGTCATGCGGCACACTCGGGTCTCGAACTGCTGAACTACTGACCTTCCAAAGCCCGCAGTTCAGCATCTTAACCGCTTGAGCCACCGCAGCTCCAGAAGCAGTGATCCATAAAAGACCGGTGCCTCAACCGATTTCAGCAATAAGCGGTTTGTTCCCAGGAGGCCACTCGGACTGGGGGTCACTGGAGAGGAGGCCGATAGCGGGGGGGGGGCGCCCACCGCCTCCACTGAAAGCCTGGCGGAAGAGCTCCATCTTGCAGGCCCTGTGGAATTGCAATAGGTCCCGCGGGGCCCCGGTTTCTAATGGGAGCTTGTTCCACCAGGGAGGCGCCAGGGCCGAAAAAGCCCTGGCCCTCGTTGAGGCAAGTCGGACATCCCTGGGGCCGGGAACCACCAGGAGGTGTTGATTAATAGATCGTAAGTTCCTGCGGGGCTCATATGGGGAGAGGCAGTCCCGAAGGTATGCTAGACCCTGGGCATTAGTCCATCTTCTATTGGGTCTCTCTCCTGTCAGGTCTCCCTGCTGCCTTCAGCTTTTCCTAGCATTATTGTCCTTTCCAGTGACTCTTGTCTTCTCATTATCTGACCAAAGTACGAGAGCCTCAGTTTAGCCCTTTGAACTTCTGGGGAGAGTTGAGGCTTGATTTGATCTACAATCCACTTATTTGTCTTTTTGGTCGGTCCATGGTATCCATCCAACTCTCCTCCAACACCCCCTTTCAAAGGAATCAACTTTCTCCCGGTCAGCTTTCTAATATGCCTAGGTATTTATTTATTTATTAATTAGAACATTTATACCCCACTTTTCCTCGTGGCTCAAGGCAGCTTACAGTAATAGTTTCAACAAATCTTCAGTTAAAGCCAGTGTAAAACAACAATGCCGCCGGTTCATAATGCAGCTAGACTCCCGTGTCGCACTGAACTCAAGTCAGGTTCTGCGTTCTGCCTTTTCAGGGAGCGCGAAGAGGCCGGATAGATGCTTTTGTGCAGAGCCTGGACAAAAATTTTATGGTTCCTATAGGTGGCGCTGTCATTGCTGGCTTCAGTGACGCCTTCGTCCAGGAGATCAGCAAAATGTACCCAGGTATACATGGCTGCCTTATGTTAAAAAAATTGATTTTTCTTCGGGGAAACATCTCTAAAAGAACTCGGGTGGCTTATTCTTTTGTATAACAAACGAATGGTTGTTGGGAAATGACTGATACCTCCTCCTTTCCCCCCCGGGAGGAGCGTCCGCCTCCCCTTCGTTAGATGTTCTCATTACCTTGCTGTCCTTGGGCACAAAGGGGTACCAGCAGCTGCTGAAAGAACGAAAGGTAGTGTGTCAAAATTAACCGATGGCAAATCGTAACGTCACGTCAGAAACGCGTGAGCAGCAAGCTCCTCTTGGCTTACGGCGCTCCAGACATGGGCAAGTAAAGCGTCTTTCTTGCAGAGTTCTGTGCCTCACATTTATACGAGTGGGTGGGAGTGGAAGGGGAGAGTGTGGGTTTTTTTAACGGGTCATCCCAACAAGGCTCCCTTTTCCCAATCTGCTTGTCACGTTTCGACGTTGCCTTTCTCGGAGCGTAGGCGGGGGGAGGTATGGTTAGCCTTGCAGCAGTGCCGTTAGTGATGCTTGTCTGAGAGACTGCGTGACTTCCCCGGGACACATGTCTCTCCCCACCCCACCCCCACTGCCGGTTAGTAGGGATGCCAGCCCCCAGGTGGGATCCCCCCGGGATCACAGCTCAGCAGACGACAGAGATCATTTCCTGGAGAAAGTGGATGCTTTGGAGGCAAGAGATGGAATTCACTGCCACAGGAGTATGGACGGCTTCAAGAGGGAATTGGATAAGCATATGGAGCAGAGGTCCATTGGTGGCTATCAGCCACAAGGTATAGATAGGGGCTCTGGGGCAAGTGCTGCTCTGTGTTTTTGGTCCTGGGGGGGGGGGCAACAGTGGGAGGGCTCCTAGTGTCCCGGCCCCACTGCTGGACCTCCTGATGGCACCTGGCATTTTTGGCCACTGTGTGACACAGAGTGTTGGACTGGATGGGCCATTGCCTTGATCCAACATTGGCTTCTCTTACGTTGTTATGACTCCCTGGCCTCGTACCCCACTGAGCTCCCTGTCCTGCTCAGGCTCTCTCCCCAAATCTCCAGGAGTTTCCCAGCCAGGATCTGGCAACCCGACGTTCTTATGATGGGAGTCCCCCATCATAAGAACGTCAGAGAAGTCCATGCTGGATCAGGCCAATGGCCCCTCCAGTCCAACACTCTGTCACACAGGGGCCAGAAATACCAGGTGCCCTCGGGAGGTCAACCAGTGGGGCCATCTCCCACCGGCGGCCAGGAGGCATCTGCCCCCCTACTGGTAAGCTTTGTGGCTCAACGGCAGTCTGATAACAGGACTGCCTAGCCCTGAACTTCCGGCACCAGTCCTGTCAGCCTCATTTCAGTTCCGGCACCAGTCCTGTCAGTCTAAAAAAAAAAAAAAAGCAGCAAAGGGAGGAATGAATAACTGAAATTTCTAACTTAGAGAAGAAACGTAAGAAAACTAAATGTTATAAACTAAATGTTATAAACAGCTTTATAGGGGCTATGGTGGCTTAAGTGGTTAAGATGCTGAACTGCAGACCGGAAGGTTGGTAGTTCAGCAGTTCGAGACCTGAGTGCCGCATGACAGAGTGAGCTCTGGTCCCAGCCCCTGCCAACCTAGCAGTTCGAAAGCAAGAAATTGCAAGTAGATAAATAGGTACCGCTTTGGTGGGGAGGTAACAGCATTCCGTGCACCTCAGCGTCTAGTCATGCTGGCCACATGACCACGGAAACGTCTTCGGAAAGCCCTGGCTCTTCGGCTTGGGAATGAAGATGAGCACTGCATCCCTAGAGTCAAATTCGACTGGCTTTCAAGCAAGGGAAACCTTTACCTATAAACAGCTTTATAAAACCAAAAATCCCGTTACAGACATTAAAGTTAATTATATACAATCAAATTATATACAATCAAAGTGGGGGAAGAAAACTGAAGCGTTAAGTGGGTCACAGCCATTTCAACCTAACAGCTCAGCCACGGCCGGGAGAAAAGTGGATGGGAAGTCCCTTCCTGGTCGATCCCCCCCACTTCTCCTGGCCCTGGCAATCCAGGAGAGCCAGTTTGTTGTAGTGGTTAAGTGCACGGACTCTAATCCGGGAGAACCGGGTTTGATTCCCCACGCCTCCACGTGCAGCTGCTGGTGTGACCTTGGGTCAGTCACAAGCTCTGGCACAGCTGTCCTTGAAAAAGAACAGTTTCTGTCAGAGCTCTCTCAGCCCCACCTACCTCACAGGGTGTCTGTTGTGGGGAGGGGAAGGGAAAGGAGTTTGTAAGCCGCTCTGAGACGCCCTTGGGAGGTGAAGGGCGGGGTATAAATCCAATCTCTTCTTCTTCTTCAAGCTGTAGCTAGAGGAAAGGAGGAACCAAACTTGCCAGACTGGTTGGGCTTGAGCCCATTTGGGCCAGCTTGGTGCTGGGTTTGGTTAGCAGGCCGCCCCAAGCCATATTGCTCTTTTTGAGTTCGTGCCCGTCCGTAAAACTGACCCCCGAGAGAGGGTGAACGTGGGAAGGGGGGAGTGCAAGAAAAGGAAAGCTGCTGGAGGAAGGTTCTCGTCTGCAGTCCAGAAAAGACACATTCTGTCTGCAAACCAGTCAAACGGGTTAGTGTTGCAGACTGGGAAGCGATGGGCCTGTGTGGCAGACAGAACAAAACAGGCAACGCCGGCCACCTTGTGTAGGCAACATTTTTGCTCTTACAATTTAAAAGGCCCTTCCTTTTCCCCACTTGTGCCCCCCCCCCCCCCAAATTTATTATTTTTATTTTCATATATAAACAGACAACACTACAATTGTTAACCATATATCTAGAAGATATAACATTACATAACTATAGGAGAACATTTTTAAACAAGAAGTCGTTTCTTTTACGTAACTAAAAGGTTGGAGTTAAAAAAACATACAGAAATATATCATGTGATGTTTTTAAAATATAACAATTTTTCATAATAGGGATTTTTTGGTACAATGCCACTATTTGCCAGATATTCTAATATAGGGTACCAAGTCACTTGGAATAGTTTTTGTTTACTTGCTGTGTTTTCCTCGAAGGTGTTCTTAGAAATTCGACTGAGTACAAAGTATTCCCAAAGTTTATTTTGCCAGCAATATAAAGATGGAGCATCTTTTGTTTTCCAAAATTGCACAATGGAGATCCTGGGAATTGCAATCAATATTGCAGTCTGTGTCCGTGTACTTTTTCTCTGGTTCTGAGTAGTGTCTGATCACTCAGTTTGCTTGGCGGTTTGTGAGCAGATGACGATCTCATGCTATAGCTGCTAATATCCCCCCCTCCCAGATGTATTGTTGGAAGACATTCTAATTTACCCAGGCAGGAGATCTTGGTTGAATTCATGTTACCTTAATTCTTGGAACTCTCAGTTCTCATGCATTTGAACCTTTCTTTTTGCAAGCCACTTTTGTATGCAATTAGATGGGAACCGCGTGACTTGTGTTACTTAAAATAGGAGCCTCCTCTTTAATTCACGGATGCTGTTGGATTGTTCCTTGCAGGGACTCCCCAGTGGGGTGCCACTCCCTGCTGCGTGTGTCCCCCCCCCTCCCAGTTTTCATTACTGCCTACACAGCATGACAGACAGCATTACGTGGCACTGGTTTAGCTCTTTTGGGGAGGGGAAAGCAGATCCAGAATAGGTGTGTGCAAAAAAAAAATAATTCAGCCCATTCGGATTCTGCCAAATCGGGCAGAATCAATTTCGGCTGGCAGTAAGACTCCCCCATGTCAGTTTCGTCAGTAGGAGCGGATTTGGCATTCTTTCCGCCAGCCGACTGTCCGCCAGCCGACAGCCCCATTATATCCTATGGGCCATTGAAGTCAGTGGCGAAAACATAGGGTATATTCTGGGGGATGGAGGGGAGGGGGCTTGAGGGAGAGGCTCCAAACTCGTAGGGTAGCTGCTGGAGCCTTTCTCCAAGATACCAACCAGGTTTCAAGAGCATTGGACCAGGGGGTCCGATTCTACGGGCCCCCAAACAGGTTGCCCCTATCCCCTCCATTATTCTCTATGGTGGGGGGAAATCTCCTACCTAAATGCCTTGGCGAAAGAGCTCCGATTTTGTGGCCCTGCGGAACTGTGCAAGGTCCCGCAGGGCCCTGATCTCATCCGGAAGCTCATTCCAGTAGGTCGGAGCTGCCACAGAAAAGGCCCTGGTCGATACCAGCCTGGCATCCTTAGGACCGGGGTGGGGGTGGGGAAACGATTGTGTGACCCTGACCGTAGTGTGCTCTGGGGAACGTGTGGGGGAAAGGCAGTCCCTCAGGTAGGCAGGTCTACTGACTTCAATGGACTGATGGTCTGATTCAGGAGAAGGAAGCTTCATCTGTTCGTTCTGTGCTTCTGCATTGGGTGCATTTGGGTCATTCACTAATTTCTTATGCAGATACAGCGGAAACACCCATCCCGAAAGGAGGCTGCCCATTGCATCTCTGCACGAGTTGCTGCTCTCGGTCATTCCCTTTAATCGAGAGGCAAGCCCAACACAGTAATATAGAGAAATACAGCTAATGAATCCCTGTGAGGGCAGGCGGTTGTATGCTCTTAGGGGCGAGGATGAAATGAGTGTTCAGTTTAAACTCAGGAAGAAAAAGTTGTGCCGGCTAATTAGAAACTTGGGGAATAAAGAGAGAAGTAGAAGGAGCTGCCGTAATTGCCGTAGGAACGTCGCAGCCCTGCCTGGGCACGAGACGCTGTGAAACGCCTAATGAGTCTTCACGAAGGGCTCGTGGCCATTTTAAAACAGAATCGGCTTTATCGGGGCCATTTTCCCTCAAAGGCAGGACGGGGGGGGGGGAGGAATCAATGACTATTTTGGTCTTTGTTGGAGGGTTGGATTTACAGTGACGATAAATAAGGACCGAGGAATATTAGGAGTTGTTGGAAGCAACAAATAATTTGGCAGATAAAAGCCTCGATGAATGACCATATATCTGTAGAAAGTAATGAAATTGTTTCCCCTGTAGCGCGTCTTTTGGTTCCATTCAAAAAGCAGACCTCTTCCCTAAAAAAACAAATGCAGCTTACTCCATAAACCCAATTTCCTAATCGTCATAAATATGTTTTCTGTTGTTGTAGAAATAAGAGTTCCCCCCCCCTCCACTCCATTTTTATTATTGCACCTCGAATGTGCGTATTCCCAAATTGCAAGGTTTTAATCGTGACGCTTTATTGCTTTTTTTAGCTCTGCGCAGGCTGAGGCAGAACTATCACGCTCTCAGCAGGAGCTATTTATAGCTTGACATTGAGTGCTCCTTTCTATATCCGTTCCACTACGCCTACTCCAAAAAGAAAAAGAAAAAAGGAGTTCAGGCTGTAAAAAAAATCGGAATAACTCCCTCTCTCTGCTTGCCTCAGCCTTGCTTCCGGTCTTACTGCAGGTTGTTTAGGACTCCTGTTGACAAAGAGCCCAGCCGGCATCGTGGGAGGGTGAATCTCTGCGGCACAGCCGGACAGCCTGGGCCCCCCCCCCCCGCTCCCCCTCCCCCCCCCCCCCCCCCGGTAGCTTGTTATGATAAAGGTTTATAAAATTGTCCTTGGGATGGAGAGAGTGGGCAAAGAGGAATTTTCCTCCCTCTCCCAAAATACTAAAATTCGAGGGTATCCAATGAAGCTGGTGGGCAGTAGGTTCAGGAAGGACAAAAGGAAATACTATTTTACACAGAGAAATACTACTATACACAGAGACAGATTAAAATGTCAAATTTGCTGCCAGAGGATGGCCAGAGGATGTAGGGATGGAGAGAGTGGCCCATGGTGGCTGTGGGGAACCTCCACATTCAGAGGCAGTCAACCTCTGAATCCCAGGGCCAGGAGGCGACATCAGGGGAAGCCCTCGGCCTCTCCGCCCTGTTGTCGACCATCCTGAGGAACTGGTTGGCCACTGTGGGAGAAAGGATGGTGGACTAGATGGACCACCGGTCTGATCCAGCAGGGCTCTTCTTATGACCTTCTGCAGCTAGGGGAAGAACTGAAAACCTCAGCTGATTTTTGTAGTATGTGTTTACAAATATACAGATTGGTCAGAGAGTAGGCACGGACAGTCCCAGTCATACAGCATCATCTGTCCCCTTCCTGCAACTAATGTCCCGGCCCCACTGGTGGACCTCCTGATGGCCCCTGGTATTTTTGGCCACTGTGTGACAGAGTGTTGGACTGGATGGGCCATTGGCCCGATCCAACATTGGCTTCTCTTTATGTTCTTACGTTCTTATCCTTAGTCCCTCCCCCAGATATCCTGCAGCCCTTCCCAGTTGCTCAGCTTCTTTTTGTCAGCCAGACGTCTTTTAAGCTGCCTGTCAAAGGCCGTGGCTGAACAAGATTTGAATGCAAGCCTTGGCTCTTTCGGTAGCCTTTCGGAAGACACGTTGGCTAAGCAGGTATTCTGAGGTGGTTGGCCCTCTCCTGTCAGGTTCCACAGCAAGTCACTCTTCACACACGTTTCCTAAAAAGCGTTATGCTTTATTAGTGTACAAGACTGGTACCCTGTCCACAGGATTATTGTTAGGAATAACTAGAAGGCAATGTTCCCTCTAAGCTATGGAGTCTTGTGAGCAAAAATTCTACTTTGTGAGCTACTGGCATTAAAGTTGTGAGCGAGCAATTTGGCTGCTGCATAAATTAGTTTGCTCTGGAGCCATCCTTCCTGAGCTAAGACAGAAATGTGTGAGCCAGAGGCTAAAAAACTGTGAGCTAGCTCACACTAACTCAGCTTAGAGGGAACACTGGGCGGGACCATCCCAATCCATATAGCTGGGCAAGGCAATTAGCTAAGCAAATGAACGTCGAGCGCACGCACGCGCGGGAAGATTCCCGGCGGGAGATTACATAATGAGCGGGAGAGTCTCATGGTTTCCTGAGAGCAGAAAGATTCACACCAAATGTGGACCCCAAGCCCTCCCTACTTCACAAGGCCGTCTAGCTCCCACGGCCTCCCTGGCACGTTTACGGCAAGCTGCTGAGCTGCAAGCAAGGTGGGAACAGGGAAGGGGAGACTACACAGATATGGCAGCTAGCTGACATCACCTGCCTCTGCATCCCAGCCCTGGACTTCCTTGGCCGTCTCCCCTTCAAATGCGACCAGAGCCGACCCTGCTTGGCTTCCCCTTCAAATGCGACCAGAGCCGACCCTGCTTGGCCTTCAAATGCGACCAGAGCCCATCCTGAATCACCCCAGTTCAGGGCAATTCCATGTACTCAAGATGTGATGGCCATGATCCAAACCACTTTGTGCGAGAGCCGAAAATACCTTTGTGTGCACAGAGTTTCCTGCTGGTAGCAGCCCCTGGGAGGGCCACGGGCCTTGGGGATGGCTTCTCGGGGACAGGAAGGGCTGCCGCTTGGTGGGGAGAGCTCTTGGTGAGCAACTGGAACACTGCTTGGGGATCCCGGCCTTTGCGCGTGACTACGGTTACCTGCGTTTCCCCATTCCCTGTGCTCAGCTAGGAAGTTTTCTCCAGGGGACCATTCATAGGACCCATTTGTTCTCGTGCTCTTAACACAAGAACGCCAGGCTCATGCAAGATCACCCCGTTTCCTGCTGTGAAATGGGAAACGTTGCCGTTCGTAGGCAGTGTTCCCTCTAAGCTGAGTTAGTGTGAGGTAGCTCACAGTTTTTTAGCCTCCGGCTCACTCGTTTTTGCCTTCGCTCCGGAAGGAGGGCTCCAGAGCAAACTGATTCATGCAGCAGGCAAATCGCTCGCTCACAGCTTTAATGCCAGGAGCTCACAAAGTTAACTACCAGTTTGGTGTAGTGGTTAAGTGTGCGGACTCTAATCTGGGAGAACTGGGTTTGATTCCCCACTCCTCTGCTTGCATCTGCTGATGTGACCTTGGGTCAGTCACAAGCTCTGGCACAGCTGTTTTTGAAAATGAGCAGTTTGTGTCAGAGTTCTCTCAGCCCCACCCACCTCACAGGGTGACTGTTGTGGGGAGGGGGAGGGAAAGGAGTTTGTAAGCCACTCTGAGACTCCCAAGTGAAGGGCGGGGTATAAATCCAATCTCTTCTTCTTCTTCTTAAATTTTTGCTCACAAGACTCCACGTCTTAGAGGGAGCATTGTTTGTAGGTGTCTGTGGCTCAAATTGTCAGGAACGTTGTCTCAGTCGGATTGTTTAAAATCAGTTGTAGAAGACTGAAGGGTGTGCAACAAATTTGGGGGGAGAGCCTTCGTCTCCCTTCAGAAACTTGATGCTGGTCTTGCTTGAAGCAAGGCTTCCTTTAAAAAAAAGAAAAAGCAAACCCTCTCGTCTTCCCTCACTGGAAAGGTAGCTGACATTTAGTGCATAAGTTGTTCAATACCCTTCTAGTATGATAGGATTCTTCTGCGTTGGAGTTAAATATAGTAGCGGCAGCATGGGGAAAAATCAATGGCACTCAGTTACCTTTCTTTTAACTAAGACTTGTGCTTGGAGCCCTCATAAATCCTGCACAAAATAGCCAGATTTTCTAATAGAGGTTAGATATGGATTTGACCCCGCAAAAGGTATTGCCTTTGTGACGAGGCACAATTAATTGATTGTATCGTGAACTGCTTAGCTGGCTGCTTGCAACGGTCCTAGAAGCATGTGGAAGTGGGGGGGGGGGGATGATTTTGAAATTCAGATCTCCTGATGAATGGGGGACATGGGACTGTTTCGTCCCCTCGAGTGGCCCCGTGGCCCCACAGCCAGCTGCAGACACAGCACTGATGGGTGGCTTTGCAGTCATACCTTTTTAACGCAAGCAACTTTACTGTGGGAGAAAATGCCCAGCGGCTCAGCCTGGCAGGCAGTGCTTGGTCTGGGCTTCCTGGTGCCAGCCACGCTCAGGGGATTAGTCAAAACTACATCGTGGAGAGCAATGCTCCCTCTAAGCTGTGGAGTCCTGTGAGCAAAAATTCCACTCTGTGAGCTCCCGGCATTAAAGTTGTGAGCGAGCGATTTGGCTACGGCATAAATTAGCTTGCTCTGGAGCCCTCCTTCCTGAGCCAAGGCAAAAATCTGTGAGCCGGAGGCTAAAAAACTGTGAGCTAGCTCACACTGACCCAGCTTAGAGGGAACACTGATGGAGAGTCTGTGCCAGACACTCTGGCCATTTTGGTAAGAGTGCATGCGTGCATGTTGGTTAGTTTTTGCACAGATGGGACCCTGGGGCTGCTCTTCCTTCCAGTCTGGCTTAACCCATCTTATGAAGGTGCCCAGTGTTCCCTCTAAGCTGAGTTAGTGTGAGCTAGCTCACAGTTTTTTAGCCTCCGGCTCACACATTTTCATCTCCGCTCCGGAAGGATGGCTCCAAAGCAAACTGATTTATGCAGTCGTCAAATCGCTCGCTCACAACTTTAATGCCAGTAGCTCACAAAGTAGAATTTTTGCTCACAGGACTCCACAGCTTAGAGGGAACATTGGTTGGAGTCTATGAAATCTGTTCCGTCAGCAAAAAAGAACCTCCCACCAGTGGAACATGCCCCTTCCCTCAGCAGAAGGTTCCATCATTAGTGGGTTGGAAGATGGGATCCATTAGAGGGTTGGAACATGGGATCCAATGCTGTATAACAAAAAGTTTTCAAATATATTTTGATAGAGCCTGAATTCAGCCAGGGGTCATTTCGTTCTTAATTATGTGTGTTATTGTGAAGATTTCCGCAACGGGTGACTTTTAGGAGGAGGAGAGGAGAAAAGATTGGATATATCCCCCACCCTTCACTACCCCGTCCTGGAAAAAGCTGCTGTCCTCCTTTACCCCTATGAATCATTGTTAGTCCCGTGTGAATATGTGTAACTGTAAATCGCTCAGAGCCAGCAGCTCTGCAGGATTGAGCAATTAATAAATCGAAAGATACCTGGTATACCTTGGGAGGGTCCCCCATCTAACCGGAGCCACCTCTGCTTATCTTCTGAGACTCCATGAGACGGGGCTACTTTGAACCATATGTGTCAGGACAGCCCTTCTGTACAGTCGCCGTATTATTGGCAGCCAGCGTGGTGTAACGGTTAGAGATGGGTGAGGATCTGGGAGACCAGTTCAAATCCCCATTCTGCCACGGAAGCTCACTGGGTGGCCTTTGGCCAGTCACATACCTTCAGCCTAACCTACTTCACAGGGTTGTTAGGACATAATGGAAGAGAGAAGAATGATATAAGCAGGGGTCATTTCCTGCAGGAGCGCACGGGAGCGGAGCTCCGGCAGTAAAGAGCCCAGGGGGCGGGCACATGCAACAAGCCCCACCCCCTGCTCCCAGCAGCCCTCAGTCAGAGCAGGAAACAGCCAGGTAAGTTGCAGAGCTCCCCCCCCCCCGGCCCAAGACAGTCCAGTGGCACCTTTAAGACCAAATTTTATTCAGGTACAAGCTCTCCCTCCTCTGCGAGGACAGATCTGCACGTCCCCCCCACACCCAATAGCTAGCAATCCAAAACAGTCCAGTGGAGCCTGAGCGGTGGGTGTTGCTTTCTGACACACTTCCACTGATGTCAGGGGGTGTGGCATATGATAATAGGTTATGCGAATAAGTTATGCTAATGAGCTCCTGCACCTCTTTTTCTACGAAATGACCCCTGGATATAAGCCGCTTTGGGTCCCTGGTGGGGAGAAGGGGGCGGGTATACATGAAGTAAAACAATCAATGTGAACTTGGTACTTGTCATAGAACTCCCCTCTGCAGTGCTTCACCCTAAAATGCAAGGCTCCTCCACCACTACCCAAGACTCTTCCCGGTTCTCTTTGACCCCAGCCTTGGTGAAGGAAAAAAAGAAGCTTCTGCTGATTATTATCAGCTCCTGGTTGGACCTTCCTCTTCTGTGCCTCGGTCTTGTTTTAGTGCTGCTAAGTGTGATGGCATCCCTGAAGGGTACAAGCACCTTGTAAGGAACAGCTGATAAAACTAAAAAAGGGGCTTTGTCCTGTTCTTTTCCTCCTCCTCCTAGGAAATGTTTTCCTATCTTTCAAGTGAGCTGAAGAACTTAGCGGAAGCCTACAGTGAAAGACTGCTGGAGACGCCTCACAACCCTATTTCCTTAGGTAACTAGGAGCGACCACTTGCATTTCTCATGCAGTAACTATGGAAGGCCATCTTGTGTGTCTTTTCTGGTAGTGGCTTTTCTCTATGCACGGCCGGATGGAGCTCTTTGACACCTGCCCTCAGGCCTGCTGCAGGCCCATGAGGCTGCAGGGGGCAAGGACTTGGGCTTTTAAAGGCAAGTTGACTACTGTGTGAATGCTTTCAGGCAGGAAAGCACCTAGGGCCTTTCATTAACAACGCACTGGGCATGTGGTAACCAATGTTCCCTCTAAGCTATGGAGCCCTGTAAGCAAAAATTCTACTTTGTGAGCTACTGGCATTAATGTTGTGAGCAGGAGATTTGGCTGCTGCATAAATTAGTTTGTTCTAAAGCCATCCTTCCTGAGCGAAGACAAAAATGTGTGAGCCAGAGGCTAAAAAACTGAGCTAGCTCACAGTTTTTTAGCCTCCACCTCACACATTTTTGCCATAGCTCAGAAAGGATGGCTCCAGAGCAAACTAATTTATGCAGTAGCCAAATTGCTTACTCGCAACTTTAATGCCAGGAGCTCACAAAGTAGAATGTTTGCTCACAAGACTCCACAGCTTAGAGGGAGCACTGGTGGTAACATGGGGACTTTGTAAAAATCATAGTTAAGAATAGAAAACTACTAGTAGAATACATTTCACAGAGAAGTCTGTTTTGTCTTGATTGCTTCTGGGTGTGCATGTGCACGCTCATTAAAAACATGTTCTTCATGCCATTAATAAAAATCAGGGGACACTTCTCTTATTTCCATGCTAGTGTGCAGCTGACAATTGACAATAATCAAATCCGCTAACTGCTGCATCGGTTATCGCAGCTTATCCTGTAGTGCTTTGAGGCCTTCTATGTAAACCAGTGTAAGGAGTTTAACTTCTTCAGTTTGGTAACAAACTACCATTTGCTGTGAGTCGTGACAGAGAACTTTTTGAAAAATTGTAAGGAATAAAAGACTGCTGTTCCATCATCACCAAGTATGGTCAAACATCTAGTCTCTGGGTTGAATTCAAACAGCTTTTCTGCTGCTAAAGGTGGGGGAAGCTTTGACCACCAAAAAGGTTATGCTGGGGAACAGGGACAAAAAGGCATGTGTGATGGAGCTGTCCTATGTAGGGGGAGGTGTGTGAGATTGAGTGAGAAAGCTGGCTGGATCCAACCCCAGCTAGAGATTATCCTTGATGAGAGGTTTCCCAGTGAGCTTCCAACACCTATAAAAGAAGGCTGTTAATCATGGTTAGCAGTGCAGATAAAACACTGTACTGGAGTTAAGACCTATAAAGGAAGGCTGTTAACCTTGGTTAGGAGTATAGATGAAACACTGAACTCTGGTTAAGGCCCATAAAAAGAAGGAATGGTGATGTTTTCATTTGGGATGGGAGGAGGAAATGAAAAGGGAGTGTGCAACTAAGATTTTTGTATTTCACCAGAAAAGGTGGTATATATCGGATAACTTTATGAGAACACTCAAGTCGTAAAGTATGTTTTTGTTGATTTAAAAAAAAAAGCTTTATTGTAACACAGCTACTTTGCATTTTCAGCGATGTCCTTGAAGAAGCTAGATGAACAAAACAGTACAGCAGTTACACAGCTTGGATCGATGCTTTTCACAAGACAAGTTTCTGGAGCAAGGCGAGTTCTTCCAGTAATGTCTTGGATTCAGAATTATGATAAGCAGTAGAGGCTAGGCTGCTATCTGACCCCCAATGATGTGTAAAGTTTGACAAGACTGACTTTGTACACAGCTTGATCCTTTAGGTACATCCTTTGAAGTAAACCCAACTGGTTTTCATTGGGCTTACTCCAAGAAAGTGGGAGATGAGCTGAGGTTTGTGGCCTTTTGTGGGATGCAGGTGGCTCGGTTGCTAAATGTGACTGGCCCTAACTTGTTCACTCGTGTGACGACCCCTTATCTGGGGAGGTCTGGTTTCCCTTTAAAGTGTTCTTTATGTTTTGTTTTACTGTGTATATCTGGCTGCCACCAGGAAATTTAAGGCTTTCCAAACCTGTATACTATACTATTTTTGTCACTGGGTAGGTAGGTTGGGTTAAGAGCTTTCGAGGTACTAATGTGGTCCTGGGAAGTATTTCTTTCAGAGCTGGTATCTTAATAAAAGTAGATTTATTGATATAATTCGTAAATAACAGGATAGTACTCTGTATCTAGGAATGGGTAAATACTGAACAATTCCAACTGGTTTTTCACACACTTTCCTCTCTCACTGTCAGGGATTTTGGCATGTAACTTTGTAACACATTTTTCCCTTAAGGCCATATACATTTACTGTTTCTTTTTTCCTGTCACTAAGACTTTTATTTTTCTCTTTAACTTTACTTTCTTCATTCATATACATTCAACTCTTCTTCATACACAGAACTAATTCCTATATCATCCACAAGACAGCTTCTCTCTCTGACTTCAGAACTAACTGACTGACTGTTTAACTGTCCTCATCAACTGTCCCCCTTCAGCTGTCAAAACCTCAAACTGTCACTCCTGATAGACATACATATTCATCCACACAGCATCACTTCCAAAACCCCTCCCCCTCGTTGTCACTCACCAATCACACCACACTTGCCTCTTAAAGCACTCTAGACTGTCACATGCAACCAAACATTTAAAGAGACACACACCCATAAACAAGGAATCGTTACAACTCGTCTTTGCATTTTTGACATTTGCATTTATAACTTAATCGTGTTTGCTTTCCAGGGTGGTTCCCCTTGGTTCTCTGCAAACCGTGAGCGGCTACGCTTTCAAAGGCTTCATGTCACATACCGACAGCTACCCCTGCGCATACCTCAACGCTGCGTCCGCCATTGGAATGTCCAAACAAGACGTAGATGTGTTCTTGAAAAGGCTTGACAAGTGTTTAAAGACTCTAGCGAAAGGAAAGAACCATGGCAAAGATACGCCCATACTGAATGAAGAAGAAATGGTGTCTGAAATGGGAAAATGCAGCACAAATGCAGCTGAAGGAAATGCCAAAAGTTAAGATTATGAAAGATAAATTTCCAGTTTGTAATGTGCAAGTTGTATTTTTGGGTGGGGTGTGGGAGATAGTATGATCTGCAGTGCAATTAATGTGCAATTAAAATTAATTTAACCAAAATGTAAAATTAATGATTAGACAGTGTCATAGATGCAACGAACATGAAATTGAGTGAACTTCAGAGGACAGCAGAAGACAGGAGGGCCTGGCGTGACCTGGTCCATGGGGTCGCGAAAAGTCGGACTCGACTGTGCGACTGAACAACAACAAAAATTAATTTAACCAAAAAGGGCCCCCGTTCTAGGGGACATTGTCCTTCCAGGCTTAATTGAAATGCATGGTAGTGATACACAAGCACGGTTCTCATCCACCTCCCATTACTTTCACTGACAGTTGTGCCAGAGAATGTTCTGCAGGATTGGGCTCCTAGAAAATTTTTAGGGTTAGGAAGGTTGTCAACGAAATTTACGTCTCTGGGCTTTTCTGCATTCTCATCTTCCTCATTTTAAGTTCCTGTTTCTTCGGGGTTTTGTTTCTGTTCTGCATGCATTTTGCTCCTTCTAGCAATCGATCCAGTATTACACCTGTGTGCACCTCGGTGTCTAGTCACGCCGGCCACATGACCACGGAAATGTCTATGGATAGCGCTGGCTCTTCGGCTTGGAAACAGAGATGAGCACCGCATCCCTAGAGTCGGATTCGACTGGCTTTCGAGCAAGGGAAACCTTTACCGTTACTTATGCCTGCCATAAACATGTGTAATATCGAATCGACCAGTAGAGGGAGCAAAACACATGCAGAACAGAAACAAAACCCCAAAGAAACAGGAATTTACAAGCAAGGAAAAGGAGAATGCGGAAAGGCCCTCTATCAAGGGACTAATGCACTCTGTGCAGGATCTGTGTAAATCTGTTAGTGGGGGCCAAGCCATTGCACTGCCAAGGTCCGGCTCTTGACGTGGGTGAATGGGAAAGCGGCCGCTTTTTAAAGACCACTTTGATACTTTACTCATAGTGCCATGATAGCCTTCCAAAAAACTGGTACAGTCATAGGTGGTCCCCTGTTCGGGCAGCTGCCCACTTAGCTCTAGTAAGGTTTTTAAATTATTAACTGATTTGTTACAAAACCAGGACAGACTACACCACACGATATCACATCCTTTTGAATCTCTTGTTCCGCCACTCTTGTAACAAAATATTACAGAACCACCTTTGGCATTCAAATTGTGTGATGTGTTATGATCTCCCTGCCTCGTGTTCTTTTTTTGGAGTGGGGGGGGGGATGGCATAAATTTTATCAGTCTTGACTTTGGAATAGTTAACCAGGAGTGTTTCCATTCCAGGATTCACCCCACCCCACCCCCCACCCCTGGTGGCACACAGCGTGCCCCTTGCTTTATTTTAAGCATTTTCGAGCACAGCTTATGGGGCTTTCCCCTTTAAGTCAGAGCGAAGAAGAAACTTCTTTGCTCTGACTTAAGAGGGGGAAACGATGTTCTTGCTGCAGACACAGCCTTTGTGTGAAAGCCCTGCCTGAAGTTCATCGGGGTGGGTGGTGGAGAAGAGAACTTGCAATGCCTTTAAATGGTGGTTCTCAGAACTGGCATCCCTTTTAGCCCTTTAACAGGACTTTAAATAAAAAATCAGCCATATAACTCAGGTGGGAGCACTGGCTCAGCTCTCACGAGGGCATAGCAAGCTGTGGGGGGACTGGTACTGCCCCTGCTGGGTTACTGGCAAGTTAGCCCATCTGCACCAATATGACAACAGGGTGAGGTGGTGCAGTCTCAGCAGCAAGCAGCTTGGGGACAGGGTGTGAAGACCGTTCCCGTCTATTCCATTGAAATGAGTGTGAACCGCCCAAGAGCATCCCAGCGAGACTCATGCGGGAGACCTTCCTGCTGGATTGGCCTGGCAGCCTGCTCTTGATGATGCCTCTGCAGGCCTTCCCACCCATGCAGACTGCCACTTCTTTGCTCCTTCTAGTGATCGATTCAATATTACACGTCTGTATGCCGGACAGAAACCTGTGTAACATTGAATCAACCACTAGAGGGAGCCGCTTTACAACACGCTTGGTTCAGTTGTCGTTTTCCCCACCTTACCTTTCAGACGCACGAGCAGGGGTCGTTTCGTAGAAAAAGAGCTAGGGGAACTCATTAGCATAACTCATTAGCATATGCCACACACCCTGACATCACCGGAAGTGTGTCATAAGGCCACACCCACCACTCAGTCTTAGTCTTAAAGGTTAGTCTTAAAGGTGCTATTTGTTAGTCTTAAAAGTGTGGGAGTGCGAGGAAGCCCCCAATGGTCCCAGCCGCCGCCGCTGGCCTTGCGGCTCCACTGCCGAGCTCCATCAGGGGCCTGGCGGTGGACCTGCAAGGCCGGCGGGAGTGCGAGGAAGCCCCACCAAGGCCCTCCCTGACCCCAGGCAGGCAGGGGTGGGGAGAGGCAGGGAAGAAGCAACTTACCCTCCCTCTTCTCCTGCCTCCTCCTGGCTGAATGAGGGCCGGAAGTGGGGCGGCCGGAAGCAAAGGGCGGGGCTTCGTCGTGTGCCTCCCCTGCACCTCACCCGGGAGAATGGCGATCCCCCGCGATCCCCCCCTGAATCGATCTCTGCGCACGAGCATATCAAGCTGTATGAAGAGCAAGTCCAGTTTGGCAGGAAAGTGAGCTGCTTCCCCCGAAATACCTTGCCCGGTGAGGATCATAGGCGTAATCTTCGTGGGGGCGTCGGGGCTTCAGCCCCCACCGAAATTTTTAGGAAGGGGCTCAGCCTCCCCCGGGGGCAGGGCTCGGTTTGGGGGGGAGTTCGCCTCTCCGGTACTGCGCTCTGGGAGTGAGGCAGGCACATAACCAAGCCCCGCCCCCTGCAGCCCTCAGTCGGCACGAGAAGCCAGAAGAAAGGTAAACTGCCTGCCTCTCGCCCCATTCCCAGTTTCATAGGGCTGCGTGGAGGCGCGGCGACCCGGCCTCCTGCCCCATCCCCGGCTTCCTCTGTCGCCCCTGCCTGCTTGCCCACAGAGACGGACTGGCAGAGAGAGAAAGACCTCTGGAGCGCCCCCCCCCCACCTTTCTGTGCTTGCCTGCTGAGGCGGATGGGCAGGGAAAGGCCTGCAGAGGCGCCCCCCGCCATTCCCCGTTTGTGTATGAGTGCGTATGTGCCCCTCTGTAGGTTCTCTGTTTCCCATCTCTCTCTCTTTCTGTGTATGTCTCTCTGCCCCTCTATGTGTGTGTTTGTCTCTCTCTCTCTGCCCCATCTCTGTGTGTCTGTGTGTGTGTCTGTCCCTCTCTGTGCCGCGCGCGCTCTGTGTGTGTTTGCCCCTGTGTGTGTCTGTTTCTCTCTCTCTCTTTGCCCCTTCTGTGTGCTTGAGTCCCTGGCTGCCTGCCCTCAGCCGGGCCTGCAGGAGCAGGAAGCAGCACGTGCTGCTTCCTCTTTCAACCACCACTTCCACCAGCAAGGCAGGCAAGCTGGTGGGGTGGTATGGGCTTGATCGGGTGGGTGAGGTGCGAGCAGCCTGGCTGGCGTGTGTGTGAAGGCGGGGCGAGGCGGGGTGGGGGGAGGCCATCGGTGCCCTGCTTCTCCTACGCAGCCTGGCTCTGCAGCCCTCGATGGTCTGCTCCGGGCTGGTGCGTGTGTGTGTGGGTGTGTGTGTAGCCGGCAATGGGGTGGGGAAGCCGTCGTGCCCTGCTTCTCCGCAGCCCGGCTTGGCAGCCCTCGATGTTCTGCTCCGGGCTGGTGCGTGTGTGTGTGTGTGTGTGTGTGTGAAGGCGACGGGGTAGGGGGTGGGGAAGTTGTCGGTGTCCTGCTTCTCCTCCGCAGCCCGGCTCAGCAGCCCTCGATGGTCTGCTCTGGCTGGTGCTGTCGGGGAGGTGGGCTGACGTGTGTGAGAGAGAAGGTGGGGGAGGGGGTGGGAGGAGGCAGGACAAGAATGGAAGCCTAGAATCAGAAGGTGTGTGCCCCCCAGACTCCCCTCAGAGCCCTGCCTGCTTCTGTCGCTGGCTTGTTTGGAAAGCTAGGGGATGTTGACACGTGGGCTGGTGCGCCTCCCTCCTCTCCATAAATCCCAACTGTGTTCTCCCATTTAGCAAGGCGGCAGCATGAAAGGGTGTGGAGTTGGCCCGCGGGCAGGATGGGGCTGCGATGTCTCTGATCGAGTTTGATTGGAACAGCTTCCCTGCCTCCTGTTTACTAAGCCAGCCCCGACATCAGGTTTCTGTTTCTCCTCTCTTGTCACCGCCTCCTCCTCCACAGCCTCGCAGGCAGGAAGAGAGTCCATCCTCTGGTAACCTGCAGCTGGCATTGGAGGATCTTGGGAGGGGAAGGCAAGGCGACCTTAAATCCAGAGAAAGTTGCTTGCTCGTCTTTGCAAACGCCATTTTAACTTATTTGTGTGGTTGGAATTCTCCCCCCCCCCCACCGGTCTTTGGTAGGGCTTGATGAGGCTTGTCACCAATGCTCCCTCTAAGATGCAAATTCTACTTTATGAGCTTCTGACATTAAAGTTGTGAGCAAGTGATTTGGCTGCTGAATAACCAAGTTTCCTGTGGAACCATTTTTCCTGAGCTAAGACAAAAATGTGTGAGAGAGGCTAAAAAACTGTGAACTAGCTCACACTAACTCAGTTTAGAGGGAGCATTGTTTGTTTCTGCAAGCTTCTGCCCTCTGTCAGCTGTGAGCAATTCATTATGGTGATGTGATGATGTTTCTTTTGGCCTTTGTTAGCTCTGGCTCTTTGTTAGCTCTGGTCTTCCTTTCCTTTCCCCAGGAAAGTTTAGCAAGGAAGTCATAATCCAGGCAAACTGTTGAATAAAAAGTAGTCTTTCTAGGGCATCAGTTGGAGCCTTTATGGGGTTAAAAATATGATCTGTTAATAAGAGGAAAAAGAAAGCTGGAATTCTGCCATCTTAGCAAATCTTCCTGTTTCAAGGGGCAGAGATTTGTATATGAAGCAATGATTCCTGAATATCAAATAC
>NW_015169779.1:1928767-1992390 GCF_001447785.1 Gekko japonicus | reverse complement strand
TTGGACCCCATAAATCCAATCCTCATCAAACTTGGAGGGCAAGTAGAGGAGAGTCATCTGGAGATCTCTTGCATGTTTGGCATCTTTAATTTGCACAGGATCCATTCTATACAATCCTGACCCTCATGAACCTGTGCTTGTCATTTCCCCAGAAAATGCTTTCCTGGGGACACCTTCTTTGGGGGAGCCATAACTCGAACCCCATAAATTCAATCCTCACCAACCTTGGCATGTAGGTAGAGGTGGGTTAGCCGGATATCCCTTGTGAGTTTGGTGTCTCTATCATGCTGAGGGGTGTTCTACCATGTCACAAACCTCACAAATGAAACTGGTTTATTTGTGATGTTTCATGGTTCATGAAGCTGGCATACCATGAACCATACCACATTTTCCCAGTTCATGCCCATCACTACTCAACACCAGTTCTCTAGGTGAAATCCATCTGGTTGTCCTCATGAATTACCCCTGCATTGACCCATGTGGATCTATAAGAACCAGATCATCACTGAGACAGTACCCTAAGACCACAATTGTACCTTTAAAGATTGACTACCTCTTTCAATAGTCTTTCAGTAGTCATGTATGGCTGCGAGAGTTGGACTATAAGGAAGGCCGAGCGCCGAAGAATAGATTCTTTTGAACTATGGTGCTGGAGAAGACTCTTGAGAGTCCCTTGGACTGCAAGGAGATCAAATCAGTCAATCCTAAAAGAAATCAACCCTGACTGTTCCCTGGAAGGCCAGATAATGAAACTGAAGCTCAAATACTTTGGCCACCCAATGAGAAGGGAGCACTCCCTGGAGAAGACCCTGATGCTGGGAAAGATTGAAGGTCAAAGAAGACGGGGACGGCAAAGGATGAGATGGTTAGACAGTGTCATCGATGCAACGAACATGAAATTGAGCCAACTTCAGAGGACGGCGGAAGACAGGATGAATTTTTATTTTTTGGAATTTGTCCTAATAAAAGCTGTGGTTCCATAGGACTTTCAGATGCTTTTGTGGCAGACTAATCCGGTTACTAGCTGGAGGTTTTCCTAGAGAGATCTGTATTTTCATGGTTGTAGGGTAGCTTCCCTGCAAGAGCAAAGGAAACCTAAAGTGTCTTTAGTCAAAAAGTGTAAAGCTGGCTCGTCAGCTTTGAGTTGGGCAATACTTTTGGAGATTTTTGGGGTGGAGCCTGAGCGGTGGGTGTTGCCTTCTGACACACTTCTGGTGATGTCATGGGGTGTGGCATATGCAGATAAGTTATGCTAATGAGTTATGCTAATGAGCTACTGCACCTCTTTTTCCACAAAAAGACCCCTGCCCGGGGGCAACTGGTTCCAGCCACCCTTGCTCCTAGCATAGCAATGCCTCTGGCCCAGCCCCAGCCCCCCCCGGGAAATTGGAAAGTCTACGCCCCTGGTGAGGATTAAAACAGCTGTTAGCGATAGGACATGTTGGAGGACAGTAACTCACACATAAGTTGGAAGCCGCTCGACGGCTAGGGTTGTCAGCTCTGGACTAGGAAATAGCTGGCAATTTGGGAGGTAGATCCTGGGAAAGGCGGGGTTTGGGGAGGGGAGGGAAGGGACCTTGGCGGGGTGTAATGCCATAGAGCCCACCAGTGTTCCCTCTAAGCTGAGTCAGTGTGAGCTAGCTCACAGTTTTTTAGCCTCTGGCTCACACATTTTTGCCTTAGCTCAGGAAGGATGGCACCAGAGCAAACTCGTTTATGCAGCAGCCCAATCGCTCGCTCACACCTTTAATGCCAGCAGCTTACAAAGTGGAATTTTTCCTCACAAGACTCCACAGCTTACAGGGAACATTGGAGCCCACCCTCCAAGGCTGCTGTTTGCTCCAGGGGAACTGATCTTGCTGATCTGACGATCAGTTGTGATAGCCGGAGGTCTCCAGGTGCCACCAGGAGGCTGGCAGCCCTACTTGATAGCAACGCACACACACACACACCAACCCACACAGTCAGTGGAAATGTCTGGTCAAGCCATGCCTGCCACTGGCTGTGAAGAGCTGTGGTAACCGGCACTGAGAGCTGACAGTACAGGAAGGGTTAGGGTAGAACACTGGACTCCCACAGAGCACCTTTGTATACTGTACTTGGAGCAAGCAAATTGGTGCAGCGGTTAGGAGCGCGGACTCTAATCTGGGAGAACTGGGCTTGACTCCCCACTCCTTCACATGCAGCTGCTGGTGTGACTTTGGGTCAGTCACAAGTTCTTTCAGAGCTGTTCTCTCAAGGGCAGTTTCTCTCAGAGAGCTCTCTCAGCCCCACCTACCTCACAGGGTGTCTGTTCCGGGGAGGGGAAGGGAAAGGAGATTGTAAGCCGCTCTGAGACTCCTTCGAGTAATGAAGGGCGGGGTATAAATCCAATCTCTTCTCTCTCTCCTCTTCAGATTGGTCTCTTTTAGTCTTGGGTGGTGCATCTCACACAGCTGGTTTCAGCCTTTCCAGTGCTACCATTGTTGTGAGCTCAAGCTGGGTTACCAGATGTCCTCTTTTTAGAGGATGTGTCCTCTTTTTTGTGTGTGTCCATCCTCTGTGGGGCTCTTTTTAAAGCACAGATGAAAATGTCCTCTTTGGATTAGAAGGTTGGAAATATTCCTGGTTAGCAGCAATGATCACCGTTTCAATAGCAGGGGTATTTAAAATGAGATTTGTCTTCGTGATCACTCGTTTGAAGAAGCCAGTTGGGAAATATGTCCCCTTTTTTACTTTTCAAAATATGGTAACCCTACCTCAAAGCTGGGAGAGTACGATATAATAACAGTGAGCAAAGTAACAGGATTTGTGTTTGCAGCAGTGTTTATTTTAACAGCCATGGATCTGGTTACTTAAACCAGCCTAAATGTACAAAAACCATACAACTCTTTGAACACTGTGTTCCGTTATTCTTTTGGAAACTGATGGTGTTCCCTGAGAATGAATACTTCGTGTTTACAGGTTCTCATCCACTGGTGAATGAGGAAGGATTGTAACCGGCTTTATTTTTAAATAAGAAACCCATTCAGCTGTCAGGGAATCAGTGTTGCTTTCTGTGTCTATAGGGGAGATTCTTTTTAAATAAAGCCCTCTTAAAGACTGCAGGCAGAGAACTTCAGATGAGTCACTGCCTTAGAGGAACTCAGTTTCAAGAAAACGCTTCTAACTGTGAGTGAGAATGCTTTCACTGGAAAGGGTTTTTTAAAAAAAATTTCAGCACACAATATATGTCTTATTTTTAAAATTCTAATAAGCATTGCTATTTAAATGGACTGACTTGCAAATAAAGGCGTTAGACATTCTCAGATGATTTATGCCTTATGTTGAACTCGCGAAACAGAGTCTGGGTCCATCAACGTCAGTATTGTCTACTCAGACTGTCAGCCGCTCTCCAGAGTCTCAGGCATCACCTACTGCCTGCTCCTTTTAACTGGAGACGCTGGGGATTGAACCCGGGACCTTCTGCATGCCAAGCGGATGCTCTGTCAATGGAGCAATAGCACCTTCCCACAATAATCTCAGTCATGATCAATGCTCCCTCTAAGCTGTGGAGTCTTGTGAGCAAAAATTCTACTTTGTGAGCTACTGGCATTCAAGTTGTGAGTGAGCGATTTGGCTCCTGCCTGAATTAGTCTGCTCTGGAGCCATCCCTTCCTGAGCTAAGACAAAAATGTGTGAGCCGAAGGCTAAAAGACTGCGAGCTAGCTCACACTAACTCAGCTTAGAGGGAACACTGGTCATGATTTTCAACTCAGACTGGCGGTGGCTCTCCAGGGTCTCAGGTCAAGGTCCTTCACATCACCTATCACCTGGTCCTTTGTAACTGGAGATGCCAGGGATCGGACTCTGTGGGGTCCCTCAAGGGGCTATCCTCTCCCTGATGTTGTTTAACATCCGTATGCGCCCCCTCACCAAGCTGGTGCAGAGTTTCGGGCTGGGGTGTCATCACTATGCTGATGACACCCAGCTTATATATGTTAATGGGTGGCCGCCCAGACACCGCCCCGTAAAATCTGTCCAACGGTCTAGAGGCCATGGTGGGATTGTGAAAGAAGAGTCGGCTGAGATTGAATCCAACTAAGATGGAGGTTCTGTGGCTGGAGGGCGGAGTCAGGGCTAGGGCGCCAACTTTGTGCTACTGACACAGGCACAGACTGCCAGGAGTGTGGGTGTGGTCCTTGATACTTAGGGGTGTGCAAGGAAACAAAATTCAGTTTTTTTTCGTATTCAGAGTCAAATGTATTCAGCATTCCCGAATATTTCCGAATACCAGTATCGGCATTGTATTTGGTTTCAGGAAATATTTGGTAATACCGAATATATTTGGCTCCATTATATCCTATGGGGCCATTATACTCAATGGCAAATCTCTTACGGAATATTCAGTGGGCTGGGGGGAGGAAGGTAGAAGCACCAAATTTGCCATGTAGCTGCTGGAGCCTCTCCCCAAAAGAACCCTACATTTCAAAAAGATTGGACCGGGGGTTTCCAATGGGGGTAAAATAGCAAGGCAATACAAGCCCAGTAGAATATCCCAGAGAATCTCTGCAGTTGAAAATGAAGTGTAGGGGGGGGGGGGCATTTTTGCAAGGCCAGTATAGAACCAGAGCAATGTGCCCATCAGAACCACTGCCACTGTGGCAGTGCCAAAACCTAACAGAACTAAGGTCAGATCTGAGAACGTGAAGTGAGCGAGGGACATTTCTGCAGGGACAGCAGAACCAGTGCAATGTACTAGTGCCCAGCCACAGAACACAATGCCAACCTGGCGTCCAGCAGCAGAACCCAGTGCCAACCTGCTAGAGCCCAGCAACAGAACCCAGTGCCATTGTGGCAAATGCCAAGTGAGCTCAACAGGACTGATTTCAAGCACAGAATCCAAGCATGGGGGAGGGGGGGTTGCAGGACAGAAGAACCAGTGTAGTGGTGGCTGTCCAGCAGCAGAAACCAGTGCCAGCCTACTACTGCCCAGCAGAAGAACCCAGTGCCATTGTGGTAAATGGCAGCTCAACATTACTGGGCTTCCATGTATTGGGCTGGCCTTGGTGCAGGTGGACTAGCAAAAGTACCTGCCCACCCTGCACTTTTCAGTGTTCTGCTAGGCTTCTATTGCGCTTGTTTCTGCTTAAATTTTTTTTTAAAAAAATTTAAGCCCTGCTGGGATTCTCTGGTGTGATATTGGTTAGTTCTGTTGCTGCCACATTGGCACTGGGTTCTGCTGTTGGACACTAGCAGGTGGGTTTTGCTGCTGGGCACTAGTACATTGCACTGGTTCTGCTGTCCTTGCAGAAATCCCCCCTCAGTTTCCACTTCAGAGATTCTCAGATTTCACTTAGCTTTTTTCTGTTAAAATTAAAAATTAGTAAAGCAGGGGAGAAAGGTGATAAATGCAGCAGGAGGGAGAAAGGGAGGGGAAGCAACAAGGAAATAGAGGGGGGGGGATATCCAGCATTTCAGTTTTGCTTCCCGGTAGATGGATTCATCTAAAGTCTTCGGGGAAAGGGGAACCCAATGTTTTCTTGTTGTTTTTCATTCTGGGGAATTTCAAAGGTGGTGTCCGAGTAGGAAAATGTTTAACAGAGAAAAATAAATCTTGTCTTTCCATTGAGCAGACTGTCTGGCAAAACGGCCAGTCTGTAAGTCACAGCTGAAATACTAAACACTTCAAAGTCTTTCATCAAAGATAGGAAAATGAAAAAAGATACGAAAGAGTAAAATAAAAATAACTGATTATATGTTCCACAGAGAATATAGTTTTAAAAAGAGCTTCACTTAGTGTTTTCACTCTTATTATTCTTGGTCTCAAGACCGCAATAATAAACTAAACTAAACTAAAAACTCTTATTATTGAAGCTGAGATTTTCTTGGAAAGCAGGCAAGTGCAGTTCAGCCAAAATGAAGTTCTTTAAACTGGCTACATAAATCCCATGTTGAGTAGCTGTCGCTAAAGATCAAAGTTTATCGGAAACCTTGCTTCAAAAGCCATACATTTTCGAAGGGGTCCTTCTTATTGCTATATATTGGAAGATGACTTCAAACGCTGCTGGTAGTCTGCTAGTCTTTCCAATTACGATCACAGTTCCGGGAGTCCAAAATATTGCAAAGATTGCCAAATCCAGATTGATTTTTTTTAAAAGGAAAAGGGGCAAGGATTGGCTCAGCTGCCCTTGATATTTTCAAAACGCATGTGGAAACTTGATAAATCACCCCCCCCCCCGGTGGGTTTACCTGTCAGTTGCGTCTCCCTCATGGGGGACAGGTAGGGACACAGAAATAAATTCCTTCCCTGGTGGTGTTTGCCCACAATGAGAAAGGACTGGAGCCTTATCAGGTTGCCAAGTTCCCTGGGAGTCCCCTATGCATAATTTTATAAACCTCTATGATGTCCCCTCCCCTTAGTCGTGTCTTCTCTGAACTGAATAGTCCCAGACTCTTCAGCCTTTCCTCATAGGGAAGGTGCTCCAACCCCCTAATCACGGGTCATTTCCTGCAGGAGCGCACAGGAGCGCACAGGCAACAAGCCCCACCCCCTACTCCCAGCAGCCCTCAGTCAAAGCAAGAAGCAGCCAGGTAAGCTGCAGAGCCCACCTGGCCCCCGGTCCAAAACAGTCCAGTGGTACCTTTAAGACCAAGTTTTATTCAGGTACAAGCTCTTCCTCCTCTGTGAGGGCAGATCTGTGCATTCCCCCCTCCAGTTAGCAATCCAAAACCGTCCAGTGGCACCTTTAAGACCAAGTTTTATTCAGGTACAAGCTCTCCCTCGCTCCATATGCTTATCTAATTCCCTTTTGAAGCCGTCCATGCTTGTAGCACCCACCACTTCCTGTGGCAGTGAATTCCATGTGTTAATCACTCTTTGGGTGAAGAAGTACTTCCTTTTATCCGTTCTAACCCGACCGCTCTGCAGTTTCATGGAGTGCCCACGAGTTCTTGTATTGTGAGAAAGGGAGAAAAGTACCTCTTTCTTTACCTGCTCTTTCCCATGCATAATCTTATAAACCTCGATCATGTCACCCCTCAGTCGTCTTTTCTCCAAGCTAAAGAGCCCTAAGCGCTTTAACCTTTCCTCATAGGGAAAGTGTTCCAACCCTTTTATCATTCGAGTTGCCCTTTTCTGCACTTTTTCCAAAGCTATAATATCCTTTTTAAGGTGTGGTGCCCAGAACTGCACACAGTATTCCAAATGAGGTCTCACCATTGATTTATATAGGGGCATTATTATATTGGCTGATCTGTTTTCAATACCCTTCCTAATAATCCCCAGCATAGCATTGGCCTTCTTTATTGCAGTCACACACTGTCTCGACATTTTCAGTGAGTTATCCACTACAACTCCAAGATCTCTCTCTTGCTCAGTCTCTGCCAGTTCAGACCCCATCAATGTGTATTTATATTTAGGATTTTTGGCTCCAATGTGCATCACCTTGCACTTGGCCACATTGAACCCCATTTGCCATGTTGACGCCCACTCGCCCATCCTTGACAGATCCCCTTGGAGTGCCTCACAATCCTCACTGGTTTTCACCACCCTGAACAACTTTGTATCATCCGCAAATTTAGCCACTTCACTGCTTACTCCCATCTCCAAATCATTAATGAACAAGTTAAAAAGCAGTGGACCAAGTACTGATCCCTGCGGTACCCCACTGCTTACCACCCTCCACTGAGAAAATTGCCCACCTACACTCACTCTCTGTTTTCTATGAACTAGCCAGTTTTTGATCCATAAAAGGACTTGTCCTTCTATCCCATGATTTTTGAGCTTACTTAGGAGCCTTTGATGAGGAACTTTATCAAAAGCTTTCTGGAAGTCAAGGTAAATAATATCTATTGGATCCCCCTTGTCCACATGTTTGTTCACCCCCTCAAAGAACACTAACAGGTTAGTGAGACAAGATCTTCCCTTACAGAAACCGTGCTGAGTCTGCCTCAATAGGTTTTGTTCATCTATGTGCCTACTAATTCTTTCCTTAATAATGGTTTCCACCAATTTACCCGGTATCGACGTCAGACTGACTGGCCTGTAATTTCCCGGATCTCCTCTGGAACCCTTTTTAAAGATGGGAGTGACATTAGCTACCTTCCAATCCTCAGGAATGGAGGCAGATTTTAAGGAAAGATTACATATCTTTGTCAGGAGATCTACAAGTTCACATTTGAGTTCTTTCAGAACTCTCGGATGTATGCCATCTGGGCCTGGTGATTTTTCAGTTTTTAAGTTGTCTATCAGTTTTAGGACCTCCTCTCTCGTCACCTCAATCTGACTCAGGTCTTTCAACACCCCTCCTGAAATCAGTGGTTCTGGAGTGGGCAAGCACTTCTCATCTTCCACAGTGAAGACGGAGGCAAAAAATGCATTTAGCTTCTCAGCCATTTCCCTATCATCCTTCAATACTCCTTTTACCCCTTGGTCGTCCAAGGGCCCCACTGCCTCCCTGGCTGGTTTCCTGTTTCTAATGTATTTGAAGAAAGTTTTATTGTTGGTTTTTACGTTTTTTGCTATATGCTCCTCATATTCCCTTTTTGCCTGCCTGACCTCAGACTTGCATTTTATTTGCCATAGCCTGTGTTCCGTTTTATCAGCCTCACTGTGACTAGCTTTCCACTGCTTAAAGGAATTCTTTTTACTTTTTACAGCCTCCATTACTCTGTTTGTTAACCATGCAGGCTTTTTCCTATACCTGTTTGTGCCTTTCCTAACCTGCGGAATATATATTTTTTGAGCTTCTAGGATCGTAGTTTTAAATAGATCCCAAGCTTCCCCAATTGTTTTGACCCTTTCTACTTTTCCTTTCAGTTTCCTCCCCACGTGTCCCCTCATATCAGAGAAATTACCCCTTTTAAAGTTAAAAATGGTTGTGTGAGTCTTTTTGGCCAATTCTCTATTTGTACAAATGATGAACTCAACAACATTATGATCACTGTTTCCAAGCGGTGCAATCACTTTTACATCTCTCACCAGGTCTTGAGTGTTACTTAGGACCAAATCAAGGATCGCCTCTCCCCTGGTAGGTTCCGTGACCATCTGCTCCATAGCACAGTCATTTAGAGTGTCTAGAAACTCAATCTCTTTTTCCCGGCTAGAACACATATTGACCCAATCAATGTGTGGGTAGTTAAAATCACCTATTATTACACAGTGTTTTTGTCTAGTTGCTATCTTTAAGGCATTCATCATTTTATAATCCTCCTCTATCTTTTGATCTGGTGGGCGATAACAAACTCCCAGTGTTAAGTTTCCTTTTGGCCCCCCTATTTCAACCCATAGAACTTCCAGAAGCGAATCCAATTCACTTAGCCTCTCAATCTTTCTAGACTTTATACCCTCTCTGACATACAGAGCTACCCCACCTCCAACCCTTCCCCCCCTATCCTTCCGATATAATATATAACCGGGAATCACTGTGTCCCACTGATTTTCCTCATCCCACCAAGTTTCAGAAATACCCACAATGTCTATTTTTCCCTCCGACACCAAGCACTCCAACTCCCCGATTTTACCTCGGACACTTCTAGCATTTGTATAGAAACAGCTGTAATTTCCCTTACAAGTTAAGCCTGCATCCTTCCTCTTGCTATCTCGAGTCGTTGTCCGGCAGTCCATGTCACCAGCCATGGCCTCTGTGGACAATTTCAATCCACCTCCCTGTAGAAAAGCAACCGGTACCCCCTCACCTCTCTCAGATGAGCCAACCCGAACCAGAGACTTTTCATCTCCTGTCGGCTTTCCCCCAATATTCAGTTTAAAAGCTGCTCTGCCACCTTTTTGATTTTAAGTGCCAGCAGCCTGGTTCCTTCTCGGGACAAGTGGAGACCGTCTCGCCTGTACAGCTCCCTCTTGTTCCAAAAAGTATCCCAGTGCCTAACAAACCTGAACCCTTCCCCCCTACACCATCGTCTCATCCACGCATTGAGACTCCTGATCTCTGCCTGTCTCTCCGGCCCTGCGCGTGGAACAGGTAACACTTCTGAGAAGGCTACCTTGGAGGTCCTGGACCTAAGTTTCCTGCCCAGCAGCCTAAATTTCTCCTCCAGGACCTCACGACTGCATTTCCCCACATCGTTGGTGCCGACATGCACCACGACCACTGGCTCCTCCCCAGCACTATCTACCAGCCTATCTAAAACACGCGTAATGTCCGCTACCTTCGCACCAGGCAGGCAAGTCACCATACGGTCAGTACGCGGGTTCGCCACCCAGCTGTCTACCTGCCTAAGGATCGAATCACCCACTACCAAGAGCCCCCCTCCCACCCTGCTCAGGGATGGTTCCTTGGTGCAAAAGGAGAGCCGCTCACCAGCTGGGGAAGAGGTCCCTTCTGAGGGCACATTCCCCTTATCCTCAGCATGGTGCCCTGTTTCCCCTAGACCCTCATGCTCCCTGACAGCAGCGGGGCTGCCAGATCCAGAGTGGGACGAAGCTAACAAGTCCCCGAGAGTCTTTTCTGTGCGCCTAGCTGACTGTCTCTGCTTCTCCAGGTCAGCCACCTTGGCCTCAAGGGAGCACACACGTTCCCTGAGAACCAGGAGCTCCTTGCACCGAGGACACACCCAAGACTTCTGCCCAGTGGGCAGATAGTCATACATGTGACACTCCGTGCAAAACACTGGATAGCCCCCAACCCCCTGCTGGCATTCTGGCTTCATAATTCTTTTAAAATAAATAAATATAATCCCCCTTTTAAACCCTTGGTATTTATGTGGTTTTTGTTATCAAGTCAAATTATTTTACGGGAAAGACAAAGAGCCTAGGGCCTTGTCTTTCTGGCTCTTTTTGGGCTTCTTACAGAGCCCCTAGTCTAAGAGCCACAGGCAAAGAGCCCTTTAGCCTCTGCCAAGGTGTTTCCTTAAATAGAGGCCTCCCCCAGCAGAGGTCAGGCAGCAGCTATTCAAATTCAAATTCACCCAGGCACTCAATCACAGGCAAAACAATGCCCCTTCCACTTCCTCTCAATTACAGGCAATCCCAGTCAAACAGTGCCCGTTCCTCTCCCACACTCAATCAGCCAGGACTCTGCAAGAACTCTAAGTGCTTCCACACACTGCTAAACACAGTTTTCCCACAAAATATCCTTAGCTGAATTCTCTCAGCTGAAAGCAAGTAAAAGAAACCCACTCACCTCTCTCACAGCTCTCTCTCCTGCTCCTGCTCAGAGCTCAGCTGGTCTCCTCTGCCTCTGGCAAGGTGCTTCCTTAAATAGAGGCCTCCCCCAGCAGAGGTCAGGCAGCAGCTATTCAAATTCAAATTCACCCAGGCACTCAATCACAGGCAAAACAATGCCCCTTCCACTTCCTCTCAATTACAGGCAATCCCAGTCAAACAATGCCCGTTCCTCTCCCACACTCAATCAGCCAGGACTCTGCAAGAACTCTAAGTGCTTCCACACACTGCTAAACACAGTTTTCCCACAAAATATCCTTAGCTGAACTCTCTCAGCTGAAAGCAAATAAAAGAAACCCACTCACCTCTCTCACAGCTCTCTCTCCTGCTCCTGCTCAGAGCTCAGCTGGTCTCCAGGGGCATTATAATATTAGCTGTTTTATTCTCAATCCCTTTCCTAATAGCCCCTAACATAGCGTTTGCCTTTTTTTGCTGCTGCAGCACACTTCCATTTAGCTGTCCACTACGACCCCAAGATCCTTTTCCCTCTCAGTCTCAGCAAGTTCAGACCCCATTCGCCTATACTTGAAGCTGAGATTTTGTGTGTGTGTATAGTATGCTGTACATTGGACAAGGCAGTAGGCATTTAAAGAGACTGCTGCAGTGGCGGCAGCAGTATTACTTGGCTAGTGCCCTCAGAAGGTATATATGCCTTCTGAGTTCACTTGCTGAGTTGCGCCACCGCCGCACTTGGAGAAGGTGGCAGGCATTTAAAAGGCTGTGGTCTCTTTAAGTGCCTACTCCCCCAAGCCCCAATGTGGCGGTGGCAGCAAAACTTGGTGAGTGAACTCAGGAGATCCACTCCACGGACAGAAATCCCTCCTGTCAGCAACATGTTTCACAGGATCCACCCCAGCACCTGTTGCAATCCCAGAACCTGAGACGGTTGTCCATGGCAAGGAACAAGATTTCTGTGTCTTTTCTCTTTCCATAGCTAGCAGAACCCGAATCAAGCCAAAACCAGAATTACTACTGTGAAATGAGAAGTGATGAGAAAATGCTCAGTTTGCAGAATTATTTACATAAATTGCAAGGGGAAATGGCAGAAATCAGCTTTTCTGAGGGCAGAATTTGGATTTCCTGGATATTGGTAATTTTTTTTCGGACAGTGAATGCTCAACCTGATAGTGATCTTATGCAGGCCAGAGACGTTTGGAGTTAGCACAAACGGTACAGTCCGTGCACTGAAACGACGCAGCCCACATTCCACCTGTGAACATCTTTGGTAACTTCTTTCTTGTAATATCACCTGCTGTACCTCTGGGCTTGAGCTGAATGGCTGAACTGGGAAAGCAAGTGGCTCCCCGAAGGTGTATAACACAAGGACTATTAGTGCATGCAGCATATGGCTTGTTGGAAAGTTACTGCGGCACAGACTCTACAGAGGAAATAAAAGTCTACCAAATACAGCAAGCGCATCGAAGGCAAAAAGCTGCAAATGGGGAAAAAGGGTTGTCGCTGCAGCTTAGCATATGCAAGGCAAGACATCTAAACTGTGCAATCATCAGTTTTTGCAAGAAAAGCCAAGAGCCCAGACACAATCAAAGGCTCTGTCTTGTATCAGCAGTTCCTGTTATGTGGTCGTTACGTATGTTTGTTTCTTAAAATTTATATCCTGGTTCCAAACACATGCTTTTCTAAGCACGGATCGTTCCAATTCACAGAATTTGATAATTCTGAAAAGGTAATGATCACTCTAACTGGAGAGAAATTATAGGGAATCATACATACATCTCAGACAGACAAGACATTTGTTGAGGGAGGTGTTTTAAAGTAAACTCTGTATTAAAAGATTGTATTAAGGGAATTGGCCTTCAGAAACTGCTGGCACTGAATGGACGGTTAAGTACACGTCCTTAATTTTATGCTTGAAGTACTCATTGTGTACTCCAGTGGTCTGTGAACCTTAGAAACTTGCAGATATTTAAGCTGCTGGTGGTTTTGGTAAGAGAGAGATTCATTACTTATCAAGCATCTGAAATACAGTAAAAGCGTCTCCAAAGCTATAGAGAGCAGCTAGATTTTTAGCAAGTAATTTCCGAGTGGGTGGCCCAGGAGAACTGCTGGTAAGACCAGTTAACTGTTCAACAAGGGTTTTTTTTTTTTTTTTGCTTTTCTTTTACATCCATCTTGTTAGCAGCCACAAGTACTTTGTCAAGGAACCGCAGCCGTTCAAAGATGAAAACTGTTCTCTCTGCGTCTGTAATTTGAGCCGAAGCCTCTTCATTTAATAGTAAACTGTGTGCAAGCTCCATGGCTGGCCAAGTTCTGAATTCTGCCATGGATGCACTCAGGGGTCATTTTGTAGAAAAAGAGGTGCTGGAGCTCATTAGCATAATGTATTTCCATATGCCACACCCCCTGACAAGATGAGTGGATAGGACCTTTTCTTGTATGACCTGCCTTAGAAAAATATACTTGGGTATTGTGGAACTAGAGATGGAGCCTTTGGAAGAAATTATATGATTAGAATGATTGTGTCACTTAATTAGAGGGAAAAATATAAGTATTAATGGAAAAAACAGCAGATGAATTTATCGTGTATTATTATAGGTGATATGGTTAAGAATAGAGACAGTATAAAAATGGGAGTTTGTATAACTAAGCCACTTCTTTTATGGTCAAGGCGATGTATCATGAAAAATATGTATGTAATGCTATATATGCAGTGCCGGATTTACGCATAAGCTAAATAAGCTACAGCTTAGGGCCTCGCAATCTGCTGGGGCCTCGAATAAAAACACAATATAAAAATGATTTCAAATATTAAAAAGGCGTATATATTTTAAAATTTTCTGAGACCACCTGATGTAATTTAAAACAGTAGGGTGCCTCTGGGTTTTTTATAGCTTAGGGCCTCAACAAGTCTAAATCCGGCCCTGTATATATGTGTGTGTTCGTCTAATAAGCATAAAAATCCAATAAAAATATTTTTTTTTAAAAAAGCCACCCTGTGAGGCAGGTGGGGCTGAGAGAGCTCTGAGAGAACTGTCCTTGAGAGAACTTGTGACTGACCCAAGGTCACCCAGCTGGCTGCCTGTGGAGGAGGAGTGGGGAATCAAACCTGGTTCTCCCGGATTAGAGTCCACACTCCTAACCACTACACCAAACTGGCTCTCACTTACTTTTCCCTTCACCCTGACTTCAGGAACAGTTCTTGCTGTTGACGCCATCCCAAGACTTCCCAGATTTGGTCAGGCTCAGTTCATGAACCAAGGCCTTTTTCTTTCTTCTTCTTTTTTTTGCACCATGTCCATTTGTGGGTTGCCAACTTCCAGGCACGGCCTAGCAATCTCTTGGAATTACAACGGGTCTCCAGGTTACAGAGATCAGTTTCTCTGGAGGACATGGCTGCTTTGGGGGGGGGGGGGGTGTGGCATGGTACACTGCTGAGGACCTTCCCCTCCTCAACCCCCCCCCTCAGCTCTTCCCCCCAAATCTCCCGGAATTTCCCAACTTGTCATTGTGGAGGACAAGGGGGAAAGAATGTGATTTTCAAATGTGATTTCTTGCACGCTCTCCTTGATGTATATTGACAACTGTCACTGTGCCTTCAAAAGTTTAATCATAATAGAACCAGATCTTGGTATGTAACCAATGTTCCCATTGCCCTGGAGACCAGATAAGTAAATGCAATCACTGACATAAAGTAAAGGTAAAGGTTCCCTTGCTCGAAAGCCAGTCGGATCCGACTCTAGGGTTGCGGTGCTCATCTCCGTTTCAAAGCCAAAGAGCCAGCACTGTCCGAAGACGTTTCCGTGGTCATGTGGCCGGCATGACTAAACACCAAGGCGCACGGAACGCTGTTACCTTCCCATCAAAGTGGTACCTATTTATCTACTTGCTTTTGAACTGCTAGGTTGGCAGGAGATGGAGCTAGAGATGGGAGCTCACGCCATCATGCGGCACCTGGGTCTCGAACTGCTGAACTGCCGACCTTCCACAGCCTGCAGTTCAGCGTCTTAACCACTTGAGCGACTGCACCATCACTGACATACATGACCAGTATAAGGAAAGTCCAGTAGTAAGGTTTAAAGTCAATTGATGCTTGCAGGGCTATTTCTGGGCAGGAACGCACAGGAACGGAGTTCCGGCTGGCTCCCAAGTTGACCACGCCCAGCAGGAACTCATTAGCATAATAGGCCACACCCAACAGCAGGAACTCATTAGGATTGGCTACATTAGGGGTGTGTGGCCTAACATGCAAAGGAGTTCCTGCTACAAAAAAGCCCTGGGTTTTGACAACAAACAAGGTAAACAGAATAACAAGCAAAAGGTGGGTGTGGCTGGATGACCCCACTTCTGGTAACATGGGGGTGTGGCCTAATGTGGTAATGAGCTGTGCTGTCAGGGGTGTGGACTAATATGCTAATGAGTTCCTGTTGTTGGGTGTGGCCTATTATGCTAACGAGTTCCTGCTGGGCTTTTTCTACAAAAAGAGCCCTGGATGCTTGTATGATGTTAACTGCTTGGTACCAATTAGAGACCCTTTAATATGTAAACTATATGTGATGTCATTTGGGGTATAAGACCTCCTGCCCTTCCTGGTTATGGCAGACTACAGCTTTGGAACTGCTGAAGTGCTCAGGTGCCCAGCTCCAACTCGTTGGACTCCGACTGTGTGTTTCCAATTTGGCAATGGGAGCATGCAGGCACAGACTTATGTATCAATTGGCAATCCTATGTCCAGGGGTCATTTCGAAGAAAAAAAGGTGCAGGAGCTCATTAGCATAACTTATTTGCATATGCCGCACACCCCTGACATCACCGGAAGTGTGTCAGAAGGCCACACCCACCGCTCAGGCTCCACTGGACTGTTTTGGATTGCTAGCTATGGTGGGGGGGGACGTGCAGATCTGCCCTGGCAGAGGAGGGAGAGCTTGTACCTGAAGGTGGGCCGGGGGGGGGGCTGCAATTTACCTGGCTGCTTCTTGCTCCTCGTGGCCTGACTGAGGGCTGCTGGGAGCAGGGGGCGGGGCTTGTTGCATATGCCCACCCTCCGAGCCGCTGACTGCCGGAGCCCCGCTCCTGTGTGCTCCCGCAGGAAATGACCCCTGCCTACGTCCACATTTCCAGCCGGGGCCACCACTCCTCTCTGCCAGGTTCCAGCCGTGCCCCCCACCCACCCCAGCTCTGCCTTCCAGCCCTAGAAAGAGAAGCCAACAGTTTTCTAAAAACGGGCAATCCGATTTGTGGTAATCGCCGCTTCCGTCCTCTGTCAGTCCTAGGAGGTAGATGCCGAGCAGGGCCACGCGGTGAGCCCCGTGATCTTCAGAGATGCTTCAGAGCCCAGCCCCAAGTGTTCTGCTGTTTAAAAAGCTGTTTGGGGATATAAAAACATATTGTGGCTCCGTCCCCGGGAGACGGAGGGCATGTGCTGTCTGCAGCTTCCTAAATCTCCTGCTGGGAACAAGAACCCTGTTAACTTTCCAAAGCAATTTTGGGGGGGGGGGAACAACCGCCAAATGCTCGCGACCTTGCTGTGATGACCACAGCACCTGTTTTCCCTTGATAAGATCATTATTTTTCCCCCTTCTTGTCTGCAGTATTTCTGTCTAGAGTAAGCACATTCTCCTGAATGCTGCCTACAGATCGGCTGGCTGGATTGCTGACCTGTTTTTATTTTGATGGGGGCCAGCCGGGGGGGGGGAGAGGAGCCCGCACTAAAGATCCAAATGGGACAGATCATTTCGGGTGGGGGGCGGGGATAAATAATCACTGACAGACAATTTCTTTCTCAGTTACTGACTGTCAGGTTCCACAGCCGACAACTGAGTACACGCTTATCAGAAAGGTTATGCTTTATTGCAGAGCTATAGATGCAGTAACAAAGTCACTGTTAAGAATGGCGTCGCCCCTACAAGCATAATGGGATATAGGGTATTCGCATGCAAACACCCCCCCCTTCCTTAGGCCGATTAGCCACATTCCCCCGCGCGGGAGAAGGAGCCCCAGGCCGTTAAAGCCGAAGCTGGGAACCGACAGCGCTCCCACGGTTCCCTGAATCCCAGACACTACACAACACCTGCAAGGCCACAGATAAGCAAGCATTACAGAAGCAAAGAAGGAATGCAGCAGCACTTAGTACATAGGGCAAGCAAGCATCCCACTCCCAACCCTTATGGCAGCATAGCAGACACTGACGTGGAACAGCTTTGCTGGCTATCAGCTGACTTTCCTGCGACCACGCTCTCTCTCCGTCAACCCACGGGACGGGGCACAAGCCAGCGAGGGCCACCTCAGAGTGAAGGTGGAGAATCACTGCGGGCACACAAAAGTGTGAGGTAGAAGAAGGGAGGGCCAGATTTGTCACAAACGGCAACCATTCCTGCCAGGTCTTTTTGCCTGGTTTGCTCCAGTGCCTAGGGGTGCCAGCCTTTAGGTGGGACCTGGGGACCCCCCAGAATTACAGCTCATCTCCAGACCACGGAGATCAGTCCCCCTGGAGAAAAATGGCTGCTTTGGAGGGTGGACTCTGTGGCGTTCCACTAGTGAGGTCCCTGTCCTTCCCAGGGTCCATCCCCAAATCTCCAGGAGTTTCCCAACCTGGATCTGGAGAGGAGGAGGAGGAGATTGGATTTATACCCCGCCCTTCACTACCCACAGGAGTCTCAGAGCGGCTCACAATCTCATTTCCCTTCCCCTCCCCACAAGAGCCACCCTGTGAGGTAGGTGGGGCTCAGAGTGTTCTTTCAAGAACTGCTCCTGAGAGAACAGCTCTGAGAGAACTTGTGACTGACCCAAGGTCACACCAGCAGCTGCATGTGGAAGTGTGGAGAATCAAACCCAGTTCTCCCAGATTAGAGTCCGCACTCCTAACCATGACACCCAACTGACTCCACACGCGCGCACACACACACGCGCACACACACACACACACCACTGGTGGCTGGGGGAGGCACCTGGCAACCCTGCTTCAACATACAATTGGCAAGCAGAAATCCAGCCAGTCGAGCTTTTCATAGCCAACAGATGCAGTAATGGCCAGAACCTCTTTGTTGTTGATGGCGCGGGAGCCCTGCCTGAAAAGAAGTAGGCCGTCCTTGTCACTGTTTCATCAGTTCCATCTTCCCTTTCTTCTAGGGCCTTTGGCCAGTCATGCCGAAGTATAACAAGCCACCTCCAAACCTATTCCAGTCGCTGCTTTCTTAATAGGCCCAGGCATTGTTTGAAGGATCGCTGAGTCATAACAAGATCAGACTAACAGCAGCTTTCCAGAGTCTCAGGCAGAGGTCTTTCACATCACCTGCTGCCTGCTTCCTTTCACTGGAGATGCTGGGGATGGAGACTGGAACCTTCCAAGTAGGGGTGTGCAAAAAAAATAATAATTCGGCCCATTCGGATTCGGCCAAATCGGGCAGAATCAATTTCGGCTGGCAGTAAGACTCCCACGTGTCAGTTCGTCAGTACCAATTCCGGAGTCTTTTGGCCAGCCGAATGTCAATTTCAGCCCCATTATATCGTATGGGCCATTGAAGTCAATGGCAAAAACATAGGGTATATTCTGGGGGCTGGAGGGGAGGGGGCTTGAGGGAGAGACTCCAAACTCACAGGGTAGCTGCTGGAGCCTCTCCCCAAGATACTAATTAAGTTTCAAGAGCATTGGACCAGGGGGTCCAATTCTACAGACCCTCAAACAGGTTGCCCCTATCCCCTCCATTGTTCTCTATGGTGGGAAAACACGTTACTGGCAGGAGCCAAATCACTCGCTTACAACTTTAATGCCAGTAGCTCACAAAGTAGAATTTTTGCTCACAAGACTCCACAGCTTAGAGGGAGCATTGGTTGTGATACCAGGAGATCTTCAGGCTCCACCTGGAGGTTGGCTACCCTAGGCCTGGCAGTGCCGTCTGGATGACTTGATGCCACGTGACTGGCATGACTTCACTAGGCCTGGCTGCTTTCCCCTATTCACCAGCTGCAGCCCCCCTAGGACAGCCAGTGTGGTGTACCAGTTAGCACTTCAGAGCAGGGTCTGCCAGACCTAGGTTCTTGCTGTTGAAGCTGGCTGGGTGATTTTGGACCACTCACAGACTTTCAGCCTAATCTACCTCACAGGGTTGTTGTGCAGATCAAAAGAGGGAGAGGAGAATGATGTGAGCTGCATTGGTCCCCACTGCGGAGAAAGACTACTTTTCCTAGGTAGAGGCTGCAGGAAGGGGGGAGGAGATGGAAAGCTGAGGTCAGAGGGGCAGATAATGGTAGGTTGATGGTTTGCTGGGAAGGAGATACAGTTGCCAACTCCAGGCTGGGGAATTCCTGGAGATTTGAGGGGTGGAGCCTGGAGAGGGTGGGGTTTGAGAAGGTGTAGGACCTCAGACAGGTACAATGCCATAGACTCCACCCTCCAAACCAGCCATTTCCTCCTGGGGAACCATTGCCCGCCAACCCAGCGGCTCTAATAACAACAAGAGGAATGGGTACCTGCCCTAGGTGGAAGGGGGCACCCTCCTCCTGGCTCGGTGCTGGGAGTGCAGTCGGCAGCGGCAAAGAGAGACGAGAGAGAGACGGCGGCGGCGAGTGAGGCAAATGGCGACTGAGAACGATCCAGGGAGGCAGTGGCCGGATCGAGTGGAGGCGGAGTTGGAGCCGAAGCAACGCGGTGACATGGGACGCAGCACGGCAGGAGCCGTTGGGACATTGGCCGGAAGCTGCGTCCGAGAAGCGGCGGCGCTCCGAAGGAGTAAAAATCAAGAAAGCCTGCTCGAGTCTGGCCGTCAGCCATCCGAATCGCCGGAAAAAGAACAATGAACCCTCCGGAGAAGAAGGAATATGCCGCAAAAAGGGTGCTGGTAGGATATCCCCTCCCCTAAGAGAATTGTGGCCCTAGTTAGGTACCAACTATGTTGTAGTACACTGTAAACCGCCCTGAGACCTATTAGGGGTCATGGGCGGTATATAAATCCCATGTAAATAAATAAATAAATAAATCTCCAAGTGAGGGCTGGAGATCACTCAGAATTACAGCTGCTCTTCAGATGGCAGAGAACAATTCCCCTGGAGAAAACAGTGGACTGTCATTATACCCTGCTGAGGTCACCACAGCAAATTGACACTGAGTGCCCAAGGTTGGGGCACCTGCCCAGAGCCTCTTTCTAGAGCTCATTGTATTTATTTCCACAACAGGCCTTATTCCTAGTCTGTAATAATTCTCTTGGAACACAACACAGAGGATGTGGTTGTACATCAACTTCCACGGAGATGACTGAAAACAACTACCTGGACAAAAAAAACCAGGAAAGTACATGATCAATCCAGGGTGAAATTTTCAGAGAAGCAATTACAGGATACAAAGATTTATGAGACAGGAATATAATTATGGGAGATGGGAGTCTTGTGAAGCAACCTTGATTTCATATTTTTATTTGGGTCGATAAACAATAAATTGGGAAATGCCAGGACTTCTGTGTGCAGCGCTTAACAAATTAGAAATCAATAAGGAACTTGGTAGATTCAGAACAAGTAGGGTTGCCAGCCCTGGGTTGGGAAATACCTGGAGATTTGTGGGGGTGGAGCCTGAGGAAGGCAGGGTTTGGGGAGGGGAGGGACTCCAATGGGGTATAAGAACATAGAGTCCACCTTCCAAAGTGAACATGTTCTCCAGGTGAGCTGATCTCTGTTGCCTGGAGATCAGTTGTCATCCCACGAGCTCTCCAGCCACTACCTGGATGCTGGTAACACCAAGAATGAGCCCTATCTGGAATGGCAGTAGGCAGGGCTCTTTTTGTAGAAAAAGCCCAGCAGGAACTCATTAGCATAATAGGCCACACCCAACAGCAGAAACTCATTAGCATATTAGGCCACACACCCTGAGGGACCACCTTTCTCCATATGTTCCCCCAAGGGCACTTCGGTCGGGAGGGTGTAATTTCCTGGAAATTCCAGGCCCGAGAGAAGTTAAACTTGCTGCGAACAGGACTAGGGCATTTTCGGTGGCGGCTCCTACCTGGTGGAGGGAGCTCCCGGAGGAGATCTGGGCCCTGCGGGACCTTTCTCAGTTCCGCAGGGCCAGCAAGACGGAGCTCTTCTGCCAGGCTTTTGAGTAGGAGCCGCCGCCACCGCTATTCCACCTGTACCCCCCTATGCCCTGGCGTACTAACATCTGATTGCCTGGCCCTAAGGGTGGAGCGAGGTGCTTGGACACGCCTCTGAGGAGACAAGATCGTAGGACGTAGCTATATGAGGTTAAGATCTCCCTTCTATCTGTGTAATCTGTTATGATATTTTATTGTAATTTATTGTTTTTAAACTATATGTTATTGTTTTAACCTGGCACACAGTGCCCTTGTTAGCCGCCCTGAGCCTTCAGGGTAGGGCGGGATATAAATGTAAAAATAAATAAATAAATAAAATGCCTTCCCTTGGCTTGTCTGGGCACCCCGTGGCTGCAGGGAGCCCAAGCAAGCCGACCCTTCGACAGGACGGGGAAGGCACGGGGAGGCATTTAATCCTTCCAGGGACCCCCTGGCCTGCTGGCCTCGGAGTCGCCGGTGGGGTGTCACTCTCCAGGCCTTCCCTCTGTAGCCTCCCACACAGAGGTTTTGGCTGTAGTGGGCGTGGCCAACTCTGAAACCAGCCGGAACTCTGTTCCTGTGCGTTCCTGCCCCCAAATAGCCCTGGCAGCAATGTTCCCTCTAAGCTGTGGAGTCTTGTGAGCAAAAATTCTACTTTGTGAGTTACTGGCATTAAAGTTGTGAGCGAACGATTTGGCTACTGCATAAATTAGTTTGCTCTGGAGCCATCCTTTCTGAGCTGAGGCAAAAATGTGTGAGCTGGAAGCTAAAAAACTGTGAGCTAGCTCACACTAACTCAGCTTAGAGGGAACACTGCCTGGCAGTAGGCTTCATCCATCTGGGATGCTGGACTCTCCCAGAGAAGCTGCATGGGGAGTGTGCCTCCGTCCATGATGTCACTACATCCCACACGGGACAAAGAAGGGCCAGCGCCCCGAAGGCTTGAAGGACCCACCTAGAATTAGGTGAGATAATATTTTGGAAGTATCCTTTGGTTTAGCATTGCAAGGGAAATTAGAAAACAGCACTGCGTCTGAATGATCCAAAGAGATCTTCTCGTGCATCCTCCCTATAGCCATTTCTTGGCTTTCAAGGTAAAGTTTTTCTTTAGGGCTTCTGCAGGGATTGGAAGTATTTGTGATTTATTTATTTTCATTTATACCCCACCCTCCCCGCACGCGGGCTCAGGGCGGCTTACATAGGCACAGCGGTGCAATACAACACAACAGGATTAAAACAATTAAGGCACCCAAAGTGCGATAAAAACTAAACAGGCTAGGGGTTCGGTGCAATACATCTCCCACAGCAGGTAGAGGGCAGAGAAGCACTGCAAGGACACAGCAGGGGCACCACTGGGCAAGGGATTGGACTGCTGATGGAGCATACACCTGCCTCTTTCTCTCCTCCTCTGGTTTCTCCACAGACTGCTGAACAGGTCCCACAAACTATCCAACCCACACCCACCCCTTCTTTCAGCTACGACAGCGAAGTTTCTAGCTGCCAGATGGGTTTTTGTCCCCTCGTTATTATCACAAAGAGCGAGGCGGAGATGAGAATGTGAGGAGAAGAAGAAGAAGAAAACAGACAAGGAGGTTGGATTTATACCCCGCCCTTCACTCGGAGTCTCAGAGTGGCTTACAATCTCCTTCCTCTCCTCCCCAAAAGAAGCCCTGTGAGGTAGGCGGGGCTGAGAGAGCTCTGAGAGAGCTGCTCTTGAGAGAACAGCTTGGAGAGAACGGTGACTGACCAAAGGTCACCCAGCTGGCTGCATGCGGAGGAGTGGGGAATCAAACCCAGCTCTCCCAGATTAGAGTCCACTGCTCTTAACCACTACACCAAACTGGCTCTGGCAAGGAAGAAAGAAAGGATGCCAAGGGCAGAGTGGCCATCAGGGAAGGCTGGCCTGCTACCCACTTTCAGAGGTTTCACATGACCCCCTTTTGGGTTCCAACCCTCAGGTTGTGAAATGCTGTCCTAGAATATGTCCGATATGCCCCTGTGACAGTGGATAATGAGCTACTAATAAGAGTGGGAAATGAGCAAATCTTGGAGAAACATCTTCACCATTCTTGATCTTCTCACTGAAAGCCCTGTTTCTGAGGGTCTCCCATTTCCCTAAATCTAGGATTGTATCCAGACTAAGGAGCTGCGGTGGCTCAAGTGGTTAAGATGCTAAACTGCAGGCTGTGGAAGGTCGGTAGTTCGGCAGTTCGAGACCTGAGTGTGCCGCATGACGGAGTGAGCTCCCGTCTCTAGCTCCAGCTCCTGCCAACCTAGCAGTTCGAAAGCAAGAAATTGCAAGTAGATAAATAGGTACCGCTTCGGTGGGAAGGTAACAGCGTTCCGTGCGCCTCTGCATCTAGCCATGCCGGCCACATGACCACGGAAATGTCTTCGGACAGCGCTGGCTCTTCAGCTTTGAAACGGAGATGAGCACAGCAACCCTAGAGTCGGACTCGACTGGCTTTCGAGCAAGGGAATCTTTGGCTTTATCCAGACTATGTTTTCCACCAATGGAAGGCACTTCCTTCAGTGGAACAGAACTTTATTGCCTCACCTCATTGATCTCTCGCAATGCTGCTCCTGGGGTACAGAGGACTCTCAGAAATGGTATGCGGGGCAAATGGGAGGTTGGCAGCAGGAAGGGGGAATTGAGGGGAATTACCACTCCCTTTCAATTAGTGGAGAATTTAGACTGGAACCAACTTGTAGTTTTGAAAAATCACGGACTCAATTTATTGGGAGGTCCAAACGACTCCAAGGCTGACCGTGGGGCAGCGTCTGTGAAAGTTCTGTGGGCTGAGAGAGGCTATGAGGTAAACTTGTTTCCTAGCAAGAGCTTCATCAATTCACCCCTGAAACCCTATTAATTGTCTAAAACAGGGCATTCTTTTAAAAAAAAACAGCAAACACATATTGGAAAGGGAAACATGGACGCCTCCGTAATATGCTGCCATTGATCTTTAATCTGCAGTGACAGTTTCTGGAGGACTGTTCCACAATTGGCAATCTCCATCTGGAATGTGTGGCTGCCGGGGGGGGGGGGGAAATGAATGAGCACCCATGTTGTTCTTTTCTCCTCATGAAAAGCCTGAAATTGCTTTGTGTAAATGTGTGGAAAATACTGATATTTTGTTTCTATAAATATCTCGCCTCCCGCATGCCATATTTCATTTGTGCCGTTTCCTAGGAGCGTTTGGCTTCTTATCACGGGGACTCAGAGTGTGGAATACAAATGAGCTCCCCCCCCCCCCCCCCATTCCTGGCAACCAAGCCTGGAACGCTGAGGAAGGCTTGCGTGTTCACTGAGCGAAATGAACTATTGACTGAATCAAATTTCACTGGAAACACTTGAGATTAGGAAACATACAGTTCTGATATAAACAGTTAAGATGATATTTGGGCGCTGCTTTCTCTGCACTGGCAGACATCTGAGCAAGGTCTGCTGCTGCCACAATGACTTCCTCCCAAGAGGCTCTGCGCATGGAAATCCCATTTAATTATGACAGCCAACAGATCCACCCTCTGTGAATTAGTCTGAGGGTGAAGGCAGATGTACCTGTGAACTGGAGCAGGGGGAAGGAGCATTGGTTGTGGGGGGGAGCATGGCTTTCCCTCCCCCTCCCTTGGCTTCTGTACAGCTCCTGGATTGACAGCTTCTTGTTGTTCACTGCTCTCTACATGCTTCGGGTAAACTAGTGTGACAAACTGTGTAGACTGCTGGATTTGAACCAGGGAGACATGGGTTTAAATTCCTATTCAGCTGCAAAGCTCACTGGGTGACCTCAGGCTAGTCGCTGTCTTATCATGGTCTCCTCCTCACGGGGTTGAGTGAAGATAAAAACAAGGGAGGGAGGGCCATGTATGTCTTCCTGAGCTCTTTGGCAGAAAAAAAAGGATAACAATGGATAAACAGATATCTAAATATCCACCCTCTGCTTCAGATGCCTAGCAAGTATACCCAATAAAATATCCACCAGAATGCTCCCTGGCACCTACTTCTTGATTCTTTAAAACACCGCTTCGCCAAAGCAAAGAGCCCATCCTGGTTTTCCTTCACCTCATTAAATCAGAAGAGGCTTTGGGTCTGTAGAGACAACTCTGTGACGGACAGATTACAAGTGGGAGCTGACAGAATGTTAATGAGAGGGACAGTTGAAAACTGCAGTTAAGAGAGTTGAAGAGAGTGGTTAGGGAGTTGGGAGAGAGTCTGGCTGACTGAAGCTGTGGGGCAGAGCACCTTAAAACTGACTGAAAAGGGTTCGTTTGAAACAAAGGATCTCAAATGCTTAAACGGGGAAACAGTTCAAAAGTTCAATTGAAAATAAACTTTGTAATCTCTACCTTATTTTCTTTGGTTTCATGTTCATACCATAAATAAAAGTTAGCCCCTTGTTTGTTTAACCCCGCAGGCTGATTGTCTCAGAGAAAGAAACACACAGAAACAAAGGAATGGTGGCAGCATTGGAACAAAACAGTGTTTGAGTCCCCAACCACAATAGCATTGAACCACAGCATTGGAACAAAACAGTGTTTGAGTCCCCAACCACAATAGCTCTGTGCAGTGTCTGAGTGAGGGGCAATTATTAAAGGGGACTGTACTACCCTGTCTGGTGATGTCTCTGTGAGTGAGAGAGAGGACCTGGGATGTGAAATGGTCATGGCTCTTCTCTATATTTTAAAAGAGCCAAGAAAGGTCGAGACACATGACTGCCTGACCTACCTGAATCTGTGGGAGAGAGGTTGTGAAGGGTGGTAAGCACTCTGTGTGAGTGTTTTATAATTCCTCCCATGGTAGCCATTTTGTGATTAGTCTTGTCACTTTATGGTGATACCTATGACCCTTTCTCAGAATTCCAGAACTGTCCACAGGATCATCAAGGTTGATGACCCCCTTATCTAAAGCAAGTCCTCTCAAAAATCATGCTTCACTGTGGACTTCCGGTTTTTGGCGGCATGATGGAGGACATGACCCTGGTGAGCTCCCAGGGGCACGATCTGAATGCCAGTGGCTAGGAGGGGGGTGACTGTTCGCTACCCCCTGGAGCCCTTTGGGATAGGGCTCCTAGCCAGGGGGCTTTTGAGGGATTGCCTCTTCAACTGGCTTGATGCCAGGGAATTGAGGCTTCCCTCCACCCCGAAGATCCTACCACTGTGCGGCCACATGACAAAAGAGTCACTGACCGGGACAAGCGCATGACAATCAGGTGATTTACACATACCTTAAGTGGGTCGTAAGACCAATGATGAACTGTGAGTTGAAAGCAGAACACTGAACTTTGGCGAGAAAGCCCCTCTGTTGTAAGCGAGCGTGGGGAGGAACTCCCAGATGAGAAATCCAAACAGAGCATTTTTAAAAGAGGGTGCTGGATGTAAAAGCCATTGAACTGATTTAAGAAACACACAAAAACACTTAAAAGCACAGTAAAGTTTTTTAGTGGAAAACAGAGACTTTGGCAAACTTTTTGAAAAGTAAACAATCCTCAAAAATGGCGGGGCGGAGAGGCAAGAAAGAGAAACCATTGCAGTTAAAGCCTCCTCCTGGAAGTAGAAGCCCATGACCGGAAGTTACCAGCGAGCTTTCACAGCTATTAACTGACTCTTTGCGCCCTCTGCTGGACCAGATGACTAACATCAATCAGCAACTGACTATTTTGAACCAGAACTTTGCTGCACAACAACTGGAACTAAATTAAACTAAAACATTATCAGAGCAAACAGCAGAGACACTGAAGGAAGTTAATGCCAAATCTAAAAAGGTGAAGAAGCATGTACAGGAGTTGGAAAAGAAAAGAATTTTCAATGAATCTCAGCTGTTGCAATTACAAATGGAAAAAGCAAGTTTTATCCTGAGATTCCAGGGGGTTCCTGAGACAAAAAGAGAGAATCTAAAACAAGTGCTGGCTGATCTAATCACACCAGTTGCAGATTTGAAAATGGAATATCTTCAAAGCGAAATGGATGTGATCTACAGATCATATTCAGAATATATTAAGAAAAATAATCTGCCTGGAGAAATAGTGGTTAGTTTCTCAAAAAGACACGTGAGGGACCAAATCTTGAAAGCAACAACAGGAACACCCCTGAAAATCAATGGAAATAACCATCCAGATTTTAAAAGACATTCCATTTGAAATCAGAAAGAAAAGGAAGAAATTCAAAGACTTGGCCCTGTTTTTACAAACAAACAACATACAGTATAAATGGTTGGTTCCTGAAGGCCTATTCTTCAGAATAAATGATAAAAAAGAAAGAATTGACTCTGTTAAGAAAGCAAAAGAGTTTTTGAAGCAGCAACTGGGAAGGTCCGGAGAAGACGACAAAGATAACGAAAGTGGTGAAGACACTTCAACTACTGAGGAGGACTCTGAGTCGGATTTGGGGGCTGCAGCCCCCAAAAGAGACTATGGTTTGAGGAAAAGAAATGCCAAGAAATGAGATGCTGAGGAACTCTGAATTCCACTTTCAAGAAGCTTTATTTTTTTTAATTTGATGCTTTTGTGATTGTCTTAATCAGTAACTAATATCGGGTTTGGGGGAATAGTGGCTAGATTTAAGCGTTCAAGTTCATTGTAATATTAACAGAATAGATTAACATTGTATAAGCTTATGTAATGATCTTCACTACTTGGGTTTTTAGTGGTTAACTTTCCTTTCTCCTGTAGATATTAGATTCCCTATCCTAATTTTCTTTGTAGTTTATAGAAATGCAATTTAAAAAATCCCCTTCGGGGGGGCCAAAAAAAAAATCATGCTTCACTGTTTTTCAGTCAAGCAGTCTAGTGGTCATCACAACACCTTGTAGAGTCAAACCCAGTTATTATATGTTGTGTTTAGGCCTACTTTGTTTTGCTTTTCCCACACAGTGACTTAACGTCTGGCCTTGTTCCGAGGCTTGCAGGAATTTCTAATGTCACGGGTCCCCCGAGAGCCATGCTGTGGTCTAACTTACATTCATCCAAGATTTTTTTTCACCACAGGAGACAAATCTGCTGATAATTCATACGAGGGTCTGTATTTAAATAGAAACTATTTACCTACTTAGATATCTCAAGCAAGGATTGTTTGGACTTCATCTATAAATCTGCCCAGCTTATTTATGTTGTCTTGTCTGTACCATTACCATTGCTTTGTTTTGCATTGCAAGGATTAAACTGTTCTCTTCCTCAATGGATGGCTCTAAGCAAGCATTAACGTTAAAATAATTAAATAGATCCTTCAAATCAACCTCTTTGTGTCAAACTGAGGCCACAGCACAACAATGGGGGGGGGGTTGTGGCTCAGTAGGAAAGCATCTGCTTGCAGAAGGTCCCACGTTCAATTCCTGGTATCTTCATTGAGAAGGATCAGGTAGGAAGTAATATGAAAAACCTCCCACCAAGACTCTAGAGCAGGGGTGTCAAACATGCAGCCCAGGGGCCGGATCAGGCCCCCGGTAGGTTTCTATCAGGTCCACAGTGGAACTGGCCATCTCCTGCTTCCAGTTCTGCTGCTGCTGCTGATGCATCACAGCTTGCTTCGCCAGACTCTCTTAATCACTCAGCCATTTCATGTTTTAACCTGGGTCCTAGAACTCTGAGCGTGAGATTTTTGTGGTGAATGTCAATAAATCAAAAGTAGGTTTGCAGCTTACAGATACACACTTGAACAGCATACTCAAGATTGCAACAGCACAGACGTTTGGATGCAATAATTCAGAGCAAGAGGTGTCAGTCATCAGACACAGTTAAATAAAAAAAATATTGCAAGAATGCTCATGTTTCAAGCATGTTTTTATTTTAAGTAAAAAAAATCTTCGTGTTTGTGTCCTTTATAACGTTTATATTTCCGCTACCTGGCATTACGTTTTATGACACACGTGGCCCAGCCCAGCAAGGTCTCATTTATGTTTGATCCGGCCCTCATAACAAATGAGTTCGACACCCCTGCCCTAGAGCAGAGGTGTCAAACTCATTTGTTACGAGGGCCGGATCTGACATAAATGTCACTTTGTCGGGGCAGGCCATGTGTGCCATAAAATATAATGCCAGGTACCAGAGCTGTAAACTGTATAAAGGACAGCAGCTGGTAAGCTCTGAAGTGTTGGGCTGGGAGGGGGGTGCAAAGGAAAACCCGTATGGGCGGGCTGGAGAGCCATAGTCCAGCACTGGGCAGACGCGCCCACACTGCTTGACTGCTGCAGATGAGGTTCTTCCGCCATGCTGAAGCCGTGATTCAAGTGGCTCCACCCCAGCAATCTCCTGGTCCCTCCCCTGCACTAGTTGCTCGCAGGTTGAATAAGAGCCCTGGATGGGCTGGTTCCAGCCCCTGGGCCTTATGTTTGAGAGCTGCTGCTGGTCCAAAGAGACAATACTCACTTTGATAGACCATCGGTTTGACTCAGAACAAAGCAGCTTTATATCTTCATGTGTGTTCATTATTGGTTTTGATAGTTTCTCTTTCCACCCGCTCGTCCTGGTGATGGAGAGTGCTGTCCAGTGTCAGAGTCTTAGCAAAGACCAACAGAAAACAACTGTGAACACTTCAAAACAATGATAAGGGCAATATATAAAAAACAATATGCGAGGGTAATATTAAATGGGGATACGACAGCAGATATAGAAATCCAAAAAGGGACAAGGCAAGGGTGCCCACTCTCACCTTTGCTATTTATATTTGCCCTAGAAACGCTAAACAACATGGTAAGGAGAGATCAGCAAATACGCGGTCTAAGGGTGCAGGGAGAAGAATTCAAATTATTGGCATACGCAGACGATATAGTATTTATCCTGGAGGAGCCTGTAGATACAATTATTCACCTAATCGAGACAGTAAAGGGATTTGGAGAATTAGCAGGGCTAAAGATTAACCAGAGTAAAACAAAAATAATAACAAAAAACTGCACACCTAATATGATAAAAGAAATCCAACAATCGACAGGAATGGAAATAGTGAAAAAAATCAAATACTTAGGAATAACAGTATCAAACAAAAGCACAACACTTATAGAAGATAACTATTATAAACTGCTCGAGGAGATTAAAACAGACTTACATCGTTGGGAAAATTTACAGATCTCGTTAATGGGTAGAATAGCCGCGGTCAAAATGAACGTACTACCTAAATATCTGTTTCTAGCTCAAAATCTTCCGGTGTTAAGAAACCAGCAATTTTTCTGGACTTAGAGAAAGTTATAAAAAATTTTATCTGGCACCCTAAAAGAGCTAGAATTAAACTCACAACCTTACAGGATAGAAAGGAAAGAGGAGGGTTTGGACTCCCAGATTGGAGATTATACTATCAGGCAGCAGCGTTAAGTTGGGTGAAAGACTGGATCCGCTTTAATAATATCAGAAATTTGAAATTAGAAGGGCATGACTTAAAAATGGGATGGCACGCCTATTTGTGGTATGGGAAGGATAAAATACACTACAACTTCAGACATCACATACTAAGAGGAGCTCTACTCCGGGTGTGGAATGAGGTTAAAGAAAATCAATACAAAAGGACACCGAGATGGGTGTCGCCATTAGAGGCCTTTATCAAACCAACGCTCATAAAACCCTGCGATAGAGAGAGTTATGACACCCTGCTAGATAAGAACAACAATCTGAAATCCAAAGAGGCGTTGCTATCCCAGAACAAAGTAGAGCTGTCTTGGTGGGAAACACTTCAATTACAGTCCAGACATGTTAAAGACCTGAAAGTAGGGTTTGAGGATGGCAAACTACAGTTAGATAAGATTTGGGCTTCAAACAGTGATAAAATGATACAAAAATTGTATAAATTGTTATTAGAGGAACGCACACAAGACGAGATAACTAACACAATGAAAGCATGGTGTAGAGATGTAGGACATACAATAGATATAGAGGGCTGGAGGAAAACATGGAAGTCGATTAAGTTTATGAGAAGCACCAATTATAAGGAAAATATATACAAGATTTATCACAGATGGTACTGGTCGCCAGATAAGATAGCTAAGTGCAATCCAACATTTCCTAAGAACTGCTGGAAGTGTGATAATAATGTGGGTACCTTCATTCATATGTGGTGGAGGTGCCCAAAGGTGCAGGAATTTTGGAAAATGATACAGAAAATAATCCTGAAAATAACAAATATTAAAATTGAGCTATCTCCGGAAACGGTGTTGTTAAATATGCTACCAGAGACCTACAGGTGGAAAGACAAATATATGATAGTCATAATACTTACTACTGCTAGAATTTTGTTAGCTAAGTTTTGGAAACAGGATTATATCCCGAGGAAAGAAGATTTAGTGTGTCGATTATTAGAAATGGCAGAAATGGACAAGTTAAGTTTAACCCTTCAAGGAAAAGACAAAAAAGTGTTTGAGGAAAGATGGAACCGTTTATATGAATGGATAGAACAGTGTGGATAAGACTCCAAGAGCATTTTGATGATATTTGTACTGTATATTATGTTTAATGAAAAAGGAAAATAAATGATTGGGGAAAAAACAACAACAACTGTGAGCTGAATTGCCCACAAAAATATGTGGAGACTTCAACAAAGTGAGACAAAAGGAGACTTCAACAAAGTGAAATGCACATGTAATCAAGAATGAATCAATACATATAATCCATCATAGGGAAATACAGAAGCCCACAGGATCCATGAAAGGAAAATACAAAGTCCAGAGTAGATATCTAAAAAGTACGCAAACAGATGAGTGATTTCAGCTAACATACTTTTATTCATGAGGAACAAGACAACTTTAGCCGGCTCGCAGGCCGGCTTATATTTCCCGTGAAACCACCACCCAAAACATACCCCCACACCGCAATAGGCTATTTACAGTGGCCAAGAGTTCCATAGGCTCTCGGCCAGGAATCTAGCCCTCGGATAGGTGTGGGCTAAGATCCACTTAGTCCTTTGTTTCGTGGAGCAAAACTCAACGGTTGCGCTTGACCGCTTGGAGCCCCAGTCAGCCACACGCTCAGAACTGGATACATTACAATATCCAACACTTTTCCTAGTTAGTATTCAGTGTTTCAGACTTCTGGTCCTTCCTCAGGAACAAAGGACAACTATAGGAAGTCTCATTCCATTTCTTTATAGGACAAAACTATTCAGTTTCTCTATGGGCAAGGTCTCCTAAGCTTTAGTGAGCACCTCTCAAGGCTTCTTCTGTGTAACAGGACCAAACATCCCTCAGAGTATACTCTGTGGGTAATTCAGCTCACAGTTGTTTTCTGTTGATCTTTGCTATTTCTTGTTGTGTGCTGTACTGTTTGTTGTCAGTGTCAGAGTCTTGCCAAAAACAGTCCCAACAACGTTCCTTAGCTAGGATCAGGTTTATTGAGCAGTATAAGCAAGTCAATCTGGTACACGGTCAGTGTTAGAACTGGGGTTCCGGGTAGGGCTGCCAAGCCGCGACGGGGGATCCGTGCGTCTCCACAGGATCCCTGCTGTGGGGGACAGCGATACGTGTTGCACCGCCGTCGCCAGGATGTGACGCTACGCATCGCTCTGGCAACGGGACTCCAAACAGCCCCGTTGCCAGAGCGACGCGTAGCGTCACATCCTGGCGACGACGGTGCAACGCCTGTTGCTGTCCCCTGCGGGCCGCGGCAGAGCTCCTGTGAAGAATGACGATCCCCCTGACACTGTCTAACCATCTCATCCTTTGCCGTCCCCGTCTTCTTTGACCTTCAATCTTTCCCAGCATCAGGGTCTTCTCCAGTGAGTGCTCCCTTCTCATTTGGTGGCCAAAGTATTTGAGCTTCAGTTTCATTATCTGGCCTTCCAGGGAACAGTCAGGGTTGATTTCTTTGAGGATTGACTGATTTGTTCTTCTTGCAGTCCAAGGGACTCTCAAGAGTCTTCTCCAGCACCATAGTTCAAAAGAATCTATTCTTCGGCGCTCGGCCTTCCTTATAGTCCAACTCTCACAGCCATACATGACTACTGGGAATACCATTGCTTTGACCATGCGGACTTTTGTTGGCAGGGTGATGTCTCTACTTTTTATCATGCTGTTTAGGTTCGCCATCGCTTTCCTCCCAAGGAGCAGGCGTCTTTTAATTTCATGGCTGCAGTCACAGTCTGCGGTGATCTGGGATCCCAGGAACGTGAAGTCTGTCACTACTTCCACAGCTTCCCCTTCTATTTGCCAAGGAGTGATGGGGCCGGATGCCATGATCTTAGTTTTTTTGATGTTGAGCTTCAAGCCCACTTTTGCGCTCTCCTCTTTTACTCTGAGCAAGAGGCTCTTTAGATCCTTTTCACTTTCAGCCATTAGAGTGGTATCATCTGCATATCTGAGGTTGTTGATCTTTTCCCCAGCAATCTTAATTCCCGCTTGTGATTCATCCAGGCCAGCATTTCGCATGATGTACTCTGCATATATATTAAATAAGCAAGGTGACAGTATACATCCTTGTCGTACTCCTTTTCCTATGCTGAACCAATCAGTTGTTCCGTATCCGGTTCTAACTGTCGCTTCTTGGCCCTTATACAGGTTTCTCAAGAGACATGTGAGGTGGTCTGGTACTCCCATCTCTTTAAGGACCTGCCATAGTTTGTTGTGATCCACACAGTCAAAGGCTTTAGCATAGTCAATGAAGCAGAAGTAGATATTTTTCTGGTACTCTCTTGCTTTCTCCATAATCCAGCGAATGTTGGCAATATGATCTCTCGTTCCTCTACCTCTTCGAAACCCAGCTTGTACTTCTGGTAGTTCTCTATCCACGTACTGTTGAAGCCTAGCTTGTAGGATCTTGAGCATGACCTTGCTAGCGTGTGATATGAGTGCAATTGTGCGATAGTTTGAACATTCCTTGGCATTGCCCTTCTTTGGGATTGGAATGTATACTGATCTTTTCCAATCCTGTGGCCACTGTTGCGTTTTCCAAATTTGCTGGCAAATGGAGTGCAGAACTTTAACAGCATCATCTTCTAAGACTTTGAATAGCTCAGCTGGGATACCATCACCTCCACTAGCTTTGTTGTTAGTAATGCTTTCTAAGGCCCATTTAACTTCACATTCCAGGATGTCTGGCTCGAGGTCAGTGATTATACCGTCGTGGTTGTCAAGGACATCGAGGTCTTTCTTGTATAGTTCTTCTGTGTATTCTTGCCATCTTTTCCTAATCTCTTCTGCTTCTGTTAGGTCCCTACCGTTTTTGTCCTTTATCATGGCCAGCTTTGCATGGAACGCTCCCTTGATTTCTCCAATTTTCTTGAAGAGATCTCTAGTCCTTCCCATTCTATTGTTTTCTTCTATTACTTTGCACTGTTCATTCAGGAAGGCCTCCTTATCTCTCCTTGCTGTTCTCTGGAAATCTGCATTCAGTTGGGTAAATCTTTCCTTTTCGCCTTTGCCTTTCGCTTTCCTTCTTTCCTCTGCTATTTGTAAAGCCTCATCAGAAAGCCACTTTGCTTTCTTGCATTTCTTTTTCTTTGGGATGGTGGTGATTGCTGCCTCCTGTACAATGTCACGAACCTCCGTCCATAGTTCTTCAGGCACTCTATCTATCAAATCCAGACCCTTGAATCTATTCTTCACCTCTACTGTATATTCATCAGGGATGCGATCTAGGTCAAACCTGAATGGCCTCGTGGTTTTCCCAATTTTCTTCAGTTTAAGTCTGAATTTTGCAATGAGTAGCTCATGATCTGAACCACAGTCAGCTCCAGGTCTTGTTTTTACTGACTGGATAGAGCTTCTCCATCTTTGACTGCAAATTATATAGTCAATCTGATTTCGGTGTTGCCCATCTGGTGATGTCCATGTGTAGAGTCGCCTCTTAGGTTGTTGGAAAAGAGTGTTCGCTATGACCAGTGTGTTCTCTTGACAAAACTCTGTTAACCTTTGCCCTGCTTCATTTTGCTTTCCAAGGCCAAACTTGTCTGTTATTCCGGTTACCTTTTGACTTCCTACTTTAGCATTCCAGTCCCCTATGATGATGAGGACATCATTTTTTGGTGTTAGTTCTAGGAGGTGTTGTAGGTCTTCATAGAACCGGTCCACTTCAGCCTCTTCTGCATCAGTGGTTGGGGCATAGACTTGGATTACTGTGATGTTGAATGGTGTGCCTTGGAATCGGACTGAGATCATTCTGTCATTTTTGAGATTGTATCCCAATACTGATTTTTGTACTCTCTTGTTGACTATAAAGGCCACACCATTTTTTCTACGAGATTCTTGGCCACAGTAGTAGATATAATGGTCTTCTGAGTTAAATTTGCCCGTTCCTGTCCACTTTAGTTCACTGATTCCCAAGATGTCGATGTTCCATCTTGCCATCTCATTTTTGACCACGTCAAGCTTACCTTGATTCATAGATCTTACATTCCAGGTTCCTATGCAGTATTGTTCTTTGCAGCATCGGACTTTCCTTTCACCATCAGACACATCCACAACTGAGTGCCCTTTCAGCTTTGGCCCAGCCGCTTCACTCTTTCTGGGGTTACTTGTACTTGCCCTCTGCTTTTCCCCAGTAGCATAGTGGACACCTTCCGACCTGAGGGGCTCATCTTCTGGCTTCATATCTTTTAGCCTTTTGATACTGTCCATGGGATTTTCTTGGCAAAGATGCTGGAGTGGGTTGCCATTTCCTTCTCCAGTGGATCACGCTTGGTCTGAGTTCTTTGCTGTGCCCTGTCCGTCTTGGGTGGCCCTCCACGGCATAGCCCACAGCCTCATCGAACCATGCAAGCCCCCTCACCATGACAAGGCAGTGATCCATGAGGGAGAAGGAAAATATGATGTTGCCTTAAACCTTGCGATTTTCACTTCCCATATCTGCCTGACCCACGGGGTACATCATATACTCGATCTGGTATTTGGCCCCCAGTAGGGATGGACATGAGCCAGCTCATGAACTAAAATTTGTGACAGATTTTGGCCAGTTTGTGCTTCACAAAGTCAAATTCGTGGCAGGTTGACCAGCACAAAGTTTCCATGAACTTTCAAGCTGTTTGTGGAGGTTTGTGCCGGTTCGTGAGCTGATGCATTTCCAGACAGACTGTCTCAACTCAATCAAAATGTTCAAATCAAAGCAACAACTTGGAGGGCATGTAGAATAGCATCCGGGGGAGGCCCCTGCAACTTTGGTGTCTGTAGCTTGCATAGGATCCATTCTATGCACTCCTGAACCGCCTGAATCTGCACCAGTCAAAATGGTCATTTTGACAGCTGCAGGTTCAGGAGGTTCAGTAGTGTATAGAATGGATTTTATGCAAGCTTCAGATACCAAACTCACAGGTGATTTCCGACTGACGCTCCTCTACCCGCCCTCCAAGTTTGGTGAGGATTGGATTTACGGGGTCTGAGTTACAGCCCTGCAAAGAAGGCACCCCCAAAAAAAGTCCTTTCTGGGGAAATGGCAGATGGTTATTTCCCTAGAAAGCACTTTCCTGGGGGCACCTTCTTTGGGGGGCTGTAACTCAGACCCCATAAACCCAATCTTCACCAAACGTGAAGGGCAGGTAGAGGAGAGTCAGCCAGAGATCCCCTGAGAAATTGGTGTCTCTAGCTTGCTGAGGGGGGTGTTTTACTGTCTCACAATCTGAACTGATTCGTGAGGCAGCTAAGAATTCATGAACAGGGCACATCACAAACCACATCCCTAGTTCCCAGAGACGAGGGTGAAAGGTTTTAAAGTAGCTTCAGTGCCAAGGCTGCCAAGTCTAGGTTAGATTCGGGGGTGGAACCTTGGAAGGGTGGGGTTTGAGCAGGGGGAGGAACCTAGGGGATGGGCCTAGCAGAGAATGATACCATACAGTCCACCCTTCAAAACAAGCCGTTTTCTCCAGAGGAACAGACTCTGTAGCTTCGATGTCAGTTTTAATTCTGGGATATCTGCAACCCTATGAAAACCTGGAATCTCTCTGGTATCGGGTGGGGACTTTTGAAATGATTCCCCTTCAGCCAATGACGGGTCCAACGAGCAAATTTCCTTTTGACATGATATGGAAAGTTCTTGAAGCCCTGGTTGACCTCTGTTACCCCATGTGGCTGGAGAGACATGCATGGGCTAGATTCGTGGTCATGTGAATGAGGCCCACTTTGAAACCTGATCTAGATTCAATTTTAGGGAGTCGGAGCCTAAGGAACAGAACTTCTTTCCACCGCCTCTCACCCTTGCTCCTAAGAGGAGTCGCCGACTTAGGTTGTATAGCTAACATGCAGTGATAAGCAGGGGTCATTTCATAGAAAAAGAGACACAAGAGCTCATTAGCATAACTCATTAGCATAAATTATTTGCATATGCCACATCCCCTGACATCACCGGAAGTGTGTCAGAAGGCAACACCCACTGCTCAGGCTCCACTGGATGTTTTTGATTGGGTAGCATGGGGGGGGGGGGGGAACGTGCAGCTCTGTCCTGGCAGAGGAGGGAGAGCTTGTACCTGAAGGCGGTGGTGGTGGGGCTCTGCAACTTACCTGGCTGCTTCTTGCTCTGACTGAGGGCTGCTGGGAGCTTGTTGCCTGTGCCCCCTGGGCTCTTTTTGCCGGAGCTCCGCTCCTGTGCACTCCTGCAGGAAATGACCCCTGGTGATAAGACACGAGTACTTACAACTAAGGAAGGATTTGTCAAAGTGGAATGGCTTTTAGGGAAACTTGAAAAGAGCGCTGAGAACATCCAGGGAAGCTTGGAGATGGTCGGAAGGTGTGGCGGAGAGTATTCCCTATGCCCTGGGAACGTTTCCAAAAAAAGAAGGTGAAAAGTACTGAGAAGCGTTGAGTGATTTCAGCAAAGTACTTTTATTCAGAAGGAACAAGACAAAGTAAGCCGGCTCGCAGGCCGGTATATATGCACAGAAAACCCTCCACCAAAACACACCCCCTACTTCCCTATAGGCTATATATAGTAGCCAAGAGTCCCATAGGCTCTCGGCTGCGGACCTGGCCCTCTGATAGGTGCGGGCTAGGATCCGCTTGGCTATTGTTTGATCGGCGCAAAGCTTCAGGACTTTGCAGGACCGCATGGCCCAACGGTCGCGCATGTGGTCATGGCGGAGTACATTACAGAAGGCGTGCAGAGGAGGGGTATTAATGGCAGCTTTGGCTACCTCACCAATATATGGGATGTCCAGTATACAGTCGTATAAGCAAAAAAAAAGTTTTAGCCAAAGATGCTAATGAGACTGGAATTCTTTCTTGGCAGGAACGTTAATGCAATAAGAGGTTCTGCATCGAAATGATTAGTTCGGATGAGTGGTCTAAAATGTCGTGGTGCCAGGAGGGTCCGGATCCCTCTGAGATTGTCCTTGTTTTCTAGCGAGCTACGATGGCGTCAGAGCATGTGTCCGGTCCTGCCTCTACCAGCTCCCAAGTCTTTGTTGTGGAGATGGTCTGAAACAGTGTGATTCTGGACCCTGTAGGACTGGTAGAGTCCCATGGAACTAAGGTGGAGGAGAAGGAGAGAAAACAATGCTGCTGGAATGAGGAAGTGACATGGATGGTGGGCCTGGTTGCTCCTGAAGACCCTCTCCCCCAAGTACAAGCCCACTTCGCTCCTGGCTTCTATGGAGTAGCCAATGAATAAATGTAGGCGAGAGCTCATTTTAGAGTTTACTCTTTGGACTGATGGTGGCAGAGAAGTCACTGTTTGTATGCCCCTTCCAGTGATATTGGCCCCAGGGAGGACTGGTGGATCCAATGGTGACTCCATGTGACCAATTTGCAAAAAAAAAAAAAAAAGTTCAGATACAATTGATTGTATTCAACCCTAGCTGAAGTCCACAGAGATGAAGAATGGTTTCCACCATCATGTCCGTATGGATACCTTTCAGGTAGGCTTGCCATGTGACTTTGGGGAAAATGTCCCACCACCCATTAAATCATAGAATCATAGAGCTGGAAGGGACCTCCAGGGGATTTAATGTGTGGAAACGAGCAGCATGGAGGTCAGTAATACCACCAGGTAAACAGCATCCCGGAGCTGCGGTGGCTCAAGTGGTTAAGATGCTGAACTGCAGGCTGTGGAAGGTCAGTAGTTCAGCAGTTCGAGACCCGGGTGCCGCATGACGGAGTGAGCTCCCGTCTCTAGTTCCAGCTCCTGCCAACCTAGCAGTTCAAAAGCAAGAAATTGCAAGTAGCTAAATAGGTACCCCTTCAGTGGGAAGGTAACAGCGTTCCGTGCGCCTTGGTGTTTAGTCATGCCAGCCGCATGACCATGGAAACGTCTTCGGACAGCGCTGGCTCTTTGGCTTGGAAACGGAGATGAGCACCGCAACCCTAGAGTCGGATTCGACTGGCTTTCGAGCAAGGGAACCCTTACCTTTTAAACAGCATCCCATTGAGCCTCTGTTCAAGAGACGGGGCATTTTTCTCTCCAAGCAACCTTACTTTCAGGATGGCCAGAATCCTTGGAGATACATATACCATCCCCACTTGTTTACTCTACCCTTGCCCACCCTGTCTGATTAAATCTGCCAGAGGGGAGCTGACCCATTGGCTGGGGACGGAGTATTATCAATGACTGCCTAAGAGAAGGATCTGTTTTTATGGTCTTAAGGGGAGCTGTGGTAATTGTGAAAGAAACAATCTTTGTGGGGGGGCATTTTTAAAATCAGACCAGAAATGTATTATTGGCTTTCTTCGCCCTGCTTTTCTGTTGATGTTTCTCCTGATTGTTTAAGTCCTTGTTCTTGCAAATTTTACTTTTCAAAGTTTACTCCACATCCCAGTAAATTTCCTTTTTTTTTTTTTCTGGGGTGATGTGTATGTAGAATGTATTATATAAACCTGTTAAAATAAAGTATTAATTTTTTAAAAAAAAGGAAGGAAGGAAAAGAAACAATCTTTGGATTCCTTGCACCTAAACAGCTGCCAATAATACATCTGAGAAAGTGGTAGTAGATTAACTCTATGTATTTCTTGGCTATATACATACACACACACACACACACACACACACACACACACGTGTGTGTGTGTCTGTCTGTGCATATATCAAGTCTCTGCTGACCCTATGGTGAACCTGTGGGGTTTTCGACGCAAGAGACGTTCAGAGGTGGTTTGCCCTTGCCTGCCTCTGCATAGCAACCCTGGACTTCCTTGGAGGTCTCCCATCCAAATACTAACCAAGGCCAACCCTGCTTAGCTTTTGAGATCTGATGAAATCAGGCTAGCTTGGGCTATTGTTTAGTAAAGGTAAAGGTTCCCTTGCTCGAAAGCCAGTCGAATCCGACTCTAGGGTTGCGGTGCTCATCTCCATTTCAAAGCCGAAGAGCCAGCACTGTCCGAAGACATTCCCGTGGTCATGTGGCCGGCATGACTAAACACCGAGGTGCACGGAACGCTGTTCCCTTCCCACCGAAGTGGTACCTATTTATCTACTTGCAATTTCTTGCTTTCGAACTGCTAGGTTGGCAGGAGCTGGAACTAGAGACGGGAGCTCACTCCGACATGTGGCAACTCAGGTCTCAAACTGCTGAACTACCGACCTTCCACAGCCTGCAGTTCAGCGTCTTAACCACTTGAGCCACCGCAGCTCCGGGCTATTGTTTAGGGCACATTTAACTTGTTGTTCAACACACAGGTGGACACAAAGCAGCTTACAATATCCAAACACAGAGAGAGAGAGAGAGAGAGAGAGAGAGAGAGAGAACCCCAAATTTCATAAGTATTACTTGCCATCAAAAACTGAATTCACAAGGCACTGCCAGTGGAAGCAGATGGGCCCGACAGAAACAGTCCCTTTACTGAGCCAGAAGGCACTCAAACTTCCTGAGCTTGGGAGCTGATCGATGCTTGGCAGAAGAGAGGGCAATGCTTCTCAGTTGGGTCCCCGGGACTTCACTACTGCTTTTGATACCAGCGACTATAACAGACTGCTTTCCAGACTGCCTAGCTGGGATGGGTTGGTGAGCCAGGGTATAGCAATGGCTCTGATCTATCTTGGAAGATAGCTCTTGAGTGGAGCTGGGAGAGTATTGCTTTACCCCTTGTTTACTGATGTATAAAATGCTGTGAAATGTTACCTTGTTTCCTGTGCTGTTGGATATAGATGAATGAACCTGCTAAGGAAGCTGTCTGGATAATAATAATTATTATTGTATGGTAGGGTTGCCTTTCCCCAGGTCTGGGTGGGGAATCCTACCTCCTAACAGCGACATCACTGGGTGACGTCCCCAACACAATGATGTCACCTGGAAGTGATGTAATCGCATCGGGGATGTTGTGTGGTGACGCTCTGGGTTTTGGGCAAAACTCTATGGTTAAAAGGGCACTTTTACCATAGAGTTTTGCCCTCAAACCAGAGTATTGCTGTGCGACGTCCCCATCGTGATGATGTCACTTTTGCAGAACCCCAGCCCACTCCTGGAAGGCTCCCTCCCACCCCGGCACATTGACAAGACCTGGCCACCCTATCGTATGGCATTGTCTATAATATAGCCAGGAGATCTTAAGATTGCCTGGCAGCCTTAAGTTCTAACTCTTTTAGCATTATGCACCACTAGGTGGTGAGCTAGACTTATTTAGGGGGACTGAGAGAGCTTTGAGAGCTGTGACTGACCCAAGGTCACCCAGCTGGCTTCATGTGGAGGAGTGTAGAATCGAACCCAGTTCTCCAGAGTAGAGTCTGCCACTCTTAACCATGACACCATGCTGGCTGGGTGTACATGATTCCAGGGAGGTGGTGGAATTCCCGAACTGATGCCTAGAATCAATAAAGGGCTAAAGGTGGGTGAACAAACTGAAGCTTAATCCAGACGAGCCCAAAGCATTCTGGATCAAAGATAAAGCTAAGATGGGGGTCAGAAATATAATTAGTTCTGGATGAAGCGGCATTCCCCTTGAAGGATCACGTTTGCAGTTTAGGGAATATCTCCGGATACATAATCACTGCCGGAAAAGCAGATTGTATCAGGACCCAGGGCTGGTTATGTTTGCCTGGCAGCAACAGTGTGGTGGAGAGGGTAGACCTGGCATCCATATTAGATCACTGTAAAATGCCGTCCAGACATTTCAGTTGGCTCAGAATGGAGCTCTAAGTGTCTCACTGGAGACCTGCCATAACTTCACCGACTGCCAGTTTGTTTCTGGGTCCATTTCAAAGCGCCGGCTTTGGCTCGTAAAGCCACGAACAGAACCGAGGGATCTGAAGTCCAGCTCCACCTCTACGCTTATCCCTGTTGAATGAGTTTTCCGATCCCGGTGCGCACTGGGAGTATTCCAGTTTTGTTGGGCTGATGTTTAAATGGCTACAGAGCATGGATTTTGCGGGTGGGACGGAGGCTGTGTCTGTAGGGGTTGGGGTTCTATTGATTTGTGCTGGTTATTTATGCTTCTGTTCGACACACGTTTACGAGCCGCTTGGTATGCAAAAGAAGCAGCGCGTGAATTGTCAAGAACAAAACTGGCGGCCACTTTTTTTAAAAAAAAATTGGGTGTGTATCCCACCCTCCCTGCAAAAGCAGGCTCAGGGTGGGTTCCACCGTCACACCCAATGACCAACGTACAATATACAAAGAATTAAATACAATGGAAACCCCCAATAAAATACAACAGCATTCCTATGGTAGAGATTTTGCTCAGCTGGCCGCGTCCTCGTTTGCGAGCCTCAGATGTCAGATGACATTTAAGGAACTCATCTTATTATCCAGATGTGATAATATACAAAAAATGCCTTTATGTTTTTTTCTATTTGAATACTTTTACTACAATTTAGAGAACTGAAAGTAATTTCTATCATGTAGACATGTAGCCAAAGCGCATCAATAGCTTATCAAAGTACCTTGTTACTCCCTTTCGTAGTTTTAGTTTCATAGTATGTAGTAAGAAAAGCAATAAAAAATTTATTTTTTTAAAAAAGATGTCAGATTGGTGGGCACGTCCGAACAGGGTCTTTACAGCTGCTGCACCCAGAACATGGAATTCTTTACTACCATTTGGTCGCCTCTCTCTTGATCCCCTAAGCTTTAATACTCACTTGTTCTAGGTGGTCTTAAAAAGAAGAAAAAGAGATTGGATTTATACCCCACTGTAATGTATTCAGCCTGACATGCCCGGACTTGCCTGGGCTGGCCAGGCACAACTCTTCAATAGCTTCATGTCCAAAGACAATGGGTCCCTAGGATCCTAGCCGGCCCAATCAAAGGGCCAGCTTCTCAGCCGGGAGACCAATGGTCGCCCGGTTACTGTAAATAGCCTATCGGGAGTAGGGGGTGTGTTTAGGTGTACTTGGTGGCGGGTTTTCTGAACCTATATAACCAGCCTGCGAGCTGGTCCCTTCGTCTTTGTCCTGAACTAAATAAAGGTATGCTTAGCTGAAATCACTCTCCGTCTGCATACTTTTCACTGGCGACGAGGATGGGATCCACGACCCCATGAACAAAGACCCGGACGCCAACGCGAGCACCGCACCGAGCCCCGACGCCGAGACCTCCGGGAACCGCGCCGCTTCGCTTCCCAGCTCTCCGGCAACCGCTCATCGCGCAGCTCCCGGCTCCGCTTCGCTCCCTGCTGACCCCGAGAGCAGCAGCGGCCTCCACAACGCTCCCGACGCCATCGCCGTTCCAGAGGCCACCCCACCACGTGGCTGCAACACAATGGCGACCGCGACCGCAACTGAAAGCCTGCCCGCTTTCGATCTCTCCCAGCCCTCGCTGTGGGACACCTGGCTGGACACGCTGGAGAGCCGCTTCACCATCCACAAGGTGGTGGATGACGCGATGAAGAAGGCTTACCTGCTGAGCCACTGCGGAATCCAGACCCATCGGCTCCTCAAGGACTTAATCTCGCCCAAACTAACGAAGGACGAGTCATACAGCTCCTTAGTCCAGGCCCTGACCGACCATCTGGCTCCCAAACCCACGAAGTACGTGGAGCGGTTGGACTTCTTCGCAAGAGTTCAGGGCCCCAGCGAAACCACCTCCGATTTTCTGGCGGCGCTGCGGAGCCTGGCGACCCGGTGCTCCTTCCCCAGCCTCGACGATACCCTCCTGAACCAGTTCCTCGTCGGACTCCGGGAGCCGAAGCTGCAGAGGAAACTGGTGAGCCAGAACGATCTGAGCCTGGACAAGGCCATCCGGGAGGCCTCAGCATACGAACAAGCGCGACAAGACCGCCGCGCCAAGGCGGTCCACCGTACCCAAGTGAGCAGCGGCTCCGACGTCTCGGACCAAGAGGAAGTCCTGCAACTCCGACAGCGGACTCAGCAGCGACCAAAACACGCATCCTCCAGGACCAACAAGGCCCCGTCTCCAAGCCAGTGCGCCAGCTGCGGGGAGGGCCACGAACGCCGGTCGTGCCGTTTCCGGAATGCGGTCTGCCGCTCCTGCAACAAGGCCGGACACATCGCCAAGGTCTGCCGGTCCCAGGGACAACGACCGAGATCGGCCACCCACCAGACCACCGCGGAACTGCCCCTGGAGCTCCACACCGTGTCGTCCCACTTCCCACAGCACCAGGTCTGTAACCTGCCCCCCGACGGCCCAAATAAAATGCATGTGACGGTCCTCATAGAGGGAGCCCCCTGCACCATGGAGATCGACACCGGGTCGACCTACTCCATAATATCCGCGGACACGCTCCGTTCACTGTGTCCTCAGGGGGGGCCACCACTACAGAAGTCACGGGGTTTCCGGTTACGGGACTTTAACAAAAACCCCGTGGCGGTGGTGGGCTGGGGCAAGTTCCGGGTCCAGTTTCAGGGCTTCAAGGGCCAACTGGACCTACTGGTTGTGGACCGCCCCCTCTCCAGCTTGTTGGGACTGGCCTGGTTCAAGGCCCTGGGGCTCTCCGTTACGGGCATCAACCAGGTTGGAGCACAGGATTTCGGGGCGGTGTGTGCAGAATTCCCCCGCGTCTTCGATGGGACCCTGGGGCGGTACACGGGCCCCGCCATCTCCCTGGACCTAGACCCAGCGATACGCCCCATACGCATCAGGTCCCGGCTGCCCCCGATCTCCATGAGGCCGAAGGTGGAGGCCGAGCTTGATCGCCTGGTTGAGCAAGGCGTGCTAGAACCTGTGGCGTCGGCCCGGTGGGAAACCCCCATTGTCACACCAATCAAGCCGAACGGGGACGTCCGCATCTGCGCGGACTATAAATGTACCATAAACAAAGCCCTACAGCCCCACGCATACCCGGTGCCGGTAGTAAGCCAAGTGCTGGCGGCCCTGGCCGGGGCCCGGGTGTTCGGCAAACTGGACTTGGCCCAGGCGTACCAGCAGCTACCGGTGGACGCCGCCACGGCCGAGGCCCAGACCATTGCGACCCACAAGGGGGCCTTCAAAGTGCACCGCCTCCAGTTCGGGGTCTCAGTCGCGCCGGGGATCTTTCAATCTTTTATGGATTCCCTTCTTAAAGGCATCCCCGGAGTTCAGCCGTTTCTAGACGACGTGCTGATCGCCGCGCCAGACCCCTCGTCCTTCGCAGACCGTCTGAGGGCCGTTTTACAGCGCTTCGACGCGGCGGGCCTCAAGGTGAAACGGGAGAAGTGCCTACTGGGGGTGCCGCGGGTGGAGTTTCTGGGCTTCGCGGTGGACGCCGCCGGCCTGCACCCCTCCCAGGACAAGGTAGAGGCCATCACGCACGCCCCGGCCCCGAAGTCCAAGACGGAGCTACAGGCGTTCCTGGGCCTAGTGAACTTCTACCACTCCTTCTTGCCCCTGAAGGCGGCCGTCGCAGAGCCGCTCCACCGCCTCCTCGACAAGTCAGCACCATGGGTCTGGGGGCCTCCGCACGCCGCGGCTTTCCAAACAATAAAGGACCTCCTGGTCTCTAATGCGGTCCTCGCCCATTTTGACGAGGCCCTTCCCGTGGTGCTGGCGTGCGACGCTTCTCCCTATGGGGTCGGGGCGGTCCTGGGGCACAGACTACCGGATGGTCGCGAGGTCCCGGTGGCCTACTACTCGCGGACACTGTCGTCGGCCGAGCGCAACTACGCGCAGATCGACAAGGAGGCGTTGGCAATCGTGGCAGGGGTGAAAAAATTTCACCACTACTTGTACGGCCGTCCGTTCACGATCCTGACGGACCACAAGCCCCTGCTGGGCCTCCTCGCACCCGACCGGCAGACACCGCAGATAACCTCGCCCAGGGTGCTACGCTGGTCCATCTTCCTGGCGGGGTATGCGTACGACCTCGTCCATCGGCCCGGACAGGCGATGGGCCACGCTGACGCTCTGAGCCGCCTGCCCCTCCCCAAGTGCGACCCGGACCCGGCCCCCGCGCTCCTGGTCGCGAGCCTGGAAGCCCTCACGGACCAGCCGGTCCATGTTTCGGAGGTGGCACGCTGTACCTCCAAGGACAAGACATTGGGGAGGGTCTTGGACTGGGTGGTGAGGGGGTGGCCCGAGGCCAAAGGAGACCAGGACATCGCCCCGTTCGCCACCCGGAAACACGAACTCTCAACCCACAAGGGGTGCTTGCTGTGGGGAAGCCGGGTGGTCATCCCCTCGCCTTTAAGGGAACGGGTACTCACCGCCCTGCACGAGACACACCCCGGGGTGGTGCGGATGAAAGCCCTGGCCAGGAGCTATGTGTGGTGGCCAGGACTGGACGCGGACATTGAAGGGGTGGTCAAGAGGTGCCAGCCCTGCCAAGCCTCGCGGCCGGAACCACCCCGAGCGCCCGAGAGGGCCTGGGAATCCTCCCACCGTCCCTGGTCCCGCCTCCATCTGGACTTTGCTGGACCCTTCCAGGGCAAGCTGTTCTTCATCCTGGTGGACGCATACAGCAAGTGGCTGGAAGTGGTCCCCGTGCCCTCCACATCCTCGCAGGCCGCAATCCGGGCCATGTGGAGGATCTTCAGCGGCCAAGGGATCCCCGACACGCTGGTCACGGACAATGGAACCGCGTTCACCTCGGCCGAGTTCCAGGCTTTCACCAGGTACTACGGGATCCGCCACGTCCGATCCGCCCCGTTCCACCCTGCCACGAATGGCCAGGCGGAGCGCATGGTGCGCACCACAAAGGACGCACTTCGCCGACTGGACTCCACCGATTGGGACTATAAACTAGCAGCCTTTCTCTTCGGACAGCGTACCACGCCACACACCACGACCGGCCGCTCCCCGGCCGAACTACTGCTGGGCCGCCGCCTGGCCTCCCGACTGGATCGGTTACACCCAGACCGAGCAACCCCGGAGGCCCCGGGCACCGAGACGTACGAGTCGGCCAGAGGGTTCTTTCCAGAGGACCCGGTGTACGCACGAAACTACGGCCGGGGGCCCCGATGGATCCCGGCCCGAGTTGTACGGGTCAAGGGCCCCCGTTCGTACGAGGTCTCCAGCGAGGATGGCCAGATCCTCCACCGGCACATAGATCAGCTGCGCCGTCGCACGCTACAGCTGGACCCTGAGGATCCGGACGAGGACCCAGAGCCTGCCACATCGGCCCCACTCCCGGCACCGGATCCACAGCCGCCTCTCCGTGAGGAACCCGAGGCACCTCCCACCGTGGTGCCAGACTGTCCTGCCTCCTCGGCGCCCTCGCCGCCTCCGAGCCCCTTGGCTCCCAGGGCCCCCGAGACCGAACCCATCGCTACCCCGGAGCCCCGACGCTCGACGCGCCCCAAGAAGCCACCCGCCTACTTGAAGGACTTCGTCTGTGGGTGCCTTCTGAACCAAGGGGGGAGGGGTGTAATGTATTCAGCCTGACATGCCCGGACTTGCCTGGGCTGGCCAGGCACAACTCTTCAATAGCTTCATGTCCAAAGACAATGGGTCCCTAGGATCCTAGCCGGCCCAATCAAAGGGCCAGCTTCTCAGCCGGGAGACCAATGGTCGCCCGGTTACTGTAAATAGCCTATCGGGAGTAGGGGGTGTGTTTAGGTGTACTTGGTGGCGGGTTTTCTGAACCTATATAACCAGCCTGCGAGCTGGTCCCTTCGTCTTTGTCCTGAACTAAATAAAGGTATGCTTAGCTGAAATCACTCTCCGTCTGCATACTTTTCACCCACCCTTCACTATCCAAAGGAGTCTCAGAGTGGTTTACTAATCCCCTTTCCCTTCCCCTCCCCACAGCAGACACCCTGTGAGGTAAGTGGGGCTAAGAGAGCTCTTTCGAGGACTGCTCTTGAGGGAACAGCTCTGAGAGAACTTGTGACTGACCCAAGGTCACACCAGTAGCTGCATGTGGCGGAGTGAGGACTCAAACCCGGTTCTCCCAGATTAGAGTCCACGCTCCTAATCACTACACCAAACTGACTTGGAGGCTTATGGCTTTCTAGCCTTTTATCTTTGATTTTGTTTGTTTTTTTGCCACCTTTCTTTTGGTTGTGGTGTTTTATTTTTCAATATGACAACCGTTGTTCATAGAGTGCTATGCATAATGAGTTAAGCACCTGCAACACAACTCTGCCATCGGCTGAGGTGGGCCTTTAGAAGTGGGCAAAGATAAAAGTCATGGGGTTGGGATCCAACCAGCTTCCCCACTCACTCTCCTCCAATTCCCATCCATACCACTTCTCTCATTGCACACGACTTCTGTACACGCAGCCCCCATGATTCTCTCAGCATAGCCTTTTTGGGTGGTCAAAGAGGACAGCTCCTTTCTTTTTTACCAGCACAACCGCTGGTTGGGTCCAAACCATGGAGTTTTGGGCTAGCTCCACAAGCATTCACGTTGATTAAATGCAATGCTGCTATTTTAATGTCTAACAGGTCTGTGCTTCATGAAAACCAAGCAAGGAGTGCCTCAGTCTGAACTTTGACACAGGAAATCTACCTGTGGGAGGGTGTAATTAGCCAGATTTCAGAGCAATACAGCTTTGAGTGGCTGAGCCATGGCCATATTTAAACATTGCGTTGAGTCGCAAGGATGCACGTTTGCAACATAGCTGTGTCTGTTTTTTGTATGGAGCATATGCCTAATATCTCCTTTTCCAGTTAAGGCCTCTACAAATTCGCTCGTGCTCTAAAAAAGCATTTAAACGGTAAGTTAAGCCATTTCTTTGTTCCCACATCTTGCATATGGTGTGCATGCTTCCAGGTTAGGCTCTGTCCATCCACTCTGCAAAAGAAGACGTGTAGGTTTTTATGCCCCACTTTCCTCTACCTTAAGGACATAAGAGAAGCCGTGCTGAATCAGGCCAATGGCCCATCCCGTCCCATACCCTGTGTCACACAGTGTCCAAAACCCAGGTGCCATCAGGAGGCCCACCAGGAGGAGTCTCAAAGCCGCTCACAATCGCATTCCTTTCCTCTCCCTCTGCGGCAGCCATTTTGTCTCTGCACCACCCATGCTGTGTCAGAATTCCAAATGTGCCACAGACGCAAATACCTCTGGCCCAGAGGTATTTCTCTGTGAGAACAGTTGGTGGAGAAAGTGATTACTACGAGGAAAAGGCAGAGGGCACTGAGATTATAAACATCAGATGGCGAGGGGAAGAAACCTCCAGTCAGCAGCAGCTCTCGAAAATGGCTCTGCCATGCACCAGTTGCTGTTTCTGTCCCTTGAATTGTGCCACATTATTATGTATTTATTATCCCCTACAGGGCCAACCACGTCATGCATTTACATTGCACCTAGTTTAAGAATGTGAGGTCCCGGCCTTTTAATATGGAGCTGAAGATGGCCATGGTTGTGTGAAGACATAGAAGAGATCTCTTAGGAGATATCATATATCATAGCAGATACCATAGGAGATCACTACCATCCTTCATTTTTGCCCCACCTTCCTCCCCGATGAGGACCCAAAGTGTTTTCTATCCACCTAGCCTCCATTTTATCCTCACAGCAGCTGTGTGAGGTAGATGAGGTGGAGAGTGTGTGACTGGCCCAAGCTTCCAGGGCCGAGTGAGGATTCGAACCTGGGCCTCCCAGATCTGAGTCCAGCACTCTCGCAGCCACGACACCACACATAGCAGGTATTTAGTGTCACAACCTCCCTGAAGGGCAGTTTGGGAGTGGGGAGAGAATGAGTTGTCCTCAGGTAATGAGGTGAATGTAGCTTGTTTGGGGACTGGAAGCTGGGTGTTTCCAGTCCAAGCTCACAGCTTTATCCCCATATAGCTCTCAAAAGACTACCTGGCTTTAATGACTTGAGTTTGCTTGGGTGACTCTCTGGAATGATGTGCCAACTGCTGAAATGTCGCAGCATTACTGCATTGCTCTGGGGCCGCTGCTCCCTCCTTACTGGAGGGAGACAGGAATGTAGTAATTGCTGAGGAGGTAGCCGTAGTCCGGTGGCACCTTAAAGACCAACAAAATTCATCCCAGCCTGAGCTTTGTTGAGTCAGGGCTCACTTCCGTTAGATTTACCGGATGAAGTGAGCTCCAACTCCAGAAAGCTTACGCTGGAATACATTTCATTAGTCTGTGAGGCACTATGGGTCTCCTCTTGAGGAAGGTAGCAACTGCTGGAGTGAGCAACTCAATTTGGTGTAGTGGTTTGGTGAGAGCCAGTTTGGTGTAGTGGTTAAGTGTGCGGACTCTAATCTGGGATAACTGGGTTTGATTCCCCACTCCTCCACTTGCACCTGCTGGATGACCTTGGGTTAGTCACAAGTTCTCTCAGAGCTGTTCTCCCAAGAGCTCCTGACCACCATCCATTACTAATGCTGTCACTGAATACGAATGTTCTCTGAAAATCCCACCTGTATTCTCATGCACCCAACACAGTCTACTTGATAGCCCCTGGTTTTCTTTAAAAAAACGAGTTACATAGAATTAAACATTGTCTCTCTTAAGGAGGTGACACAAAGCTGAAACCATCTAACCAAAGTAAAAATACGACTGAGAAGGGGAGGGGCATTGTGTTCACAGGGAATGGACGCTGACCCAGGGGTCGGTTCATACGTCTCAGGGTATATGCTCATCCACTGGAGTTTTACTGCTTCATTGTCTGCATTTTGAATACAGGCACTGATGGTAAAGGGGTGGTGGTAGATAAGCTAATAAAGCAACTGAAGTTCCTCTTCCAAATAGTTTTAGATACAGCACCAGAGGCTGGCATGCGATGCCATGATGTCACTTCTGGGTACATAACTGGAAGTTATGCCATGTGATGTTCTAGGAATTTCCAATATCTTTATGGTATAAACCATAGAGATTTGGGAATTCCTAGAGTGCCACATGATTCCACAGTGTCACTTCCATTATATACCTGGAGGTGATGCTTACCCTAGTCCAGAAATACTTTATTTCTTAAAAAGCAAAGTAGATATGTGAGCCTCAATAAGCAAACCACTGAAATAAAATGAACATTTTAAATTATTTCCTCCATATGTAATCTCTGTCCTAAGTCTGATGTTTAAGTAAACTTGAGTTCATTACAGACTGCATACTTCCTCAGCTGGAGTAGACTGTCAGAGGGCATAGCCAGGAGTGGAAGCCTCCAGGACCTAGATGTCAAACATAAGGCCAGAGGTCACGAGCGATTGGTGCAAAGGAGGAAACAGGAGGCAGCTGGGGGGGGGCGCGAGTGGGCGGAGCCACTTCGATGGTGGCTTCAGCGCAGCAGACGAACCTCGTCTGCAGCAGTCAAGCAGAACCCCTTTTCACATGCCTCTCCACTTGGCCTGTAGCTCCAGGGATGCTGTCCCTGATGGCCACAGGGATCAGCATTTGCACGTGATGGGGTACAGACAATCTTCTGTCTGGGGCCTGGTGGCGGCCAGCAGTGCTGCTATATTCATGCCCCTCCCAAACGGTGGCTGCGCTTTGGCCCTTTGGGGGGGTGTTCTTCAGCAGTTTCCTCCACACATCAAGCAAGCGACTTGGTGGCTGAGCCTCCCTCCCCAATGGACCAGCCTTCAGCCGCAGAGTCCACCTTCTGAAGAGACTATTTTCTCCAGGGGAAGTGGAGATCAGTTGGAATCCTGGGAGATCTCCAGCCATCAATGGAAGGTTGGCAACCCTAGGCCCTGAATGCCTCTGGGGAATGGGAGCATTAGAGTGTGGTCTCCCTTGCTTCCAACACACTTCTAATGGAAAACTTGTATTGGCCGCAATGCTCATCGGCATTACAAATGCTCCTTCTCCACTTCCTCTTCCATATCAATGGTAGCCAGAGATTAACGCGCAGCGTGCAAGTCAGGCTCATGAGCCATGTCAGTCTACAGGAAAGCTTCCTAAGGGTTTGAGAGAAAAGCTGCCAGGATACCTGGTTGTGAATGCACCTCCCGGGCTTGTGGGGTTCCGGTCGTCGTTACTGTGCAGCACTGACAGTGGCCATAGATTGTGAGGTCCTCCCGGGCCACCAGCGGGGGGCCACAGTGGGAGGCCACAGTGCTTGGGGGGCCACAGTGGGAGGCCCCCGCTGGTGGACCTCCTGATGGCACCTGGTTTTTGGCCACAGTGTGACACAGAGTGCTGGACTGGATGGGCCACTGGCCTGATCCAACATGGCTCCTCTTGTGTTCTTACAGTTCCCCTCCAAAGCATCCCTTTTCTCCAGGGGAACCGATCTCTAGAGTCTGGAGATGAGCTATCATTCCGGGGGGATCCCCAAGTCCCACCTGGAGGCTGGCATCCCTGGTGGGCTGTGGCTCAGTGGAAGAGCCTCTGCTTCATATCCACGAGGGTCCCCCGGTTCGAACCCCGGCGGCATCTCCAGTTGAAAAGATCCAGTGGGAGATGCCGTGGAAAGACCCCTCTGCCCGAGACCCCAGAGAGCCGCTGCCAGCCTGAGTCGACGATACTGACCCCGATGGACTGAGGGTCTGAATCAGCAGAGGGCAGCTTCATGCGCCTGGGAGGGGTCCTCTTTCTCCCATTCGAGGAGAGGCCGAAGGGTTGGGGGATGGGACACTCCCTGGCAACGCTCCCTCTAAGCCGTGGCGCCTCGTGAGCGAGAATCCCACTTTGTGAGCTACTGGCACCAAAGTTGTGAGCCAGCGATATGGCTGCCACATAGATTAGCTTGCTCCGGAGCCCTCGTTCCCTGAGCGAAGGCAAAACTTTGTGTAAAAGGTAAAGGTTCCCTTGCTCGAAAGCCAGTCCAGTCCGACTCCGTTTCCAAGCCGAAGAGCCAGCGCTGTCCGAAGACGTTCCCGGCATGACTAAACACCAAGGCGCACCGCTCCCTGGGCTCTTGGGCCTATCAATCCGGGGTGTGTACCGCCTGTGTGAAAGGTGTGTGCTTAAAGTCTTCTCTGGCTCTGGCGCTTTGGCTCAGTTATTCATGGGGCCGAAGTGGGTGGTGGGGACACCCCCCCCCCAAGTGCTGATGTCAGTCCTGGAGCCCCGGGCATAGGCGTAATCTTCGTGGGGGCGGCGGGGGGGGGTTAGCCCCCGCCGAAATTTTCAGGAAAGTGCTCAGCCTCCCCCGGGAGCCACCCTTGCTCCTAGCAAAGCAATGCCTCTGGCCCAGCCCCAGCAAATTGGAAAGTCTACACCCACGGGCAAAAGCCGCGTGGCTGGCGGAGCAAGCCGGGCTGCTCTCGCTTGCGCCGCTGCTGCTGCTGCTGCAGAGAGAGAGCGAGGGAGCGAGCGCGCCTCTCCCCCTCTCCCTCTTTCGCCGACTGAGCAAAAGGGTGCAGCGGGAGCAGCATGCAGCCTGGCGCCCCTTCCACTTCCAGCCTCCTCCTCTGTAGCAGCCGCCGCCGCCGCACCGCTCAGGCCAAGAGGAGCGCAGGGCCAAGGGGGGCCCCGGGGGCGGAGGAGGAGGCGGCGGCGGAGGGAGCGCCATGGCTCGGCGGCCGGGCTGGGGCTGCGGCGGCTCCTTCTTTTGGCTGCTGGCGCTGGCGGCCGCCTGCCTGCTGCCCGGCGCCCAGGTGAGGAAGGCGCTCCGGTGCCCGGCCACATGCAGCTGCACCAAGGACTCCGTCATCTGCGTCGGCTCGGCCAGTGTGCCGCGCCTCGTCCCCGGCGACATCAGCTCCTTGTAAGTCTGCCCCCGGCAGCAGCAGCAGCAGCAGCCGCCCCCCGCCCGCCCGCTGGTCTCGGGAACCCCCTCCTCGCCCTCGGGGAGGGAACTCGGGGTGGTTTTTTTTGGGGGGGGGGAAACTTTCTTCCCCGGCCGCTCCCTTCCCAACAGTGCGCAGCAGGATTGGGGGGTCTGGGGCTGTTTTGGCTGGAGTGGCGCGTTGTGGCTGGGCTTGGGGGGGGGGGTTGTTTTGTCTCAAAGATCTGTCTTGAAGCCACGGGGGGGCTGGAAGAGACGGCTCTTCAGGAAGGAGAAGCTGGGGGAAATGGGTCACCCGGGGTTCCCTCTAAGCTGAGTTAGGGTGAGCTAGCACACAGTTTTTTAGCCTCCGGCTCACACACGTTTGTCTCAGCTCAGGAAGGAGGGCTCCAGAGCAAACTCATGTATGCAGTAGCCAAGTCACTCGCTCACAGCTTTAATGCCAGCAGCTCACAGGGTAGAATTTATGCTCACGAGACTGTACAGCTTAGAGGGAACATTGCCCCCCCCCAAAAAAACCCACTCCTCCGTGAATTAGCAAGATGTGGCAAGGGACCATGTTCAAGTCCTTTGGAGTCGAAAGGACCGTTTTACATCTGGGCGATTAATGATCTGGCGCGAACTACCTTGGCAGCCGGTGTTCCCTCTAAGCTGAGTTCGTGTGAGCTAGCTCACAGTTTTTTAGCCTCCAGCTCACCCATTTTTTTGTCTTAGCTCAGGAAGGAGGGCTCCAGGGCAAACTGATTTATGCAGTAGCCAAATTCCTCACTCACAGCTTTAATGCCAGAAGCTCACAAAGTAGAATTTTTGCTCACAAGACTCCACAGCTTAGAGGGAATATTGCGACCAGTGTTCCCTCTAAGCTGAGTTCGTGTGAGCTAGCTCACAGTTTTTTAGCCTCCGGCTCACCCATTTTTTGTCTATGCTCAGGAAGGAGGGCTCCAGGGCAAACTGATTTATGCAGTAGCCAAACCGCTCCCTCACAACTTTAATGCCAGGAGCTCACAAAGTAGAATTTTTGCTCACAAGACTCCACGGCTCAGAGGGAGCCATTGGCACCAAGATGGTTCAGAGTCCTGCAACTTCCGAGTGGCTTGCCGGTATTGGGAAAGGAAGGACTTAGAAAAAACCCCAACAACAACCCAAAGCCCCTGCACCCCTTTAAAAGCAGCTAAGCTTTAAAATCCTGCACCAAGCTTGCTTGCTTGCTTGCTTCCAATACAAAGAGGCAAACAAAGGAAGTAATCTTTTGATGTCTGGGAGAAAGAAGGTAGAAATGCCTGGTACAGGATGCGTGGGTGCCAATTTTGCCCTGACCCGGACGGCCCGGGCTAGCCTGCTCTCATCAGATCTTGGAAGCAAAGCAGCGTCAGCCCTGGCTAGTCCTTGGATGAGAGACCACCGAGGAGGACCAGGGTCGTGGCATGGAGGCAGGTAGCGGCGAACCACCACTGAACGTCTCTTGCCACATGGACCCCCATGGGGTTGCCATAAGTCAGCTCTGACTTGCCAGCAAAGAACAACAACAGAGACCATAGAGGGGCAGAGACCGTAGAGAGGCAGAGACCGTAGAGGGGCAGGTGTGCTGGGGGAGGGGGGAATGACCTCTGTAGTAGGCCGAAAAAGAAGGTCAGGAATGGCTCTTTATTGGGAGAGGAAACGACAAAGCTCTTTACCACAGGTGATGATAGGGCAGACAGCAATGTTGTGATCGGTGGCGCTGGAATTTTATTTTATTTTATCTTTGCTTTGTTCCCCCCCCCCCCCCGGGGCTTAAATGGAACCTTTCCCGAAATCAGGGAAAGAATGTTTTCTCATCTGCCTTCCCTCCAGTTGCTGTAAGTATTGCATTGTTACACATTAAGAGATAGGATGCAAGTTCGTCCCCAGAGCGGAAGTGTGATGGGGTTTCAGAACAGCTGGTTTCAAATCACTCACCGCTGAACGGGAAGGTCCCCTTTCGGTGCCTCACTCTCTAGCACAAAAGGTGTGATAATGTGTTAAGTTCTATATCCAGAGAAAACGCAAGAGGGTGGTCCCAACCACAGACCAGATTAGTGGGTAACATCGAAAAGCTGAGAAGCTTGAGAAGGAAGGGATCGGTTTGTGTCTACTCTGTTGGAATTCCATTGAGAACAACCAGGTTTGTTGGCAAGACATTGTAAAGCGATATCTGTAATGCCCGTTGGATTGTAGGGGCAGCGGGAGCGATACAACACAGGGATCCCTGGTGGTTGACATTCTTTTTTCGAGATTTTTTTTCATTCTCATGGTCCAAGATTATGGCAATATGGATTATGGAGCTAAGTCCAGAAATCAAATGCAAGGAGCCATGAACACATTTCCTTTTATCAGGATGCAACCCAATGACACGTAATAGTGTGGAAGCTGCTCCAGATCTCTTCTACGGAATGGATATTACAGACATTGGTTTAAAATGGGTCTGGGGAACTGATGTTGTGTTGTTGTTCCAAGAAACTGGTCTAAGATTGGTCCACCGTGCAATGCTCCCTCTAAGCTGCGGAGTCTTGTGAGCAAAAATTCTACTTTGTGAGCTCCTGGCATTAAAGTTGTGAGCGAGCGATTGGGCTACTGCATGAATTAGTTTGCTCCGGAGCCATCCTTCCTGAGCTAGAACAAAAAATGTGTGAGCCAGAGGCTAAAAACATATGAGCTAGCTCACAGTAACTCAGCTTAGAGGGAACATTGCTACCTTGTTACGTATCCTGTGTTTCTCTAGCATGTCCGTGTAACGCTGTCTCCTTCAGCACCCTTGCCCAGTAGAACCCCATCACTGCTCTTAGAAAGTTCTCCATCTCCAGGTTGTTCTTGTAGCCTTGGTCACCCTCATTCTTTCTACATACAAGCCAGGGTATGGTCCTCTTTGGGCCTTGATTTTGTCGGAAAAAAGGGACAACTGCTTCCCACATTCAGGCAGCCTCATACCGAGTCAGATCACTGGTCTGACAGTGGCAGTCTTTAGAAAAGAACTGGAGTCCAGGAGCACCTTAAAGACTAACAAAATATGCGGCAGGGTAGGTGTTTCCCTGAGCCACTGCTCACTTCTTCAGGGACTGACTATCTGAAGAAGTATCTGAAGAGGGGAGCAGCGAGTCATGAAAGCGCCTCCCCTGCCACATAGTTTGTTAGTCTTTTAAGGTGCTCCTGGACCCTTGCTCTTTTCTACTGCTGCGGACCGACTAACACGGCTACCCAACTTGATCTAACGTAAGTCTTGTTTGGTGTAGTGGTTAAGTGCGCTGACTCTAATCTGGGAGAACCGGGTTTGATTCCCCCACTCCTCCACTTGCACCTGGCTGGATGACCTTGGGCAAGCCGTAGTTCTGATAAGAGCTGTTCTTGAAAAAGAGCAATTTCTGTCAGAGCTCTCTCAGCCCCACCTACCTCAGAGGGTGTCTGTTGTGGGGAGGGGAAGGGAAAGGAGTTTGTAAGCTGCTCTGAGACTCCTTTGGGTAGTGAAGGGAGGGGTATGAATCAAATCTCCTCCTCCTCCTCCTCCTCCTCCTATTCTTCTTCTTGCTGGCAGTAGCTCTCCAGGGTCTCAAGCAGGGGTCTCTCACATCACCTCATACTTCCATCTGGAGATGCGGAGAACTGAACCAGGGACCTTCTGCATGCAAAGCGAATGCTATTCCATCGAGGCAGGGCCCCACCCATTCAGAGGGAAGGGGAGGGGAGGGAAGAACCTGCTCGAGAACAAAATTCCTACTGAATTTTAAGTCTTTTGATTGCTTTGACCGAATGCAGCAACTTTCCCCTCTCTAGTAGTACAACTAATACAGATGACTCTAGTAGTACAACTAATACAGCTCATCTCCAGACTACAGAGATCAGTTCCCCTGGAGAAAGAATAATAATTATTATTATTATCATATGGCATTGTGTGTAGAATAGCCAAGAGATCCTAAGATTGCCTGGCAGCCAGACATTCTAGCTCTTTTAGCATTATGCACCACTAGGTGGCGATTTGGACTTGTTTTTAAGGTAAGCGACATTTCAGAGGTGGTTTGCCATTGCCTGCCTCTGCGTCGCAGCCCTGGCATTCCTTGGAGGTCACCCTTCTAAATACTAGCCAGGGCTGACCATGCTTAGCTTCCGAGATGCCCCTGAAGATAATTAATGCTTTGGAGGGTGGATTCTACGGCATTGTACCCCACTGAGGTCCCTGTCCTTACCAGGTCCCACCCCCAAACCTCTAGGAGTTTCCCATCTTTGATCTGGCAATCCTGCCCCCACACCCGATTGCCGTTGGCCAGGGGGGACCTGGAACCCCTGACCCATGCCACTGAAAACAGGCCACCTCTACTTCTCCCACCCCCCTACACACACCACTGACTCTTTTGAAGGCAGTTGGGTCGGCTGTAACTGTGCATCGACACAGTGAGCCTCCAGAACTGCGGTTGTCATGCAACAGTTGAAGAAATAAGACACTGAAGTGAAAGTAATGAACTGTAAAGAAGTGTGGAGATTTAGCATCTGGCCCCAGCGCACTGGACTGATCATCTTCCCTCAGGCTATTTAGTCATTATGTCTGACTTTGATGTATTCGTGCTCATACAGTACAGCCCCGGTGTAGACGTAATCCCGATCTAAGACCATTTGACGTCAGTTCAGCAGTGCAGGGATCCATGACGTTTGGTGTTCTTTTTTTCAAGACCCGTGCTCTAGCATGCGGTACAGTCTTGTAATTTTGCATAGGATTGCACTGTTAAATGGGATTTTACTACAATTAGGGGCTTGCAATGCCCAGTTTTATGATTTGTAGTTGCGGTAATGTTTACACTTTCATTTGTGATAGCCATTTGGAGGGGCTAAGGAATAACACTAAAACCCTGTAATATCCCGCAGTGCTCTTTTTGTAGCAGGAACTCCTTTGCGTATTAGGCGACACACCCCTAATGTAGCCAATCCTCCAAGAGTTTACAGAGCTCTTCTTACAGGGGCTACTCTAAGCTCTTGGAGGGTTGGCTACATCAGGGGTGTGTTGTCTAATATGCAAAGGAGTTCCTGCTACAAAAAGAGCCCAATTTTTTGTAATTGATGCAGTGCATTGTGGACTACAAGCATCAGCTGGTGCTGACGATGTCCTCTGCGCATTGGCAAGCAGAGGTTGCGGACAAGCTGCCTGAGGCCCTGCAGAACGTGGGACCTGCACGGGTTGCAGAAAGGACTCCCAAATAGTCCGTGCAACTGGGGTTTCCAACTCGAGAAATTTCTTGAGGCTTTCTGGGCTGTGTGGCCGTGGTTTTGGCATTGTAGGACCTGACGTTTCACCAGTAGCTGTGACCGGCATCCTCAGAGGTATAACACAGAAAGATGGAGCACTCTCTGTGTCAAGGACTGTGTCAGAGTACTCCATCTCTCTGTGTTATACCTCTGAGGATGCCGGTCACAGCTACTGGTGAAACGTCAGGTCCTACAATGCCAAGACCATGGCCATACGACCCGGAAAATCTACAACAGCTAATGAGCTCTGGCCGTGAAAGCCTTCGAGAACAAATTCCTTGAGATTTGGGGATGTAGCCTGGTACGGGTGGGGTTTGGGGATAGGAGGTAACTCAGCGAGCTATAATGCCATAGAGTCCACCCTCCGAAGCAGCCACTTTCCCCCAGGGGAACTGAAGATCAGTTATAATTCCAGGAGATCTCCAGACCCCCACCTGGAGGTTGGCAACCATACATGCAACCTAACAGACTAGGAAATCAGGCCCACTTTGGGCAGAATTTGAGGGCTGCAGAGCCATAACGGTATGACTATGGAGGTTAGTTCCACAAGGTGTCTTTTTCTGGCGTGCCCTCATATGGGCCAATGGAGCTGCAACGGCTCAAGTGGTTAAGACGCTGAACTGCAGGCTGTGGAAGGTCAGTAGTTCAGCAGTTCGAGACCCGGGTGCCGCATGATGGAGTGAGCTCCCATCTATAGTTCCAGCTCCTGCCAACCTAGCAGTTCGAAAGCAAGAAATTGCAAGTAGATAAATAGGTACCACTTCGGTGGGAAGGGAACAGCATTCCGTGTGCCTTGGTGTTTGGTCATGCTGGCCACATGACCACGGAAACATCTTCAGACAGTGCTGGCTCTTCGGCTTTGAAATAGAGATGAGCACCGCAACCCTAGAGTCGGATTCGACTGGCTTTCGAGCAAGGGGAATCTTTACCTTTACCATATGGGCCTATGATGGACAGGTCAAAGTTTGACCCGTTTAAATATAAGAAGAAAGCTTCCCTGTAATCCTACTGCCTCCTCTTCCCCAACATAGCCCAACAACAAAAATCCTAGACATTTCCTGAAAACTTGGAACCTCAACAGAGCAGGTGGGAAGGAGGGGATTGGCGCAAAAAGCAGCTAAATGGCTATTTTCCGCCAGACATGGCTTAGTGTAGGGATGCTGGCCTCCAGGTGGGACCTGGGCAGCCCTTGGGATTCTGGCTCATCTCCAAACTGGATGTTCCCTCTAAGCTGTGGGGCCTTGTGAGCCAAAATTCCACTTTGTGAGCTCCTGGCATTAAAGTTGTGAGCGAGCGATTTGGCTGCTGCACGACTCAGTTTGCTCTGGAGCCCTGCTTCCTGAGCGAAGACAAAAATCTGTGAGCCGGAGGCTAAAAAACTGTGAGCTAGCTCACACTAACTCAGCTTAGAGGGAACCCTGAACTGGAGTTCCCCTGGAGAAAATGGATGCTCCGGAGGGTGGACTCCATGGCACTGTATCCCACTGAGGTCTCTGTCGTCTCCAGGCTCCACCCCTAAATCTCCAGGCGTTTCCCAACATGGAGCTGACAACTCTACCCCCCCACACCAGCGGCGGTGGGGGGGGACACTTGGCAACCTTGGGGCAGGTTAGGGAATCCTTCGTTTCAGGAAATAGCATTAGTCACAGTGTCTTCAGGGGGAGAAGGGCTTGTCGTGTGTAGTGTACAGAAAAGACTGCATCCTGATGCATCCTAAGATTGCATTAGGTTTCTTCACAGCCACATCGCACTGCAGGCTCATGTTTAGCGAGTGTTCTGGTTGATCACAAAAATCACAAGCTAAACATGAGCCTGCAGTGCGATGTGGCTGTGAAGAAAGCTAATGCAATCTTAGGATGCATTAACAGAAGCACTGTGTCCAGATCACGGGAGGAGGTGGTAGTTCTGTTCTAATCTGCTATGGTCTGACCTCACCTGGAGTCCTGTGTCCAGTTTTGGGCACCACATTTTAAGAAGGATGTTGACAAGCTCCAGCGTGTCCAGAAGAGGGCAACCAGGATGATGAGAGGGTTGGAATCCAAGTCTTATGAGGAAAGGCTGAAAGAGCTGGGTATGTTTAGCCTGGGAAAGAGAAGGCTTAGAGGGGACATGATTGCAGTCTTCAAGTTATCTGAGGGGCTGTCATGCAGAAGATGGAGCAGATCTATTCTCTCTTGCTCCGGATTGCAAGACTAGATCTAATGGGTGGAAGTTTACAAGGGAGTCGTTACCGGCTAAATATCAGGAGAAACTTCCTAACTGTAAGAGTGGTTGAGCAGTGGAACAGTCTGCCTCGGGAGGTGGTGGAGGCTCCTTCGCTGGATGTTTTCAAGCGGAGGCTGGACGACCATCTTTCGGGTATGCTGTAGGGCTCTCTTTTGGCTATGCTGCTGCAGAGTGCAGGGGGTTGGACTAGATGACCTTTAAGGTCCCTTCCAACTCGTAACATTCTATGATTCTGTGACTGACACTAAGTGCTTAGTCCTTATTCTTTAGTCCTCCAAGGTTGACAGGTTGAGCTTTCATTTAAAGGCCCTCTGGTAGTTCTAGTCTGGGTTTCAGTGGTCCTGAGTCCAGTCATTCATACTTTTTCTCGCAAAGGATAACTTGGCCATTATTCCCTCATCATTCTCCTCAGAACAGAACAAAGTGTGAATCCAGGGACATCTTTGAGACCAACAAAGTTTAATTCTGGGTATAAGCTTTCATGTGCAGGCACACTTCTAATGTATCTGAAGAAATGTGCATGCACACGAAAGGTTATACCCAGAATTTATTTATTTATTTATTTATTTGGATTTATATCCCGCCCTCCCCGAAGGCTCAGGGCGGCTAACAGAGGCATAACGCCAAGTAATAACAATAAAACAATAAAATGCTAAAATACAGAATAAACTATTAAATAGTTAAACAGAATTCATAAAAACATTTTTGGTGCTCCCCTACTCACTTCCCAATTTTAAATCAAGATGGTGTTCTCAATGATATGACTACATAACAGTACATATCCCCACTGTTGTCCCCTAAGCACGTCCCACTCCCTCCGATGGTATCCGCACCAGCAATGGCAGGGCCTCAACCGGCTCATGGCGGTGGTGGTGTAGTAGGGGCGGTGTCTCCTCCTCAAAAGCCTGGTGGAAGAGCGCTGTCTTACAGGCCCTGCGGAACTGTACGAGGTCCCGCAGGGCCCGGATTTCCTCTGGGAGCTCATTCCACCAGATAGGAGCCGCCACCAAAAACGCCCTAGCCCTGGTCATCGCGAATTTGATGGTCTTGGGGCCTGGAACATCCAGGAGATTTTGGTTCCCTGACCGTAGTGCCCTTGGGGGAACATGTGGGGAAAGGCGGTCCCTTAGGTAGGCCAGTCCCTTGCCATTTAGGGCTTTAAAGGTAAGAACCAGCACTTTGAAGCGAATCCGGTAAGCTATTGGCAACAAGTGCAGCAATTTCAGCACAAGAATTAAACTTTATTGGTCTTAAAGGTGCCACTGGTTTCACACTTTGTTCTGTTGCTTCAAACCAACATGGTTACCCACCTGGATCTTTCTCCTCAGAATACATTGTTATATCGTTAACTGTGTCTAATGTCTTATGCTCAGCTGAAGCTGCAAGTCATACTTGTACATACTTTCAAGACTCAGAGCCTTTAACCCTTTACTCTGAGTTGAGGGGAAGAAGAAGAAGAGAAGAGATCACTACCAGAGGGAGTCTCAGAGCAGCTTACAAACTCCTTTCCCTTCCCCTCCCCACAACAGACACCCTGAGAGAGCTCTGACAGAAACTGCCCTTTTTCAAGAACAGCTGTGCCAGAACTTGTGACTGGCCCAAGGTCATCCAGCAGGTGCAAGTGGAGGAGTTTGGAATCAAACCCCGTTCTCCCAGATTAGAGTCTGTGCACTTAACCACTTCACCAAACTGGCTCTACACCTAACACTTGACCACTATACCTAACTTGGGGCTGTCCCTGTACCTATGTAGTATACCTTTGGTGACACTGGTCAGTTGCCCCTCCCTTAAGAGCTTTGTGGGACAGAAGTAATCTTTACTCAATTGGGATGTGGAATGGTAATGGTATAGCCTGATCTCGTCAGGTCCCAGAAGCAAGCAGGGTCAGTAGCTGAAAGGGAGATCACCCATGATAGCTCTGCCAAGGAAGCCAGTGGCACACCACCCCTGCTTCCCAGTTGCCTTGAAAGACCCTTGCTTGTGGTCGCCAGGGGTCATTTTGTAGAAAAGGAGGTGCAGGAGCTCATTAGCATAACTCATTAACATAACTTATTTGCATATGCCACACACCCTGACATTACCGGAAGTGTGTCAGAAGGTAACACCCACCGCTCAGGCTCCACTGGACTGTTTTGGATTGCTAGCTGGGGGGGGGGCGCAGATCTGCCCTCACAGAGGAAGGAGAGCTTGTACCTGAATAAAACTTGGTCTTAAAGGTGCCACTGGACTGTTTTGGAC
>NW_015169779.1:1922272-1928688 GCF_001447785.1 Gekko japonicus | reverse complement strand
GACAGACAATGACTTTCTAGCCCAGTAGTCTGGCCTTCTATGGCCCAGTGTGGCTAGACTCTGAGAGAACTTCCCTCATCCAATAACATGTCCTTCCATCATGTTGATTGGTCTGCCCCAGCCAGATCTAAAAGTCTCGTGTTCACATTAATATTTTTGACAAGGTATTAAATGATAAGAACATAAGAGAAGCTAATGTTGGATCAGGCCAATGGCCCATCCAGTCCAACACTCCGCCACACAGTGGCCAAAAATACCAGGTGCCGTCAGGAGGTCCAGCAGTGGGGCCAGGAGATGTCTATATTTGGCACTGATTCTCCCCCCACTTGTTTTACACAGCTCTTGTTTTGCTTTGTAAGTATTAAAGTGAGGATGCCAGGCACGCTGGGGGCGGGCCCACGACCATACAAGGGAAAACCACAGAGTTTTCCCTTGTATGGCCATGGCCCCGCCCCCAGCGTGCCCGGTGTCATAGCATCACTTCCTGGTGACACGCACGCCGGGGCGGGGTTCCCCCCGAGGCCCGATTCCCCGGCATCAGGGAATGGGCCTCTGGGGCAGGGGTTTCCCCGCCCTCCGGGGCGACTTGGCAGCCCTAACTGACCCCCATCCACACACCCTCTCCTGCCACCTGTCTGCACCGGTGCTCCCAACTGCCCAGAGTCCTTGAGGAAGGGCATGTGTGTGACACACAGTGGTGGCGCTCCTGGAGAGAATGGCAGGTGGCACAGGCAACTGAGCATGGACAATCGGAGAACTTGTGAGCAGGAGAAGGATGCACAGGCAGGTGGGGGGCATGCAGGTGTGGGGTGGAAGGGAGAATATGAAGGGCTACTTATTTATTTTATTTATTTATTAGTTCTATTTATATCCCGCCCTCCCCGCAGGTGGGCTCAGGGCAGCTCACATTTGCCGGCGTAATAGAGCCGGTTAGCATAAAACATTTAAAACCAGTAAAAACAATCATACAATATTACTTAAAGTGCTCGCCTTGGTAGTCCATCAATGAGTCAAGGTGGTGTACTATGAGATGACATACTAAGATCCCGACTTAGTAGTATTCCGGTATTGAATGAACAACAGGAGACGAGGCTTGCTCAGTTCTTCTGCATTCTCAGCGAACTTCCTAAGGGTTGATTCTGCACTGAAAATACCAGAAATTGTAGAGCATCATGTTTTAATAGCCCCCCCAATGTTTATATTAAAGGGCCGCGGTGGCTCAGAGGTTAAGATGCTGAGCTGCAGACTGGAAGGTCTGTAGATCAGCAGTTCGAGACCCGAGTGCTGCGTGACAGAGTGAGCTCCCGTCTTTGGCCTCAGCTAACCTTGCAGTTTGAAAGCAAAAACTTGCAAGTAGATAAATAGGTACCGTTTCAGTGGGAAGGTAACAGCGTTCTGTGCGCCTTGGTGTTTAGTCATGCCGGCCACATGACCACGGAAACGTCTTTGGACAGCCCTGGCTCTTCGGCTTGGAACCAGAGATGAGCATCGCCCCTTAGAGTCAGATTTGACTTGTTTTCGAGCAAGCGAAACCTTTACTTTTACCTTTTTTACCTAATGTTTATATTCCTTTTTTTCTTAGGCTGCTGAATTCAAACTCATTCACTATAATACGGGATGATGCCTTTGGTGGTCTTTTTCATCTAGAGTACTTGTAAGTCTATCGTTTCTGTGTATTAAACAAAGCCCTTTTAAATGAGCAGGGCATGGAACAGGGGTCACTGGGGGTGTCGGGGGGAGGTGGTTGTGAATTTCCTGCATTGTGCAGGGGTTGGACTAGATGACCCTGGTGACCCCTTCCAACAATGGGGTTAATCTGATGATTTACCACTACCTGGACCTTGGAAAGCAATTCATGTTGCTTTACCTAGATCGCAGGGCTCTTTTTGTAGCAGGAACTCCTTTGCATATTAGGCCACACACCCTTAATGTAGCCAATCCTCCAAGAGCTTACAGAGCTCTTCTTACAGGAGCTACTGTAAGCTCTTGGAGGATTGGCTACATTAGGGGTGTGTCGCTTAATATGCCCGGGGGCAAGCAGATGCGTGAGCGACTGATACCTTTGCCATCCAATGCAAACTGTAACTTGTAAACCAGGAACAAGTGCAATTCAGTCAAAGGGAGATACATACAGAGGCTCCTGGGATGGGCTCCTGCTTTCCCCTGTTTATTGAAGTGTACAAGGGAAATCCAAACCGCAAGCCCAATCACGTTTCTGCTTCATTCTACAGGTTATAGCTTGCAAAGTGTCCTTCGGTACCAAACGTGCCAGATGGATTCTTACGAGATTGCAGAAATGGCAACTTAAAACTTCTCAAATATTAAACGTTCTGTGGTTGCTTGATGTTGAGAAAGAGTGGCTGGGATCCAGAGGCCCTTCCAGATGGCCCACAACCCCCCCCCCAGAAGACGGTCTCGGATTGTCTTCCTCGATTTCCCCCGGTGCTGCCTTTGCCACGCCTCACGCTGTTTTTGAGACGGAGGCATATTTAAAAGCAGGTGGCGACACGACGGGTGAGCCCACTGCTCCAGGAATAGAAGACAGTCTCACTGGGCACGCTCAGGCCTTCTGGGAACCTAAAGTAGCTCTCTGGATCCCAGCCAATGGGCTCATGATCAGGCGCTGGGGTTAAATCGGTGATCTCATTCCAGAAGTGATGTGATATGTTGGAATTCAATAGAAACAGGCTCTTGATGGTTTTGAAAAACTGAATTAGAGTAAGCCCAGCGAAGGGGTTTCACTAGAGAAATGGAGAGCTGGATGATAGCGGTTTCTTTTCGCGACTTGTGTCGCCTTCCAACGGGTGCATTTTCCTTCTGTGCCACAAGATTAATGAACCAAGGAGGCAAGCCTTGGCCCCAGTCCTTAGCATTCCATAAAGCCACTGCTGCTGTTTATGGAGAGAGAAACACAAGACACCTCACCCGGCCAAAATTAAGCACTTTGATGTCCCAGCTGATTTTGGTAAGGAAGTTCAGCAGATGCTTAAACCTTTCCCATTGAAATAGGTAGGAATTCAGGGCTTTCCCCCCTTCTTTTCTGGGGGAAATGTGCCAGAACAGAGTTCTGGATCCTCTTCGACAAAATTATTTTTAAAATGTTTAGACGTTCGTGAGTTTTCAGTATACAGATCGAAAACGTCATTTCCCTTTTCAAAAATAAAATAAAATAAAACAGCCCTGGGTAAGATTACGTGGCTTTGGCTGGACTGGGATCTACTTTTGTATTTGCATTACAGTGTAGTTTCTATTTTTTATTTTTTTTACTACTGTTATAGAAGCTGTAGTTACCTTGAATGCTGGACAGCATGGTTATAAATGTAAATGAATTAACGTATTAAGTCAAGCAGCGATGTCCTAAGTGACTGCATTCAGCCACTGGGCCAAGTTGGAATGAAACTCCGGCTGGATTCAGACTCCCCGTTTGTGAGGGGTAAACAAATACCAGTTCAGTCAGCAGCCCGTATTCACATGTCACGGACAACTGGAGTTTGTCTGAAAGCCGGAAATAGGGTTGTCAGCCCCCTCATGGGGCAGCGGATTCCCAGATAGGGTTGCCAAGTCCATCTTCCACCCCCAGTGGGGGACTTTGGGGGCGTTCCTGGAGGGGGCGGGGCATCCCGACGTGACGATGTCACGTTGGGGACGTCTGCTGCTTGCCCGGATCTCCAGAAACGGCAGTTCTCTGCACTTAAAGGACCCGGCGTTTCCCTTTTAAGTGCAGGAGCCGGCGTTTCCCCTTTAAGAGCAGCTGCGTTTCCCTTTTAAGTGCACGAAGCTGGCATTTCCCTGCAAGCCTGATCTCAAGCGGAGATCGGGCTTGGGAGGAAACACGGGTTCCACGCACTTACAGGGAGAGAGAGGGGTGGCTGGGGGTGTTTGGGGTGGGGCTTCCCCCGCTGGCCATCTGGCCGGCAGCGGGTAGAACCTCCCCCCCAACGGGGGACCCCCGGGGGCCATCTGGCCGGCAGCGGGTAGAACCTCCCCCCAAACGGGGGACCCCTGGCAAACCGGGGGGTTTGGCAACCCTATTCCCAGACCCCCGTTCCTTTCCCCCACCACTGCTCAGAGTGGCAGCGGGAGAATTTTTAAAATGGCTGCCAGGCCAATGGCATGATGTCACTCCTGAAGAAAGCCTGGATGTGACGTCAGTCCTCTCTAGGAGTCGCCATAGAGTTCTTGGTGATTCCTAGAAAGGACTGACATCATTTCCTGGGATGCCACACTGTTGCTGACAATCACCCCTGTCTAGAGTTGCCAGGTCCCCCCAGGGGATGGGGCGGGCGGGGAGGGCTGTAAGATCCATATTGGGAAACTCTTGAAGATTTGAGGAAGGAGCCCTGGGGAGGACAGGGACTTCAGAGGGGTACAGTGCCAGACCGCCTACCCTCCAAAGTGTTGGCAGAGTAATTAACACAGCAATGATGCACAACCTGATTAAAGAGTAGCGAGCTGTGGTGGCTCAAGTGGTTAAGACGCTGAACTGCAGGCTGTGGAAGGTCAGTAGTTCAACAGTTCGAGACCCGGGTGCCGCATGACGGAGTGAGTTCCCGTCTCTGGTTCCAGCTCCTGCCAACCTAGCAGTTCGAAAGCAAGAAATTGCAAGTAGATAAATAGGTACCACTTTGGCGGGAAGGTAACAGTGTTCCGTGCACCTTGGCATCTAGTCATGCTGGCCACATGACCACGGAAACGTCTTCGGACAGCACTGGCTCTTCGGCTTTGAAACGGAGATGAGCACCGCAACCCTAGAGTCGGATTCGACTGGCTTTCGAGCAAGGGAACCTTCACCTTTACCTTTTAATGGTTTATTTAGGAATGAACATACTTGATAGGAAAGAGGAGAGACACAGATAGGTTCCTAACTACATCTCTAGCCGAGGGAGAGGGTAAGACGAAGTGTGGCACTTCCGAGAAGAAGGGGGAAGTTACCGTGAGAGTAGCAGTCTGGGGATGGACAAGGAATGACGCTTCACCGCAACCCTGTAAAGTAGGTTTGGCTAGCTGGCCTCTAAAGACCCTCAGTGAGCTTCTGTCGCACGGCTCAGAAGGGACGCATGCAACCTTCTGGCTTGCCGCCGCGTTGAGCAAGAGCTTCGATGCCCACCATGAACGGCCCATGTGCCGTTCACACTTTAGGGCTGAGACCAGTGTTCCCTCTAAGCTGAGTTAAGTGTGAGCTAGCTCACAGGTTTTTAGCCTCTGGCTCACACATTTTTGTCTTCGCTCAGGAAGGAGAGCTCCAGAGCAAACTGACTGATGCAGCAGCCAAATTGCTCACTCACAGCTTTTAATGCCAGGAGCTCACAAAGTGGAATGTTTGCTCACAGGACTCCACAGCTTAGAGGGAGCATTGGCTGAGACACCTCTCACGTGGGCAAGGAGTAGGATTGCCAACTTCCAAGTGTGGGGGGGGTGGTAGAGTTCTCCCAGAATTACAACGGATCTCCAGTCTGCAGAGATTAGTTCCCCTGGAGAAAATGGCTGCTTCGCAAGGCGGGCTCTCTGACCCAGTTTGGTGTAGTGGTTAAGTGTGTGGACTCTAATCTGGGAGAACCGGGTTTGATGCCCCACTCCTCCACTTGCACCTGCTGATGTGACCTTGGGTCAGTCACAAGCTCTGGCGCAGCTGTCCTTGAAAAAGAGCAGTTTGTGTCAGAGTTCTCTCAGCCCCACCCACCTCACGGGGTGTCTGTTGTGGGGAGGGGAAGGGAAAGGAGCTTGTAAGCCGCTCTGAGACTCCAAGTGAAGGGCGGGGTATAAGAAGAAGAAGAAGAGATTGGATTTATACCCCTCCCTTCACTACCCAAGGGAGTCTCAGAGCGGCTTACAAACTCCTCTCCCTTCCCCTCCCCACAACAGACACCCGGTGAGGTGGGTGGGGCTGAGAGAGCTCTTGACAGGAACTGCCCTTTTTCAAAGACAGCTGTGCCAGAGCTTGTGACTGACCCAAGGTCACATCAGCGGGTGCAAGTGGGGGAGTGGGGAATCATACCCGGTTCTCCCCAATTAGAGTCCGCGCACTTAACCACCACACCAAATTGGCTCATCCAATCTCTTCTTCTTCTTCTTGTTTGGCGTCACGTGATCTCCACTCCCCAAGCTCTGACTTGCCCCCAGATATGCCGGAATTTCCCACCCCAGAGGTGGCAACCCTAGTAAGGAGCATGTGCAGAGAGGCTTGTGGTCATGAAATCACAGACCTTTGGAGCCAGGAAAAAGGGGAAAGCACTACTGCAGTGGGAACTCAGGTAGGGTTGGCAGCTTCCATGTGGAAGCTAGAGATCTCCTCGGATTACAGCCGATCCCTCAGGCAACAGAGTTCAGTTCCCTTGGAGAAAATGGCTGCCTTGGAAGGTGGACTCTGCGGCATTGTACTCTGCTGAGGTCCCTCCCCTCCCCAACCCCCCCCCCAG
>NW_015169779.1:1882102-1922179 GCF_001447785.1 Gekko japonicus | reverse complement strand
CCAGCTCCACCCCCCCCAAATCTCCAGGTATTTCCCAAGCGTCAGCTGGCAACCCTGCATCACATTTTGTGTGAGTATTCTGTTATTCCTCTCTCTCCTAACCAGTGTTCCCTCTAAGCTGAGTTAGTGTGAGCTAGCTCACAGTTTTTTAGCCTCCAGCTCACACGTTTTTGTCTTAGCTCAGGAAGGATGGGTCCAGAGCCAACTAATTTATGCCGTAGCCAAATTGTTTGCTCACAGCTTTAATGCCAGGAGCTCACAAAGTAGAATTTTTGCTCAGAAAATTCCACAGCTTAGAGGGAACATTGCTCCTAACCTTTTCCAGGTCCCTGCTTCTGTACTTCTGATACTTCTGCAGTTCTGATACGTTGTCTATGGAAATTAAAATAATAGAATAAAAACGAGTTGAGCAGTTCCGTACAGCCACTGTACCTCTCGGTGCCCAGCAAAAGTCTGTCCTTAACGTATATATTTTTCCTTCCCAAACAAATCTTTCTGGATAGATTTATTGAAGGGAACAAAATAGAAACCATTTCAAGAAATGCATTTCGCGGCCTTCGAGACTTGACCCACCTGTAAGTCTTTAATGCTAACTTGGATTTTTTCCCTGTCTTGTATAAAATTCGTTTTCCCAATACTTACATATAAGAACGTAAGAGAAGCCATGTTGGATCAGGCCATTGGCCCATCCGGTCCAGCACTCTGTGTCACACAGTGGCCGAAACCCAGGTGCCATCAGGAGGTCCACCAGCAGGGCCAGAACTCCAAAGGCTGTTGCCCCCCCCCAAGCACCAAGAACACAGAGCATCTCTGCCCCAGACAGAGTGTCCCATCTAGACCTCTGCTCCATATGTCTATCCAGTCCCCTCTTGAAGCTGTCTGTGCTTGTAGCTTTTGTCACTTCCTGCGGCAGTGAATTCCACGTGTTAATAACTCTTTGGGCAAAGAAGTCCTTCCTTTTTTTCTGTTCTAAGCCTACTGCTCATAAATTTCACTGAGTGCCCACGAGTTCTTGTACTGTGAGAAAGGGAGATAAGTACTTTTTTCCTCTACCCTCTATCCCATGCATATTTTTGGAAACTTCTATCATGTCACATAGGCTTGCCAAGTCCCCCCAGGGAGCGGGGAAACCCCTGCCCCAGAGGCCCGTTCCCCGCCGCCGGTGGATCAGGCCCCGGGGAGAACCCCACCCCCAAAGTAAGCAACGTGCACATCACCCGGAAGTGACGCGACCACGCCAGGCACGCTGGGGGCGGGGCCACGGTCATCCGAGGGAAAACTCTATGGTTTTTCCTCGGATGGTCGTGGCCCCGCCCCCAGCGTGTCTGGCGTGGTCACGTCACTTCCGGGTGACGGGGTTGTGGCGCGTGTGCGTGCGCTCCAGGAACAAGCAGGGAGCTCCCCGCTCCAGCAGCAGGTAAGACTTGGCAACCCTAGTGTCACCCCTTAGTCATCATTTCTCCAAGCTAAAGAGCCCTAACCTCTTTAACCTTTCTTCATAGGGGTGGTGTTCCATCCCCTTGATCATTTTAGTTGCCCTTTTCTGCACCCTGTCCAATGCTGTAATATCTTTTAAAAATATCAATAGAACTGTAGCGCAGTTCATGTACAGTCTGCAAAATCCTGAATGGAATCTGGCTTCTTCATCCTGGAATCGTACAGTTTGAGGAACCGAAGCATTCTAGCCCTCACAGATGCAGAGAAATGCTTGTGTTAAATGTCAATCAGATGTACCTAGGGATGCCAGCCTCCAGGTGGGACCTGGGGATCCCCTGGGATTACAGCTCATCTCCAGACTACAGAGATCAGTCCTCCTGGAGAGAATGGATGCTTTGGAGGGTGGGCTCGAGGGCATCGTACCCCACTGAGGTTCCTGCCCCCCTTGGGCTCTATGCCCAAATCTCTGGGAGTTTCCCAACCTGGATCTGGCAACCCTATGCCCCCATCCCCTCCTGGTGGCCAAGGGGGACCATAGGAAAGGTGGTGTATTTGAGGACTTAATGGCGCTATCCTCACAGCACACTCTGATTGTAACCCGGTCATTCTGTTTGTATGGAGCACTTTATTTGTTTTGTTGTGATTTAATAGTTTTTACTGTTTTACATTGTTTTTATGTATGGGCTTCTGCCCCTGTGTAAGCCACCCTGAGCCTGTTCGCGGGGAGGGCGGGGTAAAAATGTAAAAAAATAAAGAAAAAATAAATAATTTTTTTGATAGTCTCACATTGATGGGAGTCACCATGGTTTTTATGGCTAATTATTGCTCTTTCGGGACTGCGGTGGCTTAGAGGTTAAGACACCAAGCTGCAGACTGGAAGGTCTGTAGTTCGGCAGTTTGAGACCCCAGTGCTGCATGACGGGAGTGAGCGCCCATCTCTGGTCCCAGCTCCTGCCAACCTAACAGTTTGAAAGCAAGAAAACGCAAGTAGATAAACAGCATTCTGTGCGCCTTGGCATTTAGTCATGCCGGCCACATGACCACAGAAACGTCTTTGGACAGTGCTGGCTGTTTGGCTTGGAAACGGAGATGAGCACCGCAACCCTAGAGTTGGATTTGACTGGCTTGTCCATGTAGACTTTTCAGACTGTGTGATCTTAAATAATTAGGAATAGTCTAGCATCTTCCAGGGTGCCCATATGGGCAGGGGACTCTCACCAACCCACCCATTAGAGCCCCTGAAATAGCAGCTAGACACCATTTCAGAGGCTCCAGCATTTGCACAAAACTCCCTGGCCTTAGTCGGAGTTGCTGTCTGTCACTCATTCCCATTCTCTCTTTCCATGCGGCCCCACGTGGAGGGTTGCCAGTAGGGATGTGCATTCGGTTCGGACAAACTGAAAAAAAAGAATAATGCCTATTCGGCATTATTTGGGTCTGCCTACAACCGAATCAGATTTCCCAATCTGATTAGGCTGGCTGAAAAGGGGTTCCCCAAATGGATGCTGTATGTTTCCTTTGCTGGGTGAGGGGAAGGCATGGGGAGGCATTTAAATGCCTCCCCACTCCTTCCAGGGAAGATGGGGCCTTTCCAGGCCTTCCCCGGCTTGCCTGCTTCGGTGGGCAGGCCGGGGAAGGCACGGGGCCGAAAGTCATTCGGCCGGCCAAGTGACTTCCGAATCGGCCTCCATTGCCGAAAGTGGCATTCGGGAGTCATTCGACCGGCTGAATCACATTCAGCCCAATTCTGCCAAATCCGAATCAGGCCGATTTTTGCACATCCCTAGTTGCCAGCCTCCAGGTGAGGGGTTGGAGTTCTCCCAGAATTACAACTGATCTTCAGGCTGCAGAGATCAGTTCCCCCGTAGGAAATGGCACATCACATCCCCACTGAGCTCCTTCCCCTCCTACTTCATTGGGGTGATGATAATAAGGAGATGAGGAGGAGCAAGGAAGATCAGTGGTCTTCCATCCAGAATTAATTCCCCCGATAACCAGGAGCCATAAGGATCTGCAGCTCAACGTGTGATCTCACTCCACTGTGGGGGGGAAACACACTGTGCTTCAGATGATGTCTTACCTGCACTGTTGGATCTCAGATAATCCAGTTATGCACACCCAGCCCAAATGAGTCTCTTCCCATTTAACCACCCGGGGCAGGCATCTACCTTTCCTGGCCCCGAATTTCCAAACCTCCAAGGAATTGAAGAGCAGGAAGAAAAATGGCCTCCACATAGGTATGCTCTAGAAATTTCCCCTAGTCTCTGTGGTAAAGACCAGCCTAGATTGTCACCCAGAAGTGACATCACATCTTCCCCAAACTCCACCCTCCTCTGGCAGCGCACCCCCCCCCCCAAATCTCCTGCCATTTGCTGAGGCAATGCTGGGAATCCTAGCTGGAGGAAGGTTTCAGACTTCGTTTAGGGCACGTGTTGTACTTTGTTGTTATAGCCTGTCAGAAGGCCACTCCACCACTGCAGTGGGGAGGAATGTTGCAAAAGGCCCATGAGGTTGTGGTGCTTGAACAAAGAGGGTGGCTTCAGGCTTCAGGCCTGGTTCACAACCATCATGACCACGATGAACCAGGAAGGAGCTCAGCTCATCCTTGGCCTTCCTCCTCTGGAGTTCCTTGTCTCAGTTCTCCAAAAGCTGCTTTGTATCATTTCCGTTGCCGTCCTGTCCCAGATGTTGATCTCTCCGGCCAGTTTAACGTTTGCCTCAGTCAAGCATCAGTGAGGAAGTCTCCCCAAGTCCTGCTGCCCACAACCTTCATTGTGAGGCCCGGAGATATCCAGTAATTACAGCTCATCTCCAGGCTACAGGAATGAGTCCCCCTGGAGAAAATGGCTGCTTTTGAGGGTGGGTTCTATGGCATACCAAACCCCACCCTCTCTAGGCTCTAGCCGCAAATCTCCAGGAATTTCCCTATCCACATCCTTTGCATGGGGTATGTTCTGAGTACTGGACAAAGTCTGTTCACTGCTGTTCTTCGGGGTCCTGGGTGGTGCCCCTCTTCCTCGCAGTCATCAAATGTGCCTGGACAAACCATCCGTTGGCAGCTTGTTGTTGTTGTTGTTGTTCAGTCGCACAGTCGAGTCCGACTCTTCGCGACCCCATTTGATACTGTCCATGGGGTTTTCTTGGCAAAGATACTGGAGTGGGTTGCCATTACCTTCTCCAGGGGATCACTCTTGGTCTGTTCTCTGCTGTGGCCTGTCCGTCTTGGGTGGCCCTTCACGGCATAGCTCACAGCTTCATCGAACCACGCAAGCCCCCTCGCCACGACAAGGCAGTGATCCGTTGGCAGCTTAGCTTGTGCATTTTCCCCTCCCCCTGCCTCAATACTGAAAACAGACTGTCTTTGTGTTTTTATGAAGTCCGTTCAGGGCATTCTGGGTTTCCTTGAACTGAAAAAAAGGTTCTATTAATTTCATTCATAATCCTGTTACTCCTTGTCAGCGCTGGAAACTGGACAGCCTCCAACTGTTAACATTAGCTAAGTGTTGCTGTGTTTAGTTATTATCATCTCTTCTACTGCTCTAACACCTAACTTTACTTTTTCCAGCTCTTTGGCCAACAATCAGATTAAAGCTCTGCCAAGGGACATCTTTGGTGATTTAGATTCTCTGATTGAACTGTAAGTAAAGCCAAAACAAAGGTCTTCTTTGTCCTTCCTCAAAACAAGCAGACTGCAAGCCTGTTTTTCTGTGGGTTTTTAAAACCAGGGCCTGGAATTCGGAATTTTGTGAATGAGATTATTGTTCCCGGAACTGGTGCTAAAAGTCAACATATTTGGCTTCTTATTCTTTTTTAATCTGTTGAAAACATCTTCATTATTCTGCATGCTGATTCACTGCCCACCAACTATATGTATGACTGTTATTTCTGTTTCCGTTTCATTGTGTCTGAGGAAGTGAGCACCACACAAAAGCTCACCCCCACTGGACTCAAACTTTGCTCTGCAGCTTGAAACCAACACGGCTACCCACCAGATTCCATATTGGGCCGGTGTTTACTAACTGGCAGCCTGAATGTAGGCAGTGTGGAGCATTCAGTCACACCCACTGGAATCAGTCGGTTTAGAGGCACCAAAGGCTCGAACTGTTGGCAATTTGTCTAGTGGCGTACCTTCCATTCTCTTTACTGATAAATTCCTATAATAATGTTTACCCCATTATGATAAAGGTCTTACCCGTAACCCGTATTAATTCTTCTCTGCGAAGGCTTCTTCTAACATGGAACCTCCATGTTCAGAGGCAGTGTAGCTCTGAATGCAGGACAGATTCAGGGATGGATGGGACAGAGTCCTCCATCAGCCCGTAACGGGTCAGCTGTGTATACACATATTGGTGAGTTGGATCTGGACCCCTTGGAAATGGGAAAGGAGATTTAACCCTTCTATCTCCACTTGGTTTTCTAATCACAATCAAGCTTCCTGTGCTATTATTGGCATTGTTAAAAAAAAGATATGTTTAACTAACCTGTCATTTCCCCTTTAAAACAATAAAACTAAAGTGGGGATCCCAGTAGGGGTGTGCGTTCGGGACTGCACAAGAGAGCCCAAAGCTGAGCCAGTGGGAAGACTGCTCCCTGCTGGCTCCGCTATTTTCCAGGCTGACTTCTGCAGTCCCTTTAAACGCACCCTGTTTAAAGGGACTGCCGAAGAAAACTAAAAAAACAGCTGAGGGGAGGGAGCAATCTTCTCCTGCCTCTCAGCTGCTTTTTTTTTGTGTGTGTGGCTGTAGCATTGCTTTTTCTCTCTTTTTTCTTCTTGGGTCTATTGGACCCCCCCAAAATCAGGATTTCCTCCAGTAACACTGGCCATCCTTTTAGAAGAAAGGAACAAATGTGAAGAAATCCCTCCTGGTCTCTTTTCTGCCACCCAAGGACGTGACTGGCATTAGTGTAGCAATTAGAGTGGCCAGCTCCAGATTGGAAACTACCTTGGCGAGGTATATATGAAATAAAATCTATGGCCCCTTAGCAAAGGGAAGGGCAAATATGTATTCTTTCAGATATGATAATCAAGCTCTGAACTTTTGGGATTGCATTTAGGGACCAGACAGTTTTGGGATCAAATTAGTGGGGACACTAACAAAAATGTCACAACATCTGGTGAAATCTGAGGTTTCAAATTGGAAATCCAAGCTCTAGTTTTGAAATCTGGGATACTTTAAGGTCGCAGTCCTAGGCATACTTACTTGAGAGTTTCATTGAACATAGAGTGGCTTGCTTCTGACTAAACATGCATAGGATTGCACTGTAAGAAAAAGTTGAACTGTCATATAATTAGGCTTTAACAGTGTTCATTTGAGTAGATCAATTTGCCAAATCCAGTCATTTTTTTTAATAACCCCAAATCGTTATATTCAACAGCAACTACAATGTGGAATTTTGTCTAAAACCTATTATTAATATACAGACATGGTTTTTTTTCTAAGGAAGCTGGCGCAGAAGGTGTTGTGAACTGAGAATTTTCTCCCCTGAAATTATTTCTTCAGGAACATCCCTTAAAAACTCCAGACGGTTGCTAGAATTTCTATTGCATCTCTGCATCAAGCTGGATATTGCTTGGAATTTCCAGTTACTTTCTTCCACATTGTCTTTTTTTCTTCTTAACCAAAAGCAGTTTTGACAGGCAGCTGCTTTCCTTGAGCCATTTCCCAGTTCACTTTCATCCGTTCATCACCCCCCCCCCCCCCCCCCCCGCCGCCGCCATTGTGTGTATGCTGATATGTAATTCTGAGCCCACAAATGGCAAGGGGGGGGGGGTTAAATAGCTCCTCCTCAAACAACCACTCTCCCTCTTGTTGTTCCGCTCTTAACTACCCCTCCAGCTGCTTTTCAGTTAAAATAAGATCGCTGACTGTTGGGGTCAAGTGGAGAATAGCCTTCTGCTCTGGCTACGAAGGCTGCTCATAAAGAATTTGCTTGTAAAGTGTACATGCGGTGCTGAGTAATCGCTGCGTTTCCTGACTGCGCTGGCACAGCAGTTGCAGTGCCCTAGTTTAGGGTTTTTTTACTTGGCACGGCATGCCAAGAGAACAGATATTGTACCAAAAGCAACTTGGCTAGAGTCATACATTGAGGGATGCTTCTTTTTCAAGAATATAAATATAACAAGCAGGAACTCTAGAAGACTTGCAGGAGGCATCTCGTTTCCCGCTTCCACACTATTTCTTCTTTCCCTTTCCTGAAAGCCCTCATAGCCTCTCCCCTTTTCCTACTTCCTTGTCTCCTTCCCACCCCATGGCCAACTTACATTTATCTGCCCCTCTGTCATCAGCTTTCTCTCTCTCCTCCCCAACAGCCTCTAGCCAGGAAAACTATGGCCCAGTTGTGTGGTGCTGGCCACTTGGCAAGGCCCACTTGCATGGTAGGGAATGCTCAAGGACTTGAGGGGTGGCACTTCACTTTTCCCTCTATCCCCCTCCCTGGCACTATTTCCTCTTTCCTTCCTTCTGGCAACCCCCCCATATCCCCTTCCCTTCCCTGCCTCATTCTCCTCAGCCATTCACCAACCTACCTTTTTATCTGCGTCCCATCTTCAGATATATTTATTACTTATTTACTTCATTTATACTCCATCTTTCTTCACCATTTCTTCATTAAAACAACTGTAAAAGGAGTTAAAAGAGTTAAAATTCATACGAAATAGTTAAGATACAAACAAAACACAAAAACGTTGGTTAGGAAGGAGAGATCACTGAGGCGATGTGAAGCCAGACAAAAAAGGGCTTCACCCACCGGTGGAAGACAGCAACAGTGGGCGTTGAAGGTTAAAACCAGTCTCTTGAATTGGGTCTGGAAGCCAGTGTAGGTGGCCCACCAAAGTGGTCTGATCCCTGTGACCCGCTCCAGTCAACATGCTGCATGCAGCATTTTGTACCAGTTGAAGTTTATAAGCACTTCTCAAGGGCAGCCCCGCACAGAGCACATTGCAGTAATCTAATCTAGATGTAACCAAGGCATGGGCCATAGTGGCCAGATCTTTTCTGTTCACAACAGGCTGCAGCAAGCTAACTAGTCGAAACTGGTAAAAGGCTTTCCTGGCCACGGTTGCCTCCTGCTTATCCAGTGGTAGGCTGGGATCCAAGAGTACCCCACAGACTACAGACCTGTTCCTTCAAGGGGAGTGCAAACCCCACCCAGAATGGGCGACACCTTAAATCCCAGGCCAGACCTTCCACCTACCAGTAGTACTTCCGTCTTGTTGGAATTAATCCTCAGTTTATTAGCCCGCATCCTCTCTGCCTGTATGTATATGCTCCTGAAGTGCAAAACGTTTACTGCTAGGTGGCACTGATTTTTTTTTTTAATGGGACCTGACCATCTCAGGTCGGTTTATGTGTCAATGGACCCTGGATCACTGGCCTGAATAAGACACCTTTGCAAAGTTTGAAGCCTCCCTCCAGCCTAAAGACCCATCCCCTGACTTAAATGACACCTCCTCCAATGGACAGACTACTCAGGCTGGAGAAAGGCGCTGAACTTTGCTGCAACTTGTAGAATGTAGGCCATTGTTTGGAGAATGAAGGAACACCCTGAGAATATGGAAACTGGAAAGAATGTTGAGCTTGAACCACTGACACCTGCTTTTAAATCCTTGCTCAAGAACCGAAAGGGTGAGAAGAAAGTCTAATGAAGGGCCAATATTAAAAACCTAGTTAAAACTTATAATATACAAAAATACAAACTACAGGCTTGTTACACAGATAAATTGGGGGTAGGCTCATATGTACTATCTGGAGTTTTTCTGGTGCATAATGCCAGTTATCATGTTAATTTTTATCAGTAGGGACGGACATGAATCAAACCATGAAGCAAAATTTGGCACAAATTTGAAATTTAAAGGGACTGCACTAGACAGCTCAAACCAGCTGCTCAGCTGCTTTTCGGGCTTTCTGCAAACCCAGTTTAAAAGGGCTGCAGTCCGTTTCAATCCAGTTTGCGGGGCCACGAACCACAAACCAGTTTGGTTCGTGAACAAACCTCTTGGTTCGGTTTGGTTAGTGGTTCAGTTCGTGGTATGGCTGCGAACCACGAGCCAAACTGTATTTTCGCGGTTTCTATCCATCCCTGTTTACCAGTTGCTTACAGATACCACTCTAATGAACCATGGAAATCTGTGAATTTTATTGCACTTCATAAATAACTGTTCTGGCAAAGGGGCCATGGCTTGTTCCAGCAATTATCATGGATCTTCCTTTATCCACAAGATCCTCTTGTCTGACAGCAAACATTCGCAGCTATCTTGCCACATGGACATTTGGATTTACTTTAATGAAGTGAACAGACACTGGGGGTTAGCATGTACTACACCCAGACAACCCCTGTTCATTTCATTGGGCTACATGTAGGGCCAAAGACTGTCACAGGCTGACCAGAATTAGTTTGGTGTGGTGGTTAAGAGTGCGGTCTCTAATCTGGGAGAACCAGGTTTGATTCCCCACTCCTCCACATGCAGCTGCCGGTGTGACCTTGGGTCAGTCACATGTTCTCTCAGAGCTGTTCTCTCATGGGCAGTCCTTGAAAGAGCTCTCTCAGGGTATCTGTTGTGGGGAGGGGAAGGGAAAGGGATTGTAAGCTGCTCTGAGACTCCTTCGGGTAGTGAAGGGTGGGGTGTAAATCTTCTTCTTCTTCTTTTAAACTGTACTTTTAAAAAAAGTTAAATATGACATGGAAGTTTCTATGAACCTTTCACTCTGATCAACATCAACCTTTTCAAATCTGTTTTTTTGTGTGTCTTTTTAGAGATTTAAGGGGAAATAAGTTTGAATGTGACTGCAAAGCCAAGTGGTTGTTTTTATGGTTAAAGATGACAAATTCCACTGTTTCTGATGTCCTGTGTATTGGTCCGGCAGAATTTCAGGACAAGAAGTTAAATGATGTCTCCAGTTTTGACGACGAATGTACCACTACAGGTAATTCAGAAAGTATATTTCGTTGGCAATGAATATCCAAAACTGTCGTTTCCTCCAGGCTTTGGTGTGTTAGCACTTCAGCCGGCTTCTCTTTTTAAATTATTCTGTACAAGGGCACTGATTGAGAAGCCATTACGTGCCATGTTAATTAAGAAGGCTGATAAAATATATATTTTTAAAAACTTTCCTTTCTTCCCATCACCCTCCAGCCGCCGCCTCCTTTTCTGAGCCTCTCTGTCCCATAAGCTTCTTTAAGAATCCACCTTGATCCTCATGAACAAAGCAAAATCACGTTTAGCCAAGGCTAAGGATGGAGCTAAATGTTACAGACAACTTGCTTCCTTCTCCATGACCCCTAATAGCACTTACCCAGTATCATTATGTTCCCACATTGCAAAGTTTCCTGCCCCTTTGCTGGGGGCCGCCAGTGCGTGGAGAGGAGATGGGGAGACAGTGTGATGACATCAAGTTACCGCCAGGTTCCCGGTTAAATCAGTTCTCAACACCAGCCAGTTTGTAAAAAGCTAACTTTGGCTGCGGTCACCCGGAGCATTAGCCACGCTACAGAGATGGAAGATAGGTGGATTTTCCGGGCACGATCACAGCGCCACATCTGGGAAGCGTAGAGCTCCCGTGGCTCACCCGAGGCTTCACTCCGAAGATGCGCTGTAAAAAACTAGTACCTCCGAGGTACTAGTTTCCGGAAACCGCAGGGGCAAGGGCGGGCGTCTGATCGTGTTTCCGGTGGCATCGGGTGCCCGCCCATGTCCCCTCACAAAAAGGTTCCCCCCCCAAGTCTCCATGGGATGCGCACAAGCACCCAACGGAGCATGCGCACACTTCAGTTTTTTTTAAAAAACAACCCTGTTTGCTGCGCCGCCCCGCTTCTTTGCCTGTGGTGTGATCGGCACCTCCCCCTAACCACGGGACCTCAACCGGACGTCTAATCGCGCAGCCACGCTTCCCCCCACATTTTCCAGCCCGTGTGACTGGAGCCTTTATTGAGACAGTTGATAGATACCATCCTGGACACATCTATTGTTAGGACTGATGTTAAACGTGCGAAGGTTATAGATACAGTGGATTCAAGTAAAGGCACTAAAGATCGGGACCCAATCACCCCATGGTATTTGCCTACCAGAACTAACTGTCAGCTCCCCCCCCTTTCCCCCATAGGCACGTAGCCTTTACCTAATAATAATAATAATAATACTTTCCATTTATTAATCGCTTTCCCCAGTGGGCTCAAAGCGATGTACAGTTACTCAAATACAGACAAGGGACTAACAATGTTTGTAGGGGATAGGGAAGACAACATATATATTCATTTTAACTGCACACGCCGATACTGCCCGGTGTAGAACTAGTAAGGAAAACAGGATCACAGATATTTGAGAAGCCAGGACATTTGGCATCGCTAGGGTGACAAGCCCCTGGCACATCAAAGAGAGCGATAGAGGAACCTCCTCTCCCAGTAACAGGCGAGCTGTAAAATGCAAAATGCACTGGGAGCCTGACAGTTACATGATGAGATTCACTTGGCGGGATCAGCGGAGAACTAGTTAGATGCTGGTTTGGTCAACTGCAACATTTAGCCCCACCTGACAGGTTCCACAGCAAGTAACTCTTCACACACGTTTCCTAAGAAGCGTTATGCTTTATTAGTGTACAAGACTGGTACCATGTCCACAGGATTATTGTTAGGAATAACTAGAAGGCGGGAACATCCCAATCCATATAGCTGGGCAAGGCAACTAGCTAAGCAAATGAACTTTGAGCGCGCGGGCGGGAAGATTCCCGGCGGGAGATTACATAATGAGCGGGAGAGAGTCGCAGGGTTTCCTGAGAGCAGAAAGATTCACACCAAATGTGGACCCCAAGCCCTCCCTAATGCACAAGGCCAGACTGATAACGGCGTCTAGCTCCCACGGTCTCCCTGGCACGTTTACGGCAAGCTGCTGAGCTGCAAGCAAGGTGGGAACAGGGAAGGGGAGACTACACAGATATGGCAGCGAGCTGGCACTGCCCTAAGTTTCCTGTTTTTAAGGATACAGAGAGAAGGGGCACGAGCACACTGCAAAGGCAGCCCGAATTTTGCTTTCCTGCTGAAGAAGAGACCGGCCACGTCTAGAACTGAACTATGGCTTTTCCCTCAGACGACAGAGTCTGCTGCAGAAAAATGGAAGAGTTCTGCCTTTGGGCACAATTCTTTCTTATACCTTTATGTCCGTTCTTTGGACCCCAATCATGTTTTTTTTAAGTTTCTACCCTTGCTCTGCTCTTATGTTACAGCAGGAAGAGAGTCATTTTAAGGACATAAGGAGAGCCCTGATTAACAGAGCCACAACTAGCCCATTTTGCACCCAAGGCAAGAAAATACAGTTGCGCCCCTTATACTTTCATAGTAGTTATTTTGACAAAAAGGTACATTCATAAAGAAGAAGAGAAGAGGAGATTGGACTTATACCCGCCCTTCACTCGGAGTCTCAGAGCCTTTCCCTTCCCCTCCCCACAACAGACACCCTGTGAGGTAGGTGGAGCTGAGAGAGCTCTCTCAAGAACTAACCTTGAGAGAACAGCTCTGAGAGAACTTGTGACTGACCCAAAGTCCCACCAGCAGCTGCATGTGGTGGACTGGGGAATCACACCCAGTTCTCCCAGATTAGAGTCTGTTCTCTTAACCACTACACCAAACTGGCTATAACAAGAGTAATAACAACACAATGTTTTTGTAGTCATCATATACATTTTCTGTGCCCCTCCGCTTTGTGTGTGCCTCACTTGCCTTGCCCTTGTTATAGCTCTGTTGGTGAATCAGACCAGTGGCCCACCTAGTCCAGCATCTTGTCTCACACAGCGGCCAATCAGTTATTCTGGAGGGTCAACAACAGGGCGTAGAGGCCACGACCGACCCCTCCTAGCAGTGGTATCCGGAGGGCTCCTGGAGCTGAACAACAGTGAGGTGGAAAGAAAAAGAAAGAAGTCAGTGATTCAGAATGGATGCATTCAGCAAAACATGTTCTAGCTTTCAAAACAGGAGCAGGAGAAGGAAAACGCTGAGAAAGCAAGAGCAGTGCCGTCAGTGAAGGAACAATCTTGTGACCAGCCTCTGGGATGGAGATAAAATGCTTCAGAAGGTGTTACGGTGGCGTGAGGTGGAATTTTTTAGAGTCCCATGCTGTGAAACAAATGGCTCCGATTCCTTTACCTTCTACCAGCTTCTGTTACTTTGGAACAAGCTGGGTGTATCATTTAACCTTCTGTCCTTTGGCTTTCACGAAGTAGCAGGTAGAAAATATTCTCACAGGGATGTTTTGTGGAGAATTTCTCACTCTTAAGGAAATTGCCCACGGGAAGTCTAGCAGGAGAGGGGAAGAGGGCCTGGAACGTGGGGTCCCTGAACTTTACAGTGTACAACAGGGGAATAATTTGTCACTTCCCTTTGCTTCCTGGGAGTTAAGGAACTGCGATAGGTGGTGGCCAGAAGATCCACATCATTTTTTTTAAAAAGTCTGTCCCAATCACATCAGTTGGGATGGGGTGTGTTCGATAGCAGAAAATGGGCACACTGTGTTCTGCCCGCTTGCTGCTTGGTATGTGAGCCAGTTTGGTGGGTGAGCCAGTTTGGTGTAGTGGTTAAGGGCGCAGACTCTAATCTGGGAGAACCGGGTTTGATTCATGTACATTGTTGTAACTGATCTTGTGCTGGTCACGAACCGTAATAATAAATTTGATTTGATTTGATTCCCTACTCCTCCACTTGCACCTGCTGGATGACCTTGGGTAAGCCATAGTTCTGGCACAGCTGTCCTTGAAAAAGAGCAGTTTCTGTCAGAGCTCTCTCGGCCCCACCTACCTCACAGGGTGTCTGTTGTGGGGCGGGGAAGGGAAGGGAGTTTGTAAGCTGCTCTGAGACTCCGAGTGAAGGGTGGGGTATAAATCCAATCTTCTTCTTCTTCTTGAAAAAGAGCAGTTTCTGTCAGAGCTCTCTCAGCCCCACCTACCTCACAGGGTGTCTGTTGTGGGGAGGGGAAGGGAAGGGAGTTTGTAAGCTGCTCTGAGACTCCAAGTGAAGGGTGGGGTATAAATCCAATCTTCTTCTTCTTCTTGAAAAAGAGCAGTTTCTGTCAAGAGCTCTCTCGGCCCCGCCTGCCTCACAGGGTGTCTGTTGTGGGGAGGGGGAGGGAAAGGAGTTTGTAAGGCGCTCTGAGACTCCCTTGGGTAGCGAAGGGCAGGGTATAAATCCAATCTCTTCCTCTTCTTCTTTCTGCCTGTAATCCTCCAGGTATGCTCCTTCCTGAGGTAACTAGTCACAGGGGGAGGGCTTGACTTATGTACCTTTATTGTTTGTTCAGAACAGGGAAATTCATCTGGGCTCAGTGTTCCCTCTGAGCTGAGTAAGTGTGAGCTAGCTCACAGTTTTTTAGCCTCCGGCTCACACATTTGTGTCTTAACTTGGGAAGGATGGCTCCAGAGCAAACTAATTTATGCAGTAGCCAAATCACCTGCTCACAACTTTAATGCTGGTAACTCACAAAGTAGAATTTTTGCTCACAGGGCTCCACAGCTTAGAGGGAGCATACCCTGGGCTGCTTTCTGTGCTCCTGTGTGATAAACAAAACCAGCATTTTCCAGATCTGTGGCCCATTTTTTAACTCCATCCTGCAATATAGGACCCACTCTTAATTTTTGTTTGTAGTGCATATTTCTTGCCTGTCTTAGGCTGTGTTCAGGCTTCACAAACAAATGAACCAAAGTTTGTTTTATTTACGTATGCACAAAGTTGATATCCTTCCATTCTGCCCTCCCAAGGGCCACCAAGGCAGCTAACCCTTTAAACTGGCGAGAGCCAGTTTGGTGTTGTGGTTAAGTGCGCGGACTCTAATCTGGGAGAACCGGGTTTGATTCCCCGCTCCTCCACTTGCACCTGCTGGATGACCTTGGGCAAGCCATAGTTCTGATAAGAGCTGTTCTTGAAAAAGAGTCGTTTCTGTCAGAGCTCTCTCGGCCCCACCTACCTCATGGGGTGTCTGTTGTGGGGAGGGGAAGGGAAAGGAGTTTGTAAGCCGCTCTGAGACTCCTCTGGGTAGTGAAGGGCCATGGGGTATAAATCCAATCTCTTCCTCTTCATGTATGATACAGTCACATTTTAAAACCATTAAAACCAACCCCCCCCAACACACATCAACAAAACAAATTAAAAACAGTTAACATACATACAAAGACATAAAAACATCAGGAAGGACGGTGGATAACTGAGGGAATTTCCAAGCAAAACGAAGAAGTCTTCATCAGATGATGGAATACGGTTGCCAGGTCTGGGTTGCAAAGTACCTGGAGACTTTGGGGGTGGATCCGGGAGAGGGCGGGGTTTGGGGAGGGGAGGGGCCTTGCATGGTACAATTCCATAGCGTCCACCCTTCAAAGCAGCCATTTTCTCCAGGGGGGCTGATCTCTGTCAGCTGGGGATCAGTTGTAAAAGTGGGAGATCTCCAGGCCCCACCTGGAGGCTGGCAACCCTATGATGGAAGGTGGTAACAGAAGGAGACAGATGAATCTCCCTGGGGAGAGAGTTCCAGGACCAAGAAGACCCTCTCCGGGGCTGCCACCCACCTAACCTCAGAAGATGGGGGAACCTGAAGCAGGACCACTGAAGATGACCATAAGTGGTTGGGCGGTTTCATAAGGGATTAGACTGTCCTTCAGGTATGTTGTTCTCAAATCCTGTAGGGCTTTGAAGGTCAAGACCGGCACGTAGAATTGTGGCCAGAAACAAACTGGGAGCCAGTGTAGCTGGGCCAAGACCGGAGAGACGCGGTCCCTGTCATCCACTCCAGTCAACATCATGGCTGTCGCATTCTGTACCAGCGTGTGGTGTTCAACAAACTGTGTTTCAGTTTCTTATGTCCTGGGAAACTGGCACTTGTTTGAAACCAGGAACTCTTAGTCACACTATGAGCAAGAGAAGAGAAAGAAGCATGCAAGTGCGGGGTCGTGGTGGATAGCTCAAGGAAAGGGTCAGCCCAGTGTGCTGGAGCAGTGAAGAAGGCAAACTCTATGTTAGGGATTATTAGGAAAAGGACTGAGAATAAGATGGCCAATATTGTAACCCCCCAGTCAATGCTTCCTCTAAGCTGTGGAGTCTTGTGAGCAAAAATTATACTTTGTGAGCTACTGGCATGAAAGTTGTGAGTCAGCGATTTGGCTGCTGCGTAAAATTAGTTTGCTCTGGAGACATCCTTCCTGAACTATGACAAAAATGTGTGAGCCGGAGGCTAAAAAACTGTGAGCTAGCTCACACTAACTCAGCTCAGAGGGAACACTGCCCCCTGTATAGATCTGTGGTGTGGCCTAATTTGGGATACTCTGCACAGTTCTGGTCACCGTATTGTTGGAATAGGCAAGGTCTATCGTGAAGCCTTATGAAGAAGATCTGAAGATCATCCTACAGGGGGACAGCTGAAGGACCTGTAGTTAGCATAGCTGGGCTACGGACTTCCCACTTTTTCAAATTATGCCTTTGCTGTCTCCTGATTGGCTTATCTGAAGACTTCCTGCTCCTGCAGAGCTCCCTTCTTCTTGTTGTTCCTCCTATAGCAGTCAGGTTGGAAAGTTAAGGTTCTCTCTCTTCTATATTCTATAACAGTTTGTTCTCCTTTAATAAACCAAGGTCCCGGTCACATGAGCCAGATAATCCGCAGGGGAAGTGAGGCTTTTAGAGACGGAGCAAAACGAAGTGCAGTAGCGCGATCTGACGTTCCCCCGAGGCGCCGTGCTCAGGCCTTTGGCAGCTGATCACACTAAGCGAGGCAACACAGCAGTACCACGTTTGTGCGCATGCACAGGACGCTGACGGGCGCTGGCTGCGACAGGCTACCTGCGCTTCCCCAACCAGACGCCCACCCGTGCTGCGCGTTTTCCGGAAGATACTGCATGGTTCCTAGCAGGGGTCATTTCATAGGAAAAGAGGTGCAGGAGCTCATTAGCATAACTCATTTGCCTATGCCACACACCCCTGACATCACCGGACGTGTGTCAGAAGGCAACACCCACCGCTCAGGCTCCACTGGACTGTTTTGGATTGCTAGCTATTGGGGGGGGGGGAATGCAGAGGAGGGAGAGCTTGTACCTGAATAAAACTTGGTATTAAAGGTGCCACTTGGACCGAGAGGCCAGGGGTGGTCTGCAACTTACCTGGCTGCTTCTTGCTCTGACTGAGGGCTGCTGGGAGCAGGGGGTGGGGCTTGTTGCATGTGCCCGCCCCCCTGGGCTCTTTACTGCCGGACCTCCACTCCTGTGCGCTCCTGCAGGAAATGACCCCTGGTTCCTAGTATCTTTTAACTCTGCTTCTTCGGGCCGAAGCTACGCGTTGGAGACGGGCGCGCCATGCTTGCGAGATGTTGCAGTATGATCACGCCCGTTTAATCCGCCAGCAAGCCGTCCGTCCCTCTCACAGGGCAAATTCTCCGTGTGACCGAGACCTAAGATTTTTTCCTTCTAAACAGTGTTCCACTTCCTTGCATGTTTAAACTCTGCCAAGACATATCTCCAAAGGGACATTGCAGAGCTGGGAAAAGTATAGAAGAGGGCAACCAAGATGATTAGGGGGTTGGAGCCCCTTCCCTCTGAGGAAAGGCTGAGGAGTCGGGGACTTTTCAGTTTAGAAAAGAGATGACTTAAGGGGAAAAAATGACAGAGGTTTATAACAATATGCATGGGGTTGAAAGAATTGACAGAGAACTTTTTCTCTCTCTCTCCCAAAAGACCAGAACTCGAGGGCGTCCAATCAAGCTGATGGGCAGTAGGTTCAGGACAGACAAAAGGAAATACCTCTTTACACAGAGAGTGACTCCAATGTGGAATTCGCTGCCTAAGGGTGTAGTGATGTCCACGGGGATTGTTGTTGTTCAGTCGCACAGTCGAGTCCGACTCTTTGCGACCCCATGGACCAGATCACGCCAGGCCTTCCGGTCTTCCGCCGTCCTCTGAAGTTGGCTCAATTTCATGTTCGTTGCATCTATGACACTGTCTAACCATCTCATCCTTTGCCGTCCCCGTCTTCTTTGACCTTCAGTCTTTCCCAGCATCAGGGATAGACAGCTTTAAAAGGGAATAGATCGATTCTGGAGGATAAGTCTATCAATGGCTACTAGGCATGTGGTTAAGGGGAACCTCCACATTCAGCGGCACTAGTCGTCTGAATCCCAGAACCAGGAGGCAACATCAGGGGAAGGCCTCTATGCCCTGTTGTTGGCAATCCAGAGAAACTGATCGGCTGCCGTGTGAGGCAGGATGCTGGATGAACCACTGGTCTGTTCCAGCAGGGCTTTTCTTATGAGAAAGACACTGCATTGTGACCCATTACAGTAAATCATGGTTTAGCAGGATGACTAAATAAAGCCTTTGTGTGAGAGAGATACTTTTCAGGAGTATTTACATGTTTTTCAGTAATGTCAGTATCATTTATCAGTTTCTTCATGTTTTCAGCACAGAATAATTTGTAAAAAAATGTGTGTGTTTTTTTAGATTTTGTAGTTCATCAGGTTTTACCCTATCAGTCGGTTTCGGTGGACACCTTCCATTCAAAGAACGATGTGTATGTGGCCATCGCCCAGCCAAGCATGGAAAATTGCATGGTGCTAGAATGGGATCACATTGAGAAGAACTTCAGGAGTTACGATAACATTACCGGTAAAAAAGACGAACGCATATATCTTGTTTGTTTTCAACAATTCCTACTTCACTTTGGCATATTTGCATGCACATATCAGGGAAAAAACATAAGGAGATCCAAAGGGAAATTATGGGAGATAGAGTTTATAAGTGCATTTGTACTGGAGTAATTTTGAGAGGCAGAAATATTAACTTAGGCGTACCAATTTCTATTGGATGGATTAATGATTATAATTTACAAATGAAGTGGAAGCAAAATAGAACTTTGAAACGGAGATGAGCACCGCAACCCTAGAGTCGGATTCGACTGGCTTTCGAGCAAGGGAACCTTTACCTTTACCTTTATTGCCAGTGCCACATATCTACAGCGGTTTGCCATATGCAAGTTGCCTGTCATTGCTATTTTCATGTCAGATGCTTGGTTCCTGCACCTTTCTTCTGTCTGAACAGTGCTGCAGATGCAGTCTTGCATTGTGACGCACGTTCCTTCCGTCTTTCTTCACTTCCATTGCGGTGCTATGAGAATGGAAGAAAGTCGTAGAATTCAAGTTAATGGATTTTAATGACATTGGGGGGGGTAGATATTAATTCTGAACGGTACATTCTTTTTAAATGGTTTTTACCATGTAATTAATTTTAGTTTCATGAAATAATCTTTTTGCCTATTTAAATGTTTAGCGGTATATAATTTGTTCTTAAATTGTCTGCTTCTAACCCTGCTGCTCTGTTTGAACCAACAGGTCAGTCCATAGTGGGATGCAAAGCTATCTTGATTGACGATCAGGTCTTCGTGGTGGTGGCTCAGCTCTTTGGTGGCTCGCATATCTATAAGTATGACGACAGCTGGACCAAGTTTGTCAAATTCCAAGACATTGAGGTCTCCCGCATTTCAAAGCCAAACGACATCGAGCTCTTTCAGATAGAGAGCGAAATGTTCTTTGTCATCGCTGACAGCTCAAAAGCTGGTCTGACCACAATTTACAAATGGAATAACAAGGGGTTCTACTCTTACCAGTCCTTACACGAATGGTTCCGAGACACAGATGCCGAGTTCGTTGACATAGATGGGAAATCCCACCTAATTCTATCAAGCCGCTCACAGATCCCCATCATTCTGCAGTGGAACAAAAATTCGAAAAAGTTCGTCCCGCACAGTGAGATCCCCAATATGGAGGATGTCCTGGCCGTGAAAAGCTTCCGAATCCAAGACGACCTCTACCTTTCCCTCACAAGATTTATAGGTGACTCAAGAGTCATGAAGTGGAACAGCAAACAGTTTGTGGAGATCCAAGCTCTTCCTTCCCGGGGCGCCATGACCTTGCAGCCGTTCTCCTTTAAGAATAATCACTACCTAGCCCTGGGCAGTGACTACACCTTTTCCCAAATCTTCCAGTGGGACAACGAAAAGAAGCTCTTTAAAATATTTAAGGAAATCTATGTGCAGGCCCCTCGTTCGTTCACAGCGGTGTCCACAGACAGAAGAGATTTTTTCTTTGCTTCAAGTTTTAAAGGCCACACACAAATATTTGAACACATAATAGTCGACCTGAGTTTATGAAGGAGCCGTGGGAGGGAGGAGGGCAGGGTGGGGTGGGGAACTCATGTACAATGAAGTTTTCTCTCAAAACACACACAGAGAGACAGAGAAAGGACAGATTACTCACTTCCAGAAGGTAGGAGGCGCCTTGCAGCATTAGTCAGGAGTTTTCTGGATTTTTTAGACGTTTGCCTATTTAATCAGGGATTGATTGCATTAACTTGGTTAACTGCATGCCATGCCCATTTTACAGCCTATAATTACTCTTGGAAAGCATGCCACGCTTTAGAATTAATTCTAATGCTTCTAAAACATCAGTGCAAGTACTGAAGGAGGAGGTGGGAAAAGCAGAAGGGGCGAGATAGGGCACCACATTGGAACAAAAGAGGAGGGGGAACACACCCACGTGGCGGCTCTCCTTTTAGCTGACCTTTTCAGGACTAGTATTTAAGGAGCAATTCCACGTATTTCCCCATGATTTGGTTAAAGGAGTGGGGGATGCTTGTTCTATCATCTTTGCTTTTCGCCGGCGGCCTAGGTTGCCCCTTGGAATACCCACAGGAAGAGGAAACAGTTCTGCTTACTGGACCTTTGGAGGAGCAAGTAGAGGCTGAGCCCCTAGAGGGCATTCCTTAGCCCTGATTTAGAAAAAACTGAGGGTTTTTTGGAATGCTCAGTCTGTCTGCTTTAGGGAAGTAACTTACATCTTCCCTCTGAAGGTCAACTTACCATATCCCTGCATTCGTCAGTCCACTTGGCTCTGAACTACAGTGATAATACAGAGATCTGTGGCTACCTCCAACCCAGGGCTCTGCCATGTATCTTTCCAATCACAGCTAGTAAAAAGGTGTAATGTAACACAATCCCATGCAATTCATCCATCCCCCCCCCCCAACCTGGGATCTAACCCATGTTAAGTATGTCAAAGGACCTCAACGTACCATTGAATTTTACAAAGTCTTAACTCTCCCACTGAACGAAGCAGGACTAGGTGGTGTTTTGACTTGGTTGGCTAGGGCTGCCAAGTCTCGTTGAATCGCGGCGGGGGATCGTCATTCTTCACAGGAGCTCTGCTGCGGGGGACGGCAACAAGCGTTGCACCACCGTCACCAGGATGTGACGCTACGCGTGAAGAATGACAATCCCCCGCTGCGATTCAACGAGACTTGGCAGCCCTATGGTTGGCTGATGCCCTGTTAATTTTGCCATGTTTCTTTCGGATGTGAGGGCGATCCGGCTGCGACCTCTGCCACCCCATTGATCGCCAGGGTTGATTCGGCTGATCTGGCTGGCTAGGCGGGTGTCCCCTACCTCCCTCACCGCTCTATGTGCCCCAAAGCTGTGCGTTCAGTCGAAGAGGACGACCATCCCAGATAGTAGAAGTGTGCCGTTCTTCGGTCAAGGGTATACAATAGCTGCGCTTTCCTGCAAGAACCTCAAAACAAGCTCAAGCCACATTTCTTTCACTTGCTTCCCAATTCATTTTGACTTGGCCTTCCACTACATGGTCTTTTGAACTCACGTTTCAGCTTTGTCATGGACTTGACCCATTTGTGTCTTCAACCTTTGTTCACGTGTATTTTTCACAACATATTTAAACATGCTCGTCTGTATTGTTCACAATGTCCTCATAAGATCAGAGCTTCTCATTCAGTTGTGAGCCATTTCAGTCGGCAACGAGGCAACAGTGGTAAAGATCACTGTACGCAATCAGTTCAAATGATTAGAAATCCTATATTAATTCCAAAAGAGGCATTGTTGGTTTTAATGCCAGGGACTCAGTGCAGTGAAATGCAAAGGTGGCCAGCTGTATTGGCCCATCGTGATTGGAAAATCAGGATATTTTTTTTTAAATGTGATTTTTTTGTTTTGTTTTGTTTCCCCCTTCAAGAAAAGCTGTGCTTACAATCAATAAAGCTCCCCTCCGGGCTTTATAGATTCCACTTCTGCATTACCATAATAAATATCTTGGTTCTTGATAATATATAAATGACTATTTGTACTTCACCAGTTGAGACCGTTCTTGCTTCTCAACGTCTTCAAAATTCAGAATGAAAGCTCAGTTTCCACAACAATTTTATTCTTCTGAAAATCTTTGAGCAAGAATCCTTGTCGTTCATCTGAGCAGAGTTCATTCGGCTGAGTTTGCAGTGCACCCTTGCCCATTTTCAAAACCCAAAAAGCCCCACCCAATGATGAGTCTTGCTAGATCTCCCTTTCCCAGTGCACATACAGCAGGAGAGCGTGTCAGTACTTTTCTTGCCCCTGCTCCAATCTACCGAAGCAAGCAGGTCACTAACGTAAAGCAGCAAATGGAAGGAGGAGGACGGGATGGGAGTTTAGGACCTACGAAGGGCCAAAAGGTGGCCATAGCAGAATGGTAGCAAGCAAAATCTCTATATGCATTCTTAATGGTCAAGTCTGATCCCCGCAAATCTTCCCTGTATACAACCCCAACAATATGTCAGGTATCTGTATGAGAATCAAATTGCTATCTTAAATGTGAAGTTTTACCAACATGGGATTGAGCAGGTATCTGTAGAGAAGGGAGCTCTTCAGTCTGCTGACACACACACACACCCCAATTTTTCCCCAGCCCTCCCCTCCATGTGACATTTCAGCAGTGCGTGGGAGCCAGATTCTATTTGTGCCTGGACTCCCTTGAATTCTAGCCAAGCGAAGCAGCGACTGTTCACAGTGGTGTTAAATGGCAGGTCAGCCCCAGTGATCCAGCTGTTCACAAAGCTCTGCAGATGCTCAAGCTTCCATGCGTGCTGCAAGAATCAAACTTTTTGCTCACCCAGCCTTTAAAATGCAATGTTACTGTGAGTTGGGACTGTCATCCATCATAACTAGAGGGAATCTGCAGCACATGGTCCCACCAGATCTATCGGTGGAGGAGAGGTCTATCAGTGGCTACTAGCCATGGTGACCGAAGGGAACCTCCACATTCAGAGATAGTTTTTGAATTCCAGCGCCAGAAGGCAACATCAGGGGAAGGTCTCAGCCTCTATGCCCTGTGGTGGGTGTTGGACTAGATGGACCACTGGTCTGGTCCAGCAGGGCTCTTCTGATGTTTTTATGGATGGCTGCTCACCCAGACAAACAGGATTTCTCTTCTCCCGTGCAGGTTATAAAGCAATATCTGTTGCTTTGTCTCAGTGGAAAAAAATCATGGCCAGAAACAGAGTCGGTCAGATGATTTGGGGATTGCCTGTTTCCCCATTGAAATATCTTTAGGTCATCAGCCACACTCAGGGTTTGGGTTTTTAAAATTTATCTGGCATGGTAATGCAATAAATATCATGGCCACAGTCCAGAGCAAACAATGCAGAATCCCACTGATACATTAAAGACCGCCATATTTATTTGGCATGAGCTGTTGTGGGTTAGAGTCCACTTAGACGCAGCCATGAAAGCTTATGCCTTTGATTAGCTTCCGGGGAGCCACAAGTCTCCCATTTCTGCAGGGAGAGTTAAATGCCACTGGAATCCACAAGGAGCGGTATGCTTCACTGCTGACTTCAGTGGATTTAGTCTATGTAACGATCTCTGGATTGCACCCGGTCCGTCCTCACCCTCCCTGGTGTCTCTCCATTATGAATCAATGGGTTGAGGCGGCTTCCGTTTAATCCCAACAAGTAACATGGAAAGCTCCCAACAGAGAAGACTATTCCATTGCAGCCCTGGTTAACCCCACCCCTCCCCCCCCCCCCCCGATCATGGAAACTGAGTAGCATGTCCAGCTATAAGCATGATTTGTTGATGTCTTATGTTACGAAATGTCATATATGAAGAAAATAGTTCCTATGATATGTTTGCGTTAGGTCACAATATAAAAACGATCCTTTGAAAGAAACGAAATGGAGCCTGAGTCCTTTTATTTTCATAAATGCTGTCTCCCAATGTGCAAAAGAACAGTGATCTAGGGCACGGTCCGTCAGAAGTTAAGTACCCTTTGCAATAGAGGAGACTTTAAAAGCATCTTTATTTGACTGCATCACACCTAGAGTTTGCAACATATATTTCAGAAGAAATGAATAGGGAGGGTGTGTGTTGACCAACCTGAAGACAGTAAGGAGCTGGGTGCTCCTCGTTCTAATAGATTCCTGTGTATCCCAATCACCTTATTGACTTGGGCACTTCACTACGATGGGCTAGATCTCAGTTGGCTGGTTTTAAAAATTGGATTACCTATGTTAATGAGTCCCACATGGTGAGATATAACAGAAATGGCTGATGGCCGGCTTCGTTTCTTCTGTTCCTCGACTGGAAATCCAAAGGTGTACATCAAAGATGCGTTAGAAAGCCCGTCATTCTCAGTAGACATTGTTCATACACAAATGTGCTTGACATCAAAATCCCAGTCGCATTCACTTCAGAAGCAGGCACTGTGGATTTCAAGAGAACATCCAATTATATATGAAGCCTAGGCAAGCTTCTCTATGGTGAAAAATAAATACAGCCCTAGTCACAGGCAACCAGCTGCACATTTCACTCAACCGCCCTAGATGGAAAGGCGCATCAGGAGCCAATTTGGTGTAGTGGTTAAGAGCATGGACTCTAATCTGGGAGAACCAGGTTTGATCCCCCACTCCTTCACATGCAGCTGCTGGTGTGACCTTGGGTCAGTCACAAGTTTTCTCAGAGCTGTTCTCTCAAGGAAATATTAGTACATCATGCAGTGTTCTTCATCTAATGCAAGCAAACTGACATCAGGAGCATGCGCAGTTACAACTGGCCACTATAAGCAAGGTCAGTTAATTACTGCCTGTCAGCATTTGGTATTTTACCCAGAATGCCTTTAAGCAATGAACCAAAGGGAATATCTGAATATATGTTCATGATTGATTTCAGTCACTGTGATTAGAATCATCAAAGGCACTTAACATATGCACCATGGAAGCGTTAAGTGCACCTACTAAGTTAAACTGACTGTTAGCCAGTGGCAGAGTACAAAGTGTTTCATAAAATGTGCGTACAACAAACAGGAAGCAGTTTTGGAATTGAAAGGGGTGGTGGCTGGTGGGAAAAGGGAAGGCCTGGACATCTCTCTGAATGATAACAGACTTCCAAACTACAGAATGACTTGAGACAGACTTGCCTTATAGCTAAGCAGAAGGAAATAAACATGGCTTGCCTCCCTCTATTTTCCCCTTCCCTCCGCCACCCCATCAGCCACAGCTGGGACACTCACCTGGAGCCTCTTTCTGTACTCATTGTATTTTTTTCCACAATGGACCTTACTCCTAGTTAGCAATAATGAACACTCATGGCCAATGCTCCCTCTAAGCTGTGCAGTCTTGTGAGCAAAAATTCTACTTTGTGAGCTACTGGCATTAAAGTTGTGAGTGAGCAATTTAGTTACTGCATAAATGAGTTTGCTCTGGAGCCATCCTTCCTGAGCGAAGACAAAAATCTGTGAGCTGGAGGCTAGAAAACTGTGAGCTAGTTCACATTAACTCATCTTAGAGGGAACATTGGTCATGGCAAGTACTCATCAGACATCATCAGTCAGGAATGTGGTAAACTGTACTGTGTAGTCCAGGCCTACCTTAACTCTTTGATTTCAATAGAATTTTTCCATTTCAGTAGAATTTAATTCCCACTCTGTTCTGCCCACTGGAGATATCCCTTCAAAAACACATTCACATCTGCTCCATTGATGTCAAGGTAAGCTTCACTATATCACACAAAACTAGCAGTCATTTGGAGAAAGCAATAAATAAGAGGTAACAATAAAATTAAAATGCTGTTAAAATGCAGATCGTGAGGCCAAAAATGTGATGCAGCAAAGAGGATCACATTCACATGGAACAAAAGTGAAATGGAAACTATCCTCCTTCCTACTTCAATAAGAAAAGACTCCGTGAATAATCCAGGGAAAATGTGATGTCTTTAAGTCCTGTTGAAACAAAGAGCGCAGTGAGTGGCTTTTAAAATATTGATTTTGTTGGAATGGGGATACTTAACTGGCGCTCAAAGATTCTTCATGGAACGCTGCATTTAAAACACGGGTTATTGTTAAGCATGAGGAAGGAGATCCAAAATCTATTTCTGTCGAAATCAATGTAATTTGTAGTGTGATTGTGGCTCAGTGGTAGGCCATCCGTTTGCATGCAGAAGGTCCTAGGTTCAGTCTCCAAACAATGAAAGACCTCTGCCTTAAGACCGGGGAGAACAACTACCTGTCCGAGTAGACCAGGGGTGGCCAAACTGTGGTTCAGGAGCCACATGCGGCTCTTTCACACATATTGGGGAAGCAAAGCTGGGGAAGCAAAGGGGAGGCGTGGTTTCCCTCCCTCCCATCTATTTGCTTTCTTTGTTTCTGTCTTTCTTTCCAGTTTGGTGTAGTGGTTAAGTGCACAGACTCTAATCTGGGAGAACCGGGTTTGATTCCCCACTCCTCCACTTGCACCTGGCTCGACAACCTTGGGCAAGCCGTAGTTCTGATAAGAGCTGTTCTTGAAAAAGAGCAGTTTCTGTCAAGAGCTCTCTCAGCCCCACCTACCTCACAGGGTGTCTGTTGTGAGGAGGGGAAGGGAAGAAGTTTGTAAGCCACTCTGAGACACCTTTGGGTAGTGAAGGGCGGGGTATAAATCCAATCTCTTCTTCTTCTTCTTCTTCTTGAGTAGATATAAATTACCTGCCTACCTTTTTTCTTCTCAGCTTGACACAGAGAGTACTCCATCTTTCTGTGTTATACCTCTGAGGATGCCAGTCACAGCTGCTGGCGAAACGTCAGGTCCTACAATGCCAAGACCATGGCCATACAGCCCAGAAAATCTACAACAACTAAAGAAGCGAACCCCACAGTTCACTACCCGAGGGAGAGCAGCTTGCAATCTCCTTTCCCTTCCCCTCCCCACAACAGACACCCTGTGAGGTAGCTGGGGCTGAGAGAGCTCTTTTGAGAACTGCTCATGAGAGAACAGCTCTGAAAGAACTTGCAGTTGACCCATGGTCACACCAGCAGCTGCATGTGGGGGAGTGGGGAATCAAACCCGGTTCTCCCAGATTAGAGTCCGCGCTCCTAACCACTACACCAAACTGGTATAACTATAATTAGGCCCCACCCTTAAATCCAGCCAAATTCCCTCTCCTGGATTCCAGCAAGCTCCTCTTTATTTTATGCTGATTCCTTGCCTCTAATCTAAGGTTACAAATCACCAGGTGGTGGCTAGAGATCTCCTGGGGCTACAAATGATCTCCAGGCGACAGAGATCACTTCCCCTGGGAAAAGTGGCTGCTTCGGAGGGTGGATTCCATGGCATTATAACTTGCTAATAATGACGCAGAGTGAGCCAGTACAGTCAGAAATCTGGAACCACCAGAAAGAACTGAAGCGGAGCATAAGCAAGGCTATTTTGGGGCAGGAACGCACAGGAACGGAGTTCTGGCTGGCTCCTGAGTTGGCCACACCCAGCAGGAACTCATTAGCATAATAGTCCATACCCAACAGCAGAAACTTAATAGGATTGGCTACATTAGGGGTGTGTGGCCTAACATGCAAAGGAGTTCCTGCTACAAAAAAAACCCCTCTGGGTTTTGACAACAAGGTAAACAGAATAAGAAGCAAAAGGTGGGTGTGGCTGGATGACCACACTTCTCATAACATGGGGGTGTGGCCTAATATGCTAATGTGCTGTGGTGTCAAGGGTGTGGCCTAATATGCTAATGTGTCTGCTGTTGGGTGTGGCCTATTATGCTAATGAGTTCCTGAGCATAAGTATTGAAGTGACACGTTAAGCAGTACAAAAAATTACATAAACAGGATCCTGTCTACAAAAAGCTACACATAACGGGATAGACCATAATACCCAAGCATTAATCCAAGTAAGCTGGTGAACCATTTTATACAATGTAACCCTAGCACCTGCACAGAAAAGCCCTCTCGAATAATTCAGTTTGGCATTCTCTTCTCTCTCTCTCTAAAAGCGGGATTTCTGTTTAATTTGATCAAAATGTAATTGAGTAGAAGCTGACTCCAAATTACTAAACAGAGGCAAAAAAAAAAAAGCTTGTGGGATTTCAGGAGGCAACTGGGCCAAAAGGAATTTAGAGAATTTCTCTTAACAATACTAAAACTTTTGCAGGAAGTTTTTTCTTTTTCTTTCCCAGCACATGCTTAATATTGTCTCATTTATTGTTATGCTGTACACAACGGTAGATGTTCCTAACTGGTTTTGTGCGGTAAAACGTACATTTCAACCCCAACCGGTTCTAGTAAAATACTTTGGGAACATCTTAAAAGCTTCTCTCTTGCGACAGCCCCATCAGAATTCCAAACAGGGACACCGTACTGAAAAGCACTGTTGTATCCATCGCTGTTCATGCAAAGAACAAAACTTCCAAGGCTTCCTGGCACTGATCGGCCTACCCACTGGCTGGTCTCCATGTACCTGCTTTCAATTACTTACAGTCTAGAAGAAGGGTGGGAGGGGGGGGAGTGAAATAGCTAGGATGAGTACAGATCCTGGAAAAGGGGTCAACAGCAATGTTCCCTCTAAGCTGAGTTAGTGTGAGCTAGCTCACCATTTTTTAGCCTCTGGCTCACACTCGCTCAGGAAGGACAGCTCCAGAGGAAACTAGTTTTTGCAGTAGCCAAATCGCTCGCTCACAACTTTCATGCCAGTAGCTCACAAAGTAGAATGTTTGCTCACAAGACTCCACAGCTTAGAGGGAGCATTGGTCAACAGAGAGATATGGCTTTTAAACAAGGGATCCCCAGTGTCTTTTAAAGATAAGGTTGCCAGCCTACAGGTAGCACCTGGAGATTTTCTGCTATTGCAATTGATCTCCAGATGACACAAAATCAGTTCTCCTGGAGGAAATGGCTGCTTTGGAGGGTGAAGTCTACGGCTGAGGTCCCTCCCCTCCCCAAACCCCACCCTTCCGAGGCTCCACCCCCAAAACCTCCAGGTATTTCCTAACTCAGAGCCAACAATCCTATTCAAAGCGCTGAATTGTCAGATAAGGATTTAGCTCCTCCTTATTTCCTGGGTAGCCAAATGTCATAAAATAGCAGTCACTTTAAGTCTTACTGGTTTTAAAGGGAGAATTAAAGATTGGCTCTGTCGCGTTCTTCCTTAGTACGGGGAGTGGCGCCCCCGGTGGCCGTAGTGCCGGTTGTGGCGTCAGGCAGCAACTAGAGGGGTGGTCCCGGTGGCGGAGAGGCTGCAGCCAAAAGGGGGTAGAGAAGGGCCTCCGACTGGCAGGGGACGGGGTTTAAAAGCACCCCGTAGGTCCCTCTGCCCACACGCTGCCCTCTCGCTCGTCCTTCACTTTTTGGCTCACCTTTTCTCTTTCTCATCCTCCGTGCGTGCTTCCTCCCTGGCCCTCACTTGTACCCGCCTTTTATTCTCTCCTCTCCCTCCCCGGGACCGCCCCTCTGCTCATGGGGCCTGGGCCCCGCCCCCTTTTTAAGTGTAGACGCCCATGGGGCGTTCCCTTCCCTGGTCGGGCGTGGGTATGCCGGTGGCAGTCTTGGCGGCCTTTGGGCCACGCCACCGCCGCCGCCTCGCTGCTCTGTCCCCTCGGGAAGGGCCCTCGGCCTCCGTGCTGCACCAACTTGCTCCTTCCCTCCCGACCGTCGCATCGAGTCCCGGTCTCGTTTCCTGGCTTGCCTGGGAGGGACGCCGCGACCCGGCTTACCAGCGGGAGCGCAGCCGGAGCAGACCAGTCGCCCGACGGGCGACTGGTTTGCTCCGACTGCGCTCCCGCTGGTAAGCCGGGTCGCGGCGTCCCTCCCAGGCGCGTCGGGGGTTCGGGGGTCTGTAGGCTGTCATCGTCGGGGGCCACGACCCCAGGAGTGGGACAGGCTCAAGTCTGCAATGCCATCTTAGTAGAATTTTGTAGAAAGCATTGATGGAACTTGGGGAGGTCGGGGAGGAGGTGGCCAGACTCTCGGGCTGAGCAGCACACAGAAAGGGCGAGGAAGTGCTCCAAAGTCCTGGCGAGCAGAGCCCAGCAGGGGGAGGGAGGTAACTCACCACAGCCAGGCCTGCTGTTCTGAGACCCACCCGACTGTCCTCCCAAGCCCTCCCTGTGGAGCAGATGGCAGCGGGAGGCACTCCAGGGCTCCTATGCTATGGTGTCGGGGCAAGACCAGTGAGGGGTGGAGGTGGGACGTGATACTAAACACAGTGGCATCATTCACAGTCCCTTTCCTTTTGTTGTTGTTGTTCAGTTGCACAGTCGAGTCCGACTCTTCGCGACCCCATGGATCAGATCACGCCAGGCCTTCCTGTCTTCCGCCGTCCTCTGAAGTTGGCTCAATTTCATGTTCGTTGTATCTATGACACTGTCTAACCATCTCATCCTTTGCTGTCCCCGTCTTCTTTGACCTTCAATCTTTCCCAGCATCAGGGTCTTCTCCAGTGAGTGCTCCCTTCTCATTGGGTGGCCAAAGTACTTGAGCTTCAGTTTCATTATCTGGCCTTCCAGGGAACAGTCAGGGTTGATTTCTTTTAGGATTGACTGATTTGATCTTCTTGCAGTCCAAGGGACTCTCAAGAGTCTTCTCCAGCACCATAGTTCAAAAGCATCTATTCTTCGGCGCTCGGCCTTCCTTATAGTCCAGCTCTCGCAGCCATACATTACTACTGGGAATACCATTGCTTTGACCATGCGGACTTTTGTTGGCAGGGTGATGTCTCTACTTTTTATCATGCTGTTTAGGTTCGCCATTGCTTTCCTCCCAAGGAGCAAGCGTCTTTTAATTTCATGGCTGCAGTCACCGTCTGCGGTGATCTGGGATCCCAGGAACGTGAAGTCTGTCCTTCCTTTTAGAAAAGAGTTAAATAGTGGGATCTGTGGATGAACAGTCTCCCAGTCTAGTGATCAGCTCTGCTTCATTAAGTGATTTCAGCAAGAACAAGACTGTAGACCAGAGCCTCAGCTCGGTTATATTGTTTGCAATGGCCACACCCGAACACACCCCACTCCCAACAACAGGCTATTTACAAAACTTTACGTCTTAATTGGTTACTTCCAGAATCCTGTTGGTCTATTGTTATTTGGCTCCAAGCTCACTCTGTCTCTGGCGGCTCAGTCCTGCCATGTTTCAGTCCCAATACATAACAAAAAGCATCTTTCAGAACCCTTTTGAGAAACCCATTTGATTACCATAGAGTTTTTTCCTCAAATGATAGAGCATCACCCCAGCAATATGCCCTGCCCTGTGTGATGACATCACTTCCGGGTGACATCATCGTGCTGGGCATGTTGGTGTGGATGGGGCTGCTGGGGGGCAGGGTTCCCTGCATTGGCCAGCTCGGTGGCGGCAGATTGGGGCCCCCGAAAGTGGGGAAAACCCCGCCCCCATCAGAGGGGTGGCAACCGTATTTGTCAGGTCCCCCCAGGCTACTGGAGGGGGAGGTGGGGTTGCCAGATCCAGGCTGGGAAACTCCTGGAGATTCAGGGAGGGAGCCTGTGGAGGGCAGAGATCTCAGTGGGGTACAGTGCCACAGAGTCCACCCTCCAAAGCAGCCATTTTCTCCAGGGGGTCTCTGCAGTCTGGAGATGAGCTGTAATTCCAGGGGATACCCAGGTCCCACCTGGAGGATGACATCCCTAGCCTCTTTTAAGATGTATTATTTCTCCCTTTATATTAAAACACTCTCAGTCTTTGAACAAACTTCAAACTTATGGTAATAACTTATTTATGGGCAGAGCTTTTTTTGTAGAAAAAGCCCAGCAGGAACTCATTAGCATAATAGGGCCCACCCAACAGCAGAAACTCATTAGCATATTAGGTCACACCCTGCCAGCACAGCACATTAGCATATTAGGTCACACCCTGCCAGCACAGCACATTAGCATATTAGGCCACACCCCATCTCCAGAAGTATTGTCATCCAGCCACACCCACCTTTTGCTTCTTATTCTGTTTACCTTGTTTGTGGTCAAAACCCAGGGCCTTTTTTTGTAGCAGGAACTTCTTTGCATGTTAGGCCACACACCCCTAATGTAGCCAATCCTAATGAGTTTCTGCTGTTGGGTGGGCCCTATTATGCTAATGAGTTCCTGCTGGGCGTGGCCAACTCAGGGTGTGGCCAACTCAGGAGCCAGCCGGAACTCCGTGCCTGTGCGTTCCTGCTCCAAAATAGCCCTGTTTATGGGTGTTGTGCTTGCCTAATTCCTGGCTCCTCCCAGAAACTGCAATATAATCATTTCCCCCATATGGCTACAGTTGGAATCACAGAGTGACATTTCTGTGCAGTTGCTCACCACATGGCGGATTTTAAGGCAAATCACAGGGGTTGGGTTGCTAGGGGTAGGGTTGCTGCCGGCAGGGGGGAGGATCCCTCTCTCCAGGACCTCTTCGGCACACACACTTTGCATGTGCACCATGATGACGTCACCCAGAAGTGACGTCATGGCACAGAACACATTGTGGGGGGAACGCTTTATCATTTGAGGAAAAACTCTATGATAACTATGACGTCATTGCGCCAGGAACATTGGTGCGAATGGAACACTTTGGGGGCGGGATTACCCCGTCTGTTGGATCAGGGCCGGTGGATTGGGGCCCTTGAAAGCAGGCAAACCCCTCCTCCTCTCAGGGGAATGGCAACCCTAAGCTGTGCTGTCTTGGCTGGTTACCACAGAGACTACACACTGGAAACATGGTCCGGAATCAAGATAAGCCACAGAGCCAAAGGTCAGAGAGCCGGGAAGTCAATTCAAGGTTGCAGGTTTCAAGGACAAGGAGCAGCTGCTACACACACAGAAGCAGGTCTGAGTATGCAGAGTTGCTGCCACGTTGAATCAGGTGCAAGGAGTGCTTTTGAACAGGTCCTCCCTTCCCTGGGAGTTGAGTCTGCCAAGGCTTACAGCTCTGCCTCTGCAGGAGCTGGAGTCTGGCACTCCTTCTTCACTCCTGCATAGTCAGCCTCTGGTGTGCCCGACGTCTGGGGCACTCAGGAGAACTAAGCGGGTAGTCTGGCCTTGGGGTGTCTGCAACTGGGGGTGCTGGGCCAGGCTCAGGATCGGCCTCTCCTTCTGGCTGTACCTCCTGTGCAGCTGCTGGGGACTCCTCCTCCTCAGGTATTGCTGAGGATTCTTCTTCTGGGCTGACTTCGGAGGAGGCTGCATTTCTCCCTGCCTCTTCCTCCTCAGAGGAGTAGTCAGCCTCAGCAGAGCCAGTACCCACGACATAAGTGGGTGTTGTATGGATAAAATGGAGAAGGAGAGAATAAAGTGATAAGCCACACTGGGAAGAAAAGCAGGGATAAATAAGTTAAGTTAAAATGTATCCTCAGAATCTTGTTAAGTAGGCTGGGCTGAGGCAAAGTGACTGGCCCATGGTCACCCTATATATATATGTCCAAGGGCTTTCCCCCATTCTAATTTTCCTCGCTTGTATGTGTCTGTTGCTTCAGGGTTCTTCTCCTGTTGCACAAGAGTTTTGCTCCCTCTAGTGGTCCATTCAATATTACATCGCTTTATGCCCAGCACTGGCACATCTCTACAGATTTAAACTGCAGGTTTTTATGCCAAACATAAAACTATGTAATATTATATATATATATAAAAAACAGGAGCAAGTAAGGAAAATGTGAATGCAGAAAAGAGCCACAATTTGGGGGTTTGAACTTGGATCTCCCCGGTCTTCTTCCCACCCCCGTAACCATTATGCCACAGGTGGCTCACGTGAACTTAGAAAGACGTCGTTAGCAGCCATACGGATCCCAAAGTAAAATCCAAACAACAGGAACACAGTCTCTATAGCACCTTTTATTAGGGCCAACCGTCACATAACCATGACTGAGCTTTTCAGTTCATTAGACCCCTTCCTTAAAAAGTCTCACACTGTTATGTGTCATTTGGTTGGTCCCAATAAAAGGGAGTATGGAGACTGTGTTCTCACGTTTTGGATCTCACAAACTCGTCTGTTAGGGATGCCAGCGACCCGGTGGGACCTGGGGATCTTCCGGAATCTCCTAACTACAGAGACCAGTTCCCCTGGAGAAAATGGATGCTTTGGAGGCAATGCTCCCTCTCTGCTGTGGAGTCTTGTGAGCAAAAATTCTACTTTGTGAGCTACTGGCATTAAAGTTGTGAGCGAGCGATTTGGCTACTGCATCGATTAGTTTGCTCTGGAGCCATCCTTGGTGTAGTGGTTAAGGGCATGGTTTGGTGAGCCAGTTTGGTGTAGTGGTTAAGTGCGGGGACTCTAATCTGGGAGAATCGGGTTTGATTCCCCACTCCTCCACTGGCACCTGCTGGATGACCTTGGGCAAGCCATAGTTCTGAGAAGAGCTGTCCTTGAAAGGGCAGTTCTTGAGAGAGCTCTCTCAGCCCCACCTACCTCACAGGGTGTCTGTTGTGGGGAGGGGAAGGGAAAGGAGTTTGTAAGCTGCGCTGAGACTCCGAGTGAAGGGTAGGGTATAAATCCAATCTCTTCTTCTCTTCTTCTTCTTGAGTTAAGGCAAAAACGTGAGAGCCGGAGGCTAAAACACTCAGCTTAGAGGGAACACTGTATGGAGTGTAAACTCTAGGGTACTGTACCCCACTGAGATTCGCATCCTCCCCAGGCTCCATCCCCATATCTCCAGGAGTTTTCCCAACCTGGAGCTGGCAATGCTATTCCCCCATCCTCTGCTCATGGCTGGGGGCACCAAGCAACCCTATCATCTGTCATGTAATTGATCGAAGCCTCAGAGATTTGTTAGGAATAAATGCAGCCAGGGGTCATTTCGTAGAAAAAGAGGTGCAGGAACTCATTAGCATAATTCATCGGCATAACTAATTTGCATATGCCACACCCCCTGACATCACTGGAAGTGTGTCAGAAGGCAACACCCACCGCTCAGGCTCCACTGGACTGTTTTGGATTGCTAGCTATTGGGGGGGATGCGCAGATCTGTCCTCACAGAGGAGGGAGAGCTTGTACCTGAATAAAACTTGGTCTTAAAGGTGCCACTGGACTGTTTTGGAAAGGGGGGCTGGGGGGAGCTCTGCAACTTACCTGGCTGCTTCTTGCTCTGACTGAGGGCTGCTGGCTGACTGAGGGCTGTTGCATGTGCCCGCCCCCTGGGCTTTTTACTGCCGGAGCTCCGCTCCTGTGCGCTCCTGCAGGAAATGACCCCTGAATGCAGCAACCATTGTTGTGTGAAATCCTGATGAAGTTCTCAAATATGATTACGAAGCTTCGGCACCTGGAAGCATCTGCACACCTACTACCCAGAGTCCATTTGAAGCCCTTAATTTGTCTGCAAGGTCACACTGAAAAGACCATCTCATGCAAGATCTGCACATTTCTGCCAAGCTCCCCTTTTTTAAAACTCGATTGTTCTCAACGGGTGTCTCTGAAGGTCATCTGTAAAGGCTTGCATAGCCACATTTAAATTGAGCTTGCAATATTTCGCTCATTTGCGCATATGGCCGCCTCTCTCCGAAACACTTAATTCTATTTACTGCATGGACATTTAGGGACGGATTGTGTGAAAAAATGATAATTTCCTCCACTTCCTTGGTGGTTTCAGCTCTTGGGTAACTAACTCGGCGAGCCTGAATCATCGTCGATCTGCAGGTGCTCGGCGACAATTTTGCTCCCTTTCAATTGTGGCCGTGCGTAAGGGTCAGCGGTTAATAAAACACTCGCCATCTGCTATTATCAATAAGCTCCTGATTTTGAATGTCCAGAGAACTGGTTAGCGGATGCGAGGGGACCAAAGTCCGCTGCATACTAATTGGGATAACAACTGCCTTTGTAATAGCAGCTCTTCAGACGCAGCATTTCCAATGACCTGTCATACCCAGGAATTAGAGAGGATGTGTATATGACCCAACTTCATGCTCACGACATGGTTTTCGGAAAAGTTTTTTTTGTGTTTTAACTAGGCTAGGTAACAAACAGTCTGATCTTATCCTCAACATGATTGTTCCTGGTCTCTGGAAGCACCTGCCTAACGGTGAAAGAAGACTATGGAGGACACATGCCTGCCACCAAAAAAAGCATCCCTGCACCCTATTTTCTCCCTCTTCCGTGGAATACCTCTTTTCAGATATTACAGTCACATACTAAGAGCCTACCAAGTGCACTAATAGGAGTGCACACTACTTGTGATCCCCCTGATCAGATGATACAGATTAGCTTTTAAAACCCAGCAAATACGAAAACCACCAATTAAAACAGAGGAACCAGTCTTTTTGAGCCTGCAAATACCTTGAGAATTCTGACACCGCATGGTAGGCCCAGTCCCAAAATAGCTGCCTCATAATGGCTGCCACGGAAGGCTGAGCCAGCCAAAAAATGTATGCCACAGCTTACCTTCAGTCACACAGTTGAAGATTCTTCTGCTGTGGTGGCAGCTGCTGCCAAAGCAATGTTTTTAAAAATCTGCACGGCCCTTCGAATCTCCAATGACCAATCAGAAGACTTGCTTGGCAAAAGCCCCATCTGAGCCCACCCACTTTCTAAAACACCCGGTGGGTGCTGGAAAAGGTGTCAGCAGACACCACAGCACCCGCGGGTATAATTTGTATGGTAGGGTTGCCAACCTCCAGGTGGGGCCTGGAGATCGCCTTCTTTTCCTTTAATAGTAAAAGGATCAGCAGTCAATAAAACACTCCAGAGTACAGACACCAGTTCCCATGGAGAAAACGGCTACTTTGGAGGGTGGAGTCCATGGCATTGCGTCATATTGAAGTCCCTCTCCAAACCCCACCCTCTCCAGACTCCACCCCCCAAAAAAATCTCCAGGTATTTCCCAACCCAGAGCTGGCTCAATGCTCCCTCTAAGGTGTGGAGTCCTGTGAGCAGAAATTCTACTTTGTGAGCTGCTGGCATTAAAGTTGTGAGCGAGCCATTTGGCTGCTGCATGAATTAGTTTGCTCTGGAGCCCCTCCTTCCTGAGCTGAGACAAAAATGTGTGAGCTGAAGGCTAAAAATCTGTGAGCTAACTCATGCTAACTCAGCTTAGAGGGAACCAGGGCTATTTTTGGGCAGGAACGCACAGGGACGGAGTTCCGGCTGGCTCCGGAGTTGGCCACGCCCAGCAGGAACTCATTAGCATAATAGGCCACACCCAACAGCAGGAACTCATTAGGATTGGCTACAGTAGGCATGTGTGGCCTAACATGCAAAGGAGTTCCTGCTACAAAAAAAGGCCCTGGGTTTTGACAACAAACAAGGTAAACAGAATAAGAAGCAAAAGGTGGGTGTGGCTGGATGACCACACTTCTGGTAACATGGGAATGTGGCCCAATATGCTAATGAGCTGTGCTGTCAGGGGGTGTGATCTAATATGCTAATGGATTTCTGCTGCTGGGTGTGGCCTATTATGCTAATGAGTTCCTGCTGGGCTTTTTCTACCAAAAAAGCCCTGGCGGGAACACTGCTGGCAGCCCTAGTAGGCTTCTGGCATGTGTGACTCCAATGTCTGAAAAGGTGTTTCGGAGCAGACTGAAAAAAGCTGAGGGAAGATGTGATAGAGAAGGAAGTTCGAGGAAAGGGAATGAGGAGGCAGGGAATGAAGGAGACAGGGGCCCTGAAGGTCTATAAAGTTTTATTAGGAGGTGAAGAGAAATACAAGTACTAGGGAGGCACACCAAGAGACAGCAGAGGTAATAGTTAAGGTTGCCAGCTCCAGATTGGCAAATTCCTGGAGATTTTTTTTGGGGGGTGGGGTGGGGTCTGGGAAGGGCGGGATTTGGTAAGGGGAGGAACTTCGGCAGGGTACAATACCCTACAGCCCTCCTTCCAAAGCAGCCATTTACTCCAGGGGAAGTTATCTCTGCTGCCCGGAGACCAGTGGTAATCCCAGCGGATCTCCAGCCACCACCTGGAAGTCGGCAACTCTAATAGAAGTGGAATACAGTAAACAGGAGGCTGAAAAGCAGGGATCTGCGAGAACATTGAGGAGCACAGCTGTGGAGCGGAATTAAAAAAAAGGGTTGGACAGAAGTGGATCCGAGGCAAAGCCTCCCACAGAGACAGGCTGGAAAGAAGAGGACGGGAAAGAATTCTGAGTGCTTCCATGATAAAAACAATTAATCCCTTGTCAATATTTTCATCCTATTAACTTCTGAGCCTGTGACGCTGTCTGACCCGTGCAGACCCTTCCTTGGCAAGGCTACAGCTTCTTTCCGGTCCACTCCAACGGAGCACGTTCCCTCTGTCGCTTTTCGAAGCATATTGCGGATCAGCAGAGCGCTCGGAGCCATTTTGGTGACGAAGAGAGGGTAGCTGCTTGCCTAATGAACATCCTGCGCAGCACTATAATTAAGGGAACAGAATGACGAGCACAGCTGCAATGGGCACAGCTGCGACTGAGTCTGCAAGACGGCTCCCTCGCTGACTCCTGTCGCACTTGCCGTAGTTCCTCTTCGCCAGGCCTTCTTGCCTTCTGCGGCTCGTCCTTTCAGTCAGCCGCGTTGACTTGCTCATTCTTTCCACAAGCTGAAAGTTGTGGGCTCACTTTTTTATACCTACCTGGTTCCCTGGGCTAAGGAGGAGCCCACGACAAGAGTTCTCGATCAGGAAGAACTCCTCGGCCAGGCTGCCCGCTTTGATGAGGCGCACCGTGAAGTTGCTTGGTCCACACCCTGAGAGGGGCCCGCAGTTTTATGAGGTTGCTGGAGTCTGAAAATAAGTCTTGTGGCACCTTAAAAAGAAGAGACCTTGGAGGACTACAGCTAGGGTTGCCAACCTCCAGGCGGTACAAACAGGTAAACAGAATAATCTGTCACGCTGTACAAATCACGCTTCTTACACAGTTCACCTTACAACCAAAGTTAATACACATAACAAATAGTTTTGCCACCATGCATAAATACAACTGCACCAGTTGAACAGTGACCTAAGAGTCCTTGAAAGTACAAGTCTCTCTTCATATTGATGCGGTCACCGGCTCATCATGCAGAGAAGTTTCCAGAAGAAAGCATGCAGTAGATGGCATGAGCTCAAGACTAGCTGTAGTGTGAACCAAAGGAGCAGTGACGGCATGCCTAGGTTGCTTTGCTATTTCTTAGGGCTTCATCAGAGCCAGTTTGGTGTAGTGGTTAAGTGCGTGGACGCTAATCTGGGAGAACCGGGTTTGATTCCCCCACTCCTCCACTTGCACCTGGCTGGATGACCTTGGGCAAGCCGTAGTTCTGATGAGAGCTGTTCTTGAAAAAGAGCAGTTTCTGTCAAAGAGCTCTCTCAGCCCCACCCACCTCACAGGGTGTCTGTTGTTAGGGTTGCCAAGTTGGGTGTTGCGCCGCAGCGGGGGACTCCCGGCTGGCGTCTGGAGCGCGCGCCTCACACATCTCACCCGGAAGTGACGTGACGACGCCAGGCACACTGGGGGCGGGGTTATGACCATCCGAGGGAAAACCATAGAGTTTTCCCTCAGATGACTGTGGCCCCGCCCCCAGCGTGCCCGGCGTGGTCGCGTCACTTCCAGGTGACACGCACGTCGGGGTGGGGCGCCCCCCGGGGCCCGATCTGCCGGCGGCGGGGAACAGGCCTCTGGGGCGGGGGGTTCCCCGCCCCCCAGGGGGGCTTGGCCAGCC
>NW_015169779.1:1811008-1882015 GCF_001447785.1 Gekko japonicus | reverse complement strand
TTCTTCTTCTTCTTCTTCTTCTTCTTCTTCTTCTTCTTCTTCTTCTTCTTCTTCTTCTTCTTCTTCTTCTTCTTCTTCTTCTTCTTCTTTTCTTTAGTGATGAAGCTTAACCCAGCTCTGTCAAGATTCAAAATGACACGAAGTCTACAAGGATGTTCCAAGTAGCTAGGAATTAGGCTCGCACTAAGCTGGGGGTGTGGCTGTACCACCCACCTACCCGGTAAATGCCAAAACCTTTTGGGGGGAAGTACTGGTTACAGCTGTCTCTTGGCTTTCCTTTGGGTTGTTTTGGTTCTTTTCTTCCTCTCAGACAGACATCTTGTTGACCTTGCCGCATAATGGCAAAGTACCTTTTGAAATTTAAAATGCTGGTTAAGAAGAAGCCGTCGAGGGCAGGCTCTCCTTATAGGGACATAACCTCATGTCCAGGCCTCATCCGGCCACAATGTCACCTGCTTTGTGTTTACTCCACCACACACAGCCATTTCCCTCAGCCTTATGAGCATCACATTGGTTTCTGCAGAGGAGGTGTAATGCTATACTCTAGGGCTAGGGCACTGATATATCAAAGCAACACAGCTTTAAACTATTTTCCCCTTAAATTCACCTTCCTCTTAGGAAGAACGGGGACAAAAATCAGACTCTGTGCAATGTGAGAGGCCTTCATGACACTGCCGGCCAACGAGGGTTGCCAAGTCTGGGTTAGAAAATATCTGGAGACTTTGAGGGTGGAGCTGGGAGAGGGCGGGGTTTGGGGAGGGGAGGGGCCTCAGCAGGGTGCAATGCCACAGAGTCCCCCCTTCCAAGCAGCCATTTTCTCTCTGTCGGCTGGAGATCAGTTGTAAAAGCGGGAGATCTCCAGGCCCCACCTGGAGGTTGGCAACCCTACGGCCAACAAACAACTTTTCCGTCTCTGCACTCTGTCCCGGATTCTGGCTTGAGCGAGCACCTGCAGAGTGTCCCTCAACTGCCGCAGCAGTTACTGCCAAGACGCTTCTGGCCTAGGCCACCTACCAGAAACACAGTTGACGCCATGTTATGTGAGAGGCAATTCGGGTTGCAGGCAGGGGTATTTTATTTCTGGAAAAAGAGGTGCCGGAACTCTCAAGAGGGAAATGAAGGCGAACCACATGGGATTCTTTGAAACGATATTATTTACGTGCACTACAGACTTAGGTAAAGGTAAAGGTTCCCTTGCTCGAAAGCCAGTCGAGTCCGACTCTAGGGTTGCGGTGCTCATCTCCGTTTCCAAGCCGAAGAGCCAGCGCTGTCCGAAGACGTTTCCGTGGTCATGTGGCTGGCATGACTAAACACCAAGGCGCACCGAACGCTGTTCCCTTCCCACCGAAGTGGTACCTATTTATCTGCTTTCAATTTCTTGCTTTCGAACTGCTAGGTTGGCAGGAGCTGGAACCAGAGACGGGAGCTCACTCCGTCATGTGGCACTCGGGTCTCGAACTGCTGAACTACCGACTTTTAAACAGCTGAACTACCAAACTTTAAAGCAGGTTCCAAACTTTAGACATGTCACCAACTTCCTCAGTTCTTTTTCAGGTCTTGCTTGTAGTCCTAATGCTGAATGATGACCTTGAAGCAACCATGCTTTGATATACTTCGTTGGATCAAAGACTGCAGTGCAAGGGTATGTGTGTGTGGGAGAGCTGGCCAAGGAGCACACAAGTGACGTCATGCTCCCCCAGTGCCCCACATGAACCTTTTCAACATTTTTTTGAGAATTTTGTTTCCAAGAAAACGTTCTGGAACTCCGTTCCTGTGTGTTCCCCCAGAAAAAAGAGCTCTGGTTGCAGGTCCTTACCTTCTGCTGGTGGGGGGCTCCAGCCCGCTCTCCTGGATTTTCTGGCATACACGCATAGTGTGCGCACAGCAATGATATCACCCAGAAGTGACATCATCACGCTAGGAGGATGCTCCAGCATTTGACCAAAACCTCTATGGTCACCATAGAGTTTTTAGCCAAATGCTAGAGTGTCCTCCATGCGTCGTGCCTGCCATGATGACAGCACCTCCAAGTGACATCATTGCATTGGTCACATCAGGCACAGTGGGGCTCTTCAGGGGTGGGGCTCCCCTTGCCGGCCAGCTGGCCAGTGGTGGATTAGGGGTCCTGAAATTGGGGGAGACCCTGCCCCCATCGGGGGGACGGCAACCCTAGAGGCAATGCATCTGGCAGCCATCTTGCTAAGACAGGGTTGCCAGCCTCCTGGTTGGGCCTGAAGATCTCCCAGAATTACAACTGATCTCCCGTTCCTCTGGATAAAATGGCTTCTTCGGAGAGTAGATTGTATGGTATTATACCCTGTATGGCATTATATCTCACTCTAAACACTACCTTCTCCCCAGGCTTTACCCCCAGATCTCGAGTGACGTCATGCTGTTGGCCCTAATGACATTCTAACTCCCCCCCCCTCCTAGTGGGAAACTGGAACAGACACACACCTCTCACCCAAACTCACCTCACTGGATAGAAAAGAGGAGAATATTGTAAGCCACTTGGGGTCCCCATTGGGGAAGAAAGTGTGGCACAAATGAAGAAAAGAAAGAAAGAAGAATGGACAAAAAGGAGAAATCCCATCACGTTTTCCTTTGAGGCAGGGCATAGAGGGCAAAGTCACACCTGTTCCAATTCTGTCTCCAGTACAACTTGTAGAGCTGTAGGAAAGCATCTTTATGTAACACGTTCTGATGATTCTCACTAGCTAGGGTTGTCAGACCCCTGGTGGAAGCCAAAAATGAGATATCATGGGAGGGAGTGGAAATCCAAAAACAACATCCATGGCAAATTACTACTTATGAACTCTTGAAGGAAATATTCCATGTTATTACAGAGTCAACATGGAATGTTTCCTTCAAGAGCATGATTGCTACACGCTCAGATAAAGTAAATATTGTGAAACGAATTGTTTACATTGTGCAGCATTCGTTAGCGCGTGAGCGATAATAGAAGAGAAGAAGAGAAGCAGTAATAGAAGAGAAGATAATAGAAGAGAACAGAATTACTACAGTAAATGATTTTGCAACATATCTTTATTGACTCCTTTATATTTTTGTCATGGGTGTTGTTTTTGGATTTCCAGACCCCTGGTGGATGCAGGGGCTCCTGCCACCAGGTGCCACCACCCCACCGCCAATCTACTGGCCAGCAGGTAGGACTTACCCCACAAAAGAGGGAGATCCATCTGACATGCAGTGACATGTCTATGTCACTACCAACGTGACCTGGAAGTGACATCATCATCACATGAGGGCCGTCAGGGTAACACTCTGGTATATGGGCAAAAACTCTATGATTTAAGCCAAATTTACCATAGAGTTTTTGCTCAAATACCAGAGCATCGCCCCAATGTCCCCAACATGATGATGTCCCTTCCAGGTCATGTGGTCAGTGACATAGACATGTCGCTACACATCATCTGGGCCTTTCTCCTGCTCCTGGTAAGACCCCCCCCTCCATCTCCTGCTGGTTGCCAGGAGGGACCTTGCAACCCTATCACACTAGTTCCATTCGGTGTGTGCTGCAGTTGCAATATTCAAACAGCTGTCCTCCCCCCCCCGCCATTTTTTGAAAAAGATAATCTGAAGCTTAATTTTTAGTCTGTTACATGTAAGCCTTATCTTTGCCCAAATTTGGAAGCAAAATTAAACAAGTGGGTTTAAACCAAATCAAGAGAAATAATTGGGCTGAGGTCCATGGAAAAATGGTGTTTGAAAGACAATTTAAAGAACAAGAACCCCTCAGGATACAACTCTCAGAAATCTCCCACCCACGGAAGCCTAGGGCATTCATTTGGTGGTCCTCAGGCAGTTGTCTCTGGGAGTGTACTGGGCTGCTGGGAGGCTTTCTCCCAGGATTTCACACTCATAAAAGCTTACCCAAAATCACAAGTGACTGAGGAGCATATCTGACTGAAGTTAAACAATTTACAGTGCGATCCATTGAAGCCAATGGGCTTAGCCTGGAGCAACTCTGCACCTAAACAATGAAATTCTTTTCTCTGGAATCTGAAAATGCACATGTTGTGTTTTAGATGTTCCAGCAGTACTTGTTGTTCTTGAGGCTGTTGGTGGCAGCTTCCAGACTCCAGGGCCCTCTCCGATGCTGAAGTTTAGTGTCATTAGATTTTTTTAAAAATTGTATTTAATTGTATTGATTTCACTGGTCATTTTGATGTTTGTTTGCTGTGTTATTCTATATTCAAATGTATTGTTACCAGCTGAGGAGGCGGAGGAGGCAGAGGATGACAACAACAGTAATAATAACCCCAGTGAGCAAGTGCTTACCCCTCCAACTGAAATCTGATCCTAAGCAGAGTTGCCATCCTTTTAAATCCATTGAAGTTCAATGGCTTAGAGCAGTGATGGCGAACCTTTTAGAGACCGAGTGCCCAAACTGCAACCCAAAACCCACTTATTTATCGCAAAGTGCCAACACGGCCATTTAACCTGAATACTGAGGTTTTACTTTAGGAAAAACAACTCATACATTAACTTAAGATGATCCAAACAAAGTAAGGAAAGCAATCCCAAATGCTTTCATTGACTTAAAATTATTTGGCAGAGAATTTGACACTTTAATGATGGTCTGGGCCTAGCTGGGGTGATGGCACGCGTGCCCACAGAGAGGGCTCTGAGTGCCACCTCTGGCACCCGTGCCATAGGTTCGCCACCACTGGCTTAGAAGGATGTAATGGCTTAGGATGACGATGCCAGATACTTAACTTCTTCTAGATTGTGCCCAAGAACACGGAGGAAATCATAAATAGGACCAGTGTTCCCTCTAAGCTGAGTGAATGTGAGCTAGCTCACAGTTTTTTAGCCTCCAGCTCACACGTTTTTGTCTTAGCTCAGGAAGGATGGCTCCAGAGCAACCTAATTTATGCAGTAGCCAAATCGCTCACTCCCAACTTTAATGCCAGTAGCTCACAAAATAGAATTTTTGCTCACAAGGCTCCACAGCTTAGAGGGAACATTGAATAGGACCATCAGTAGTACACAAAGTTGTTTTAATTTAATAATTTATAATATGGAATTGCCTTTGAACTGGTTGATAGAATCTATGGCAGGGGGTCCCCAACCTTTTTGAGCCTGCGGGCACATTTGGAATTCCGACATGGCACGGTGGGCTCAGCAACAAAATGGCTCCCACGAAATGGCTGCTGCAAGAGGCGGAGCCAGCCGCAAAACGATGGCCACAGCTTAATTTCAGGGACACAGTGTGGATCCTTGAGCTGCGGTGGCAGCTGCTACCAAGGCAAAGTTAAAAAAAAAAATCTGCGCAGCCAATAAGATTAGTCGATCAGAAGCTGTGCTGGACAAGAGCCCCACCCGCCCCCATCCACTTCCTAAAAACACTTGGTGGGTGGCAGAAAAGGTGGCCCCATGGTTCTCATGGGCACCACATCGGGGATTCCTGATCTATGGTCCTGGCTTTAATAATAAATATGACATTAAAATGATTATGAGGATTCCACAAATGTCAAGCTGCATATGGACGTGGCGGTCAGACCCAGGAAAACGAGCAGAATTTATCTCAAGTAAAGACTCTGGAAGGCCAGATACTGAAGCTGAAGCTCAAACACTTTGGCCACAACATGAGAAGGGAGCAGTCACGACTTCCGGTGTATGGCGACACACTGGCGGACGCATCTCCCGGACCTCCCGGGGATGTGATCTGCACACCAGCGAAAAGGGGAGGCAACGGGTCACTACCCCCCCAGAGCCTTGGCAAAAGGCTCCTAGCCATGGGGCTTTTGAGGGGTGGCCTCTTCGCCAGCGCGATGCTGGGGAATTGAGGCGTTCCTCCACCCCGACGGTCCTGCCCCTGAGTGTCCGTATGGATCTAGAGCCGTTGACCAGGACAAGCGTTGGAGATTGAGCATTCTGAACGTATGCCGAGCAAGGTCGTATGACCAACAATGAACTGTGAGTTTGGTGAAAGCAAAATGAGAATTTAAAAAGAAAGCTACCCCTGGGAAACTGTAAAAAAAGTGAGTGGGGGAGGGGGCCCCTCCCATACGCATGAACTAAACAACAAAATACTAAGGGGGGAGCAGAAGAAAAAGCGTTGAAATCTGTTTTGGGAGACTTACCAGAGCTTAGATAAGCATTTGGGCGTATTTCAGAGACTTTAGCAAGTTTGCATAAAAGTAAACAATCCATAAAGATGGCGGGGAAGAGGGCAGAGAGAGACAAACCAGTAAAAGTGAAACCAGCTGGGATCTCGAGCCCTCGACTGGAAGAGGCCTCTGAGCTTTCCAAAATGCTGGCGGAGTCCTTGTGCCCTCTGCTGGACCAGATGACTAACATCGAACAACAGCTGACAAATCTAAATCAGAATCTTGCAACTCAGCAGCTCCAACTGACTGAGACTTTAAAAATAACGGAGCAAATGGCTGAGAAGGTGAAGGAAATGGATGCCAATGCCAAAAAAAGTCAAGAAAAAGGTGCAAAAGCTGGAAAAGAAACAAGCCTTGTAAGAATCACAACTTTTACAGCTGCAAATGGAGAAAGCAAATTTGGTCCTATGGTTTCAAGGGGTCCCAGAATTAAAAGGTGAGAATCTAAAGCAACTCCTGAGTGAAGCATTAGCCCCAGTTACAGATTTGAAAGCGGAGTATCTTGCAAGCGAAATGGATGTGGTCTATAGGTCCTATTCCATGTACGTCAAAAAGAATAATCTGCCTGGGGAAATAGTGGCTAGATTCTCAAAGCGACATGTGAGGGATTCTATCCTGAAAGCAACTACAGGAACACCCTTGAAAATCGGGGACAGCACCGTCAGGATTCTAAAAGACATTCCATTTGAAATAAGGCAAAAGAGAAAGAAATATAAAGATTTAATCCTTTTTCTTCAAACAAACAGCATTGTCTACAGATGGTTAATTCCAGAAGGCATCATTTTCAAACTACAAGATAAAAATGAAAAGACTGAATCTAAAGCACTCGAGTTCCTGAGAGTGCAGCTGGGAGAGCCGGTCAAGGTAGAAAAGGAAGAAGATGATAGCAAATCCAGTGGCGAATTGGACTCTGTGTCTTCCAACAAGGACTCTCTTTCTGATAAGGGGGCGGCTGCCGCCAAGTGTACATATAAATTGAGGATTAGAAAAGATAAGATAAGATGAAGGCTGAAGGACTCTGAATTGTGCCTTTAAACTTTAGTTTTATTGTGGGATGCTCTGGGGGTTCACTTAAATGGTTAAAATATTGGATAAAAAGACAAAAAAATGAGCATAGCCGACTATGTTCAAAGTAATGCTAGCAATTTAAGATTAGCATTTATATAAGCTGTTGTTATGATCTCCTATACTTGGGGTTTTAGTTAGTTGTGGTTTTCTTTCCTTTGTCCCTAGATGTAGCTACCCCCTCCCAATTTTTTGTTGTAGTTTCTAGTTTATTAAAAAATGCAATAAAAAATCCCCTTCGGGGGGGTAAAAAACGAGAGAGAGAGAGAGAAGGGAGCACTCACTGGAGAAGACCCTGATGCTGGGAAAGACTGAAGGTCAAAGAAGAAGGGGACGGCAAAGGATGAAATGGTTAGACAAGTGTTATTGATGCAATGAACATGACGATGAGCACACTCCGGGGGACAGCGGAAGACAGGAGGGCCTGGCGTGATGTGGTCCATGGGGTCGCGAAGAGTTGGACTTGATTGTGCGACTGAACAACAACAACAACAACAAAGTCATATCTTGCAAGCCCATTCTGCTAGTGGTGGCGTTTTTCTCTGGAGCATGTGGTGTCAGGGCGTTTCTTGCACTGGAGAGAAGTACCACTGCTGGCAGAAGAGAGCGGCGGCATCCGGTCCAGCGCAAGTGGCTCATAGATAATCCAATTTTAAAAAAGAAACATTGGATTGTGACTTTGCAAATACGGAACAAAGAAACAAAAAAGTTTCCCATTGGGGAGGTCTGTGAAAAATGGCTTGCTTCCCCTTGCCAATCTCTTCTTTCTGATTCTCTTTGGACGATATGGTAGCTCATGTCCTTCCCGGGCTATGTGAGCTCCCTCTGGTGGATTTATTAACAACTGAATGCTCTCCTGCTATTAACATTAAGATGCTGAACTGCAGGCTGTGGAAGGTCAGTAGTTCAGCAGTTCGAGACCCGAGTGTGCCGCATGACGGAGCGAGCTCCCATCTCTAGTTCCAGCTCCTGCCAACCTAGCAGTTCGAAAGCAAGAAATTGCAAGTAGATTAATAGGTACCACTTCGGTGGGAAGGGAACAGCGTTCCGTGCGCCTTGGTGTTTAGTCATGCCGGCCACATGACCATGGAAACGTCTTCGGACAGCGCTGGCTCTTTGGCTTTGAAACGGAGATGAGCACCACAACCCTAGAGTCGGATTCAACTGGCTTTTGAGCAAGAGAGACTTTTACCTTTACCTTTAAAAGCCTGATAACAATGCTGGGGGGGGGGTACCTGTATTTCTGACAGCAACTCCCACAGTGTCCACCAAGGCCAGGACTGGCTTCTCAGGCTGCTGCCTGCTCTCCAGGGCTGTCTCAGACAGAGGTTTCACGTCACCTGCTGCCTGGTCCTTTGCTCCGCAGATGCCTGGGATTGAACCGGGGACCTTCTGCATGTCGAGCAGATGCTTTACCTCTGAGCCACAGCCCCACCCCTTGTCCACAGCTTCTGTCTCATGTACGGCATCACCCCCACGTAAGTCCCTGAGGAAGAACTCAGAAAGAGGTCCCTGCCCAGAGAGGGTTTTTTGATACCCTCACAGTGCCAGGCAGCCCAGTCATCACAAGGCTTCCTCCAAGGGAAAAGCAAGAACTACCAAAGAGAGGAAGGATGGAACTCTTATTTTAATCAGGGTTGCCAACCTCCAGGTGGGCCCGGGAGTACTCAGGGGATTTTATCAGCTCTCCAGACTACAGAGATCGGTTCCCCACCCCTAAAAATTTTAATGGCTCCTAGACCAGCAAATACCCTTTTTAAAGCTAAGGTCACGTGCACAAGTGATTTCTGGATTTCCTACAGTTTTTATGGATCCAGGAAGGAAAGTGTTAGATGTTGCGAAAGATCTTGCACGAGCAGATACTTGTGTTTAGTTACTAAAATTTTAATGGCTCCTAGGCCAGCAAATACCCTTTTGAAGTTAAATTCCTTACTCAGGCCACCACAAGAGCCCAGGCAGTTTCTGACAAGGTAAAAAGGTAAAGGTAAAGGTCTCCCTTGCTCGAAAGCCAGTCGAGTCCGACTCTAGGGTTGCGGTGCTCATCTCCGTTTCAAAGCCGAAGAGCCAGCGCTGTCCGAAGACTTCTCCGTGGTCATGTGGCCGGCATGACTAAACACCAAGGCACACGGAATGCTGTTACCTTCCCACCGAAGTGGTACCTATTTATCTACTTGCAATTTCTTGCTTTTGAACTGCTAGGTACCTTCTCTAATATAGTACAGGCTGTCAATGTTCCCTCTAAGCTGTGGAGCCTTGTGAGCAAAAATTCTACTTTGTGAGCTACTGGCATGAAAGTTGTGAACAAGTGATTTGGCTGCTGCATAAATTAGTTTGCTCTGGAGCCATCCTTCCTGAGCGAAGACAAAAATGTATGAGCCGGAGGCTAAAAAACTGTGAGCTAGCTCACGCTCACTCAGCTTAGAGGGAACCCTGCAGGCTGTCCTCTCTGGCTTGAATTCTTCCTTTTCCCCATTTATTCTTAGCTGGGATTGATTATATATATTTTTAAATTCAAAATTCAATTGTGCTTAAAACATTAACCTGCTTACAGTATATCCTTGAAGTATCTCCCTGATGTCCTCCTCCCTCCCACTTCCACCACCCATTACTCACTAGCACTGGGACAGGATACAGGGACATAATGCACAGCCTCTGTCATCTGGCAAGAAAGAAAGACCAGTTACTCGTGGGCCCAATATATATACTTATATACGTATGTGTGCATGTGCATGTATGCACACATTGTAATTAGTGTTGTAGGACATTCCACTTGGAGCAACGCTACAAAGAAGGAAAGCTAGACCTGGTGTTGGTACTCTTTCATCCGCTGCATTAGATTTTTCTGATCACTTTTCAACTGCAGCTATCACTTGGATTTGTAAAGCAGCTATTACAGATTGCCCCTTGCAAAGAAGTCTTATCACCTTGGCCAACTATCTAAAGCGGCATGCAAGGTGGGAAGTGATAAATTTATCACGTGTTCCCTCTAAACTGAGTTACTGTGAGCTAGCTCACAGTTTTTTAGCCTCCGGCCGCGTTGTCCCTTATTATGTCATAGGGTCTACCCTCCTAAAGCAGTCATTTTCTCTAAGGGAACTGATCCCTGTCATCTGGAGATCAATTGTAACAGTGGGAGATCTCCAGGTCCCACCTGGAGATTGGCAACCCTAGGGGAAAGTCAGCTGCACAGCAGGGGGTTGAAGAGAATGGTTTGATGGCTGCTGGGCCAAGATTGGCATCAATAGTTCCCCAGGAGCCCCATCGTAAATTAGCACCAAAGCTTTAAGATCTCTCCAGCTGTCACCTGGAGACTGGCAACAGCTTGTCTGGAGTGTGGGCAGTATGGCATTGTATCTGTCTGAGGTCCCCGTCTTCCTCCTCCTCCTCAGACCCCACCCTCAGCAGGCTTCATCCCTAAAATATCCTGGAAGTTTCCAACCTGGAGTTGGCAACCCGATGTCCTTTCCTGGCAACGATCAGCCAACCTTTATCTGCCTCTCTGTCTTAAGTTTTACAAACCTCCCCCCCCAACAGCCTCTGTCTAGGGAAAGGGAAGCTGGCATCATTCTCCTCTCCCCTATGAGGTATGATGCAACTGAAAATCCCAACTGCCTTGGGGGGGGGGGTGAGTTTGAGGTGTGGAATAGAGTGTTGTCCAATCAGCTTCCATATGCAAATAACCTTGGAACGCTGGGCGGGACTGCGCAAAGCAGCCAGTCAACCCAGCCAGTGTTACTGAGTGGCAGTTTTTCCAGCCTAACACTAAAGGGGTGAAATTTAGAATGTTCATATAGAACGTTCAAACTCAATTATATATAAGGAGAGATATATGAAAAAAATGGATTAGATATTCCCCAGGCCATCTAAGTCAGTTGCACAAACAAAGTTTCCCTAAACCAGTCTTATTTATAGAGCTTAATTATTTTATTCTTTTTGTGATTTCTTCTTTTCAATAAAGTCTTGGTTCTATGTCCCTTTCCCTTGTAGGTAGAGAAGATTTCTTTTAAAACTCGCCATCTGTATTCAATTTTTAATGTAGTAAAGGATTCCATAAATTCTGTTTTATCTTCTCTGGAATATTTTTTCCTTTATAACTTTGAGGATTCCAGAGTTTGACAGTCTTTAGTAGATCTGTTATTGTCACTGTAGGTTAGGTCAGCTTGATTGTAGTGTTGTTCTGCATCTTGCACAGTTTGGTGCTAAGATTCCTTTTCTCTGTTGGTTGGGTCAGCTTGATTGTAGTGTTGTTCTGCATCTTTCACAGTTTGGTGCTGGGGTTCCTTTGTCTTGCTTGTAGTTTGGCTTAGTGTAGTAGGTTTTTTTGTCTAGTATTTGTTCCAAAGCCTTTTTAACTACCAGATTGACTTCATCAACAATTATAAACTGAAGCTCCTCCTAGGACAATTGCAGCAGGTTAGTTTCTGCAAGGTTGTCTAAGCATCAATCATCTGGCATTTTTGTCTGTGTGTCCTGATCACCCATTTTAATGGGGTAGCAGAAGTCCCAGTTCAGCCCAGCAAAACCCAGAGTCTCTGCAAATTATTTGTCAATTGTCTCTTCAGAGCTGACCGTACTTACCAAATAGTAGCTCTCATGGAGATTTTAGCAACCAAGAATCTTTCAACACAAGTCAAGTGCTTTACAGCTCAACAATAGAGTCTAGACTTAATAAGCTCCTCCGTTCTCAGCAATGAAGCATGTCATAAAAATTGCCACAAAGTAACGAATTCAACACTAAATCTCTCTCTCTTTTTCTTTTTTCAAAGAAAACTTTATAATTCTTTTGTAGAAGCTCAAACAACAGTCCCTCTTTGCCCCAAGAAGTAACATAGCTCAGCTTTCTTTTCATAATAGTCCCAGCCGCTCCGCGGAGGAAGGAGGGGGGAATTCCACCCTTCCTTTCCTTGTCCTTTCAGAACTTTAAAGGGGCTTAACCAAAAGATTGTAGGTTTCTTCAGTGTTGCTGTTACAGGTTCTTACGGTGCATATCTTCATCGGTGTTATGGATGAGGCTCAAAATAAGAAGAAGAAGAGAAGAAGAGATTGGATTTATACCCCACCCTTCACTATCCAAAGGAGTCTCAGAGCGGCTTACAAACTCCTTTCCCTCCCCCTCCCCACAACAGACACCCTGTGAGGTGGGTGGGGCTGAGAGAGCTCTGACAGAAACTGCTCTTTTTCAAGAACAGCTGTGCCAGAACTATGGCTTGCCCAAGGTCATCCAGCAGGTGCAAGTGGAGGAGTGGGGAATCAAACCTGGTTCTCCCAGATTAGAGTCCACGCACTTAACCACTACACCAAACTGTTGATTTGTGGGCGTTCACAGCTTGATTTGTGGGTGTTCACAGCTGGTGCAGTTATGGCTGCCATAACTGCACTGCCATAACTGTGCTGCTTCATTCCTTGCTTCTAGGACAATCCAGGGCTTCCACCCACTTGCTGCCACGAGCAAGGCCCTCGAATCAAGTCCCTTGCACCAGACCTCCCTCCAGGAGGTACAGTGGAGTTTGGGATACCCCAAAAACTCCCCTAAAAAGAACAAAGAGGTGGTGGTAACTCGGGAGCGATTCCCAGTGCCAATTGTGTCACTGCGCCGCAGCCCCGCCCTCCTCCCCACCCACTTTCTAAAAACACTTGGTTGGTGCCAAGAAAGGTGTTGGAGGCTACTATGTGTCACCTATGCTGCCATGATGTTTATGGGCAAGAGTGCATCTGCTTGACCTGTGTACCAACTGCTGCAGCATTCCTTTGTTCTTTATTATCTCTGACCTTGAAAGCTGTCTGTGTAGTGTCTTCCCATCAATTACCTGTGGGATTAGTTTCGATTCCCAGCTTTGGCTTTAACGGCCTGGGGCCCCATTCTCCCGCGCGTGGGAGTCAGGCCAATTGGCCTAGGGGTGGTGGTGGGGTGCATACGAATACCCCATATCCCATTATGCTTGTAGGAACGTAGCCATTCCTAACAGTGACGATGTTACTGCCTCTATAGCTCTTACAATAAAGTATAACCTTACGATAAGCGTGTACTCCTTTGTTTGGCTGTGGAACCTAACACTATGGCACCCTGGGATTGCCAGCTCTATGGCACCCTGTGGCACAACATTGGGGGGGCCCTGGATTACATTAATAATAAAAGTGAAATATAGTTTGCTCAGCAATGATTGACAGAAATCCATCTGAAGCCACTGCTTCTGTTATATTTTCTATTACGCAGGAGCCTTCCACCCCCCCCCTATTTACAGCTCTTTGCTTTCCCATCCTTCTTTGCCATTTCTCAGAGTGCCTCATTTACATCTATCAGCTTTTCAATTCTTCAGCATTATACTGTTGACATTGGGATGACCCTTGATAGTATTCAGATTGTATTTCGACGTCTCTGCCTGCTTGCCACACACTCTGGGTGCTTTCGTTTCTGAGACAAAACCCTGCTCAGCTGTGTTTGAGATTTACATACCCAGCTAAAATGGTATCTTCATACACCTTTAAACCTCCAATCATATTGATTTGGTAGCTCAAGTCTTTGTTATGTTTTAAGCTACATCCATCAGCTGACTGGCTCTGAGCTGTGGCTGCATAAAACCCTGTACAGCACAACAGTTTTGCCGCGTCGTGGAACCCTGTGCCACCCTTGAAAACCAGCAGTAAAGTAATCCACCACCTTGCAGTGCAATATGCTAAACATTTATACAATGATGACACTTTGTGAGACTTTTGAGTTCAGCTCTTTTTTCCCTTTTGAGGTCCTCCCCTTTGTCCGATGCCCACTTGAGTGTTATTGGAGAGATACTCCGAGAAGAGCTAGCAAAACATCCAGGTTTGCGCATCACCTCCAATAATGGAAAGATAATGGAAATATTTATAAGGGAGAAGACGGCAATTCAGTTAAGGTTGTGATTTAGTGAGAGGCCAGTCAGCACGGATCAGTTAAATGAAGATCATGTATGATAAATGTATTAGGGTCATTCCAGCGTATTACTGCATGGATAAAGATGAAACCATCAATATAATTCATCCAGATTTTAGGAAAGCATTTGTTTTAAAAAAATGACTGCACCCGGAGATGGATTTACAAGGTCAGGCCACAGAAGCGCAGGGACACCATCCAAAATGGAATACAAATTGGTTGAGGCATGAGAAGCAGATGGTGTCAGTAAGACGTAACAATTCATGGTGCAGAAAGGTAGGCTATGCATGAATAAAAACACCCAGCGCCGGATGATTCATCTGTTGTGCTGAGAGAGGGGAAGCAGACAGAACTTTGCATAAATGGAACCGAGCACTTTGCAAACGTTTTCCTGGGTGACTGATTGGAAGCTGGGGTGGCAAATGCAAATCTGTCAGCCAGGAATCCCAGGTAGTCAACACACTCCCTCCTTCCATGGGCAAGAGGAAATTGCCTAAACTTCACAGGTTATTAACCACAACTTCCTGCTCTTTAGCACCATCTGTGCACCCAATTAAATACCAAATGGAAACAAATGGACGGAAATGTGGGTCGGGATTAGATTGTAGAGCTCTATCGCAAGGGCAGGCAGCAATGGGTTGCCTATAAATAGTATTGATCATCTATAAGAAATCTGAGCTTAATTAGGACAGCATCGATCTTGAATGGAGCAAGACAGGTCTTCATCATGCTTCGTTGTGAAGCATTTATTACCATAGCCCTGTAAGGCGGGCTAAGTATCAGCTCTACTGTGAAAATGAGGGAGATCTGGAATCCAGTGCTCCACTTAAGACACAGACAAAAGTGCAGTGCAGGTCAAAGTATGTTGAATTGGACATAAGAACATCAGAAGAGCCCTGCTGGATCAGACCAGTGGTCCATCTAGTCCAGCATCCTGTCTCACACAGAGACCAAGCAATTAACCCTGGAGGGCCAACAACAGGGCATAGAGGCTGAGGCCTTCCCCTAATGTTGCCTCCTGGCACTGAGATTCAGAGGTTGACTCCCTCTAAGCATGGCGGTTCTGTTTCGTCACCATGGCTTCTAGCCACTGATAAGACCATGAATCTGTCTAATTCCCTTTTAAAGCTGTGTATATGGTCATCACTACATCCCCTGAAGCTGCGGTGGCTCAAGTGGTTAAGACGCTGAACTGCAGGCTGTGGAAGGTCGGTAGTTCAGCAGTTCAAGATCCTGAGTGTGCCGCATGACGGAGTGAGCTCCCGTCTCTAGTTCCAGCTCCTGCCAACCTAGCAGCTCGAAAGCAAGAAATTGCAAGTAGATAAATAGGTACCACTTCAATGGGAAGGTAACAGCGTTCCGTGCGCCTTGGTTTTTAGTCATGCCGGCCACATGACCACAGAAACGTCTTCGGACAGCGCTGGCTCTTCGGCTTTGAAACGGAGATGAGCACCGCAACCCTAGAGTCGGATTCGACTGGCTTTTAAGCAAGGGAACCTTTACCTTTACCTTTACCTTACATCTCCTGGAAGTTAATCCCACATTTTAATCACTTGTGTAAAGAAGTATTTCCTTTTGTCTGTCCTAAATCTGTTGCCTAACAACTTCATTGGATGGCCTCAAGTTCTAGTATTTTGGGTGTAGGAGAAAAAGTTCTCCCTGTCCACTCCCTCTGTCCTGGTCAGATGGACTGGAGTATTGTACATGGAATTCCCCCCCCAAAAAAATAAGTGCAATCACCATTTTGTCTTAAAGGGGCAGCACACATATTTGCAACCTTGGTCTGTACCTTGGTCTGTACACGTTGCCTCCTTCAGACAGAATGGTTGTTGTGCGTATTGGAGGATCACATACATTGTGCTCTCCCCCCACACATAGTAAGATATAACAACTGGCTAGGGCAAATGCCTGGTAATGTCTGTATCCTGACATCCCAACGTCCCATTCCCCCCCCCCCCACTGAGGAACCCTGTGATATGATGTGGGTTAAGCTCTATGAGATATTATGGAGAGGGAGCTAAGGGCAGAGCTGGGGGAGAGAGAAGCTAAACATAGGCTGTGGTCAGAGGTGCCATTTGGTGCGGTCAGGAAGCATTCCTATTCCATCTGTTGGTATTTGGCATGGAGTTACTTGATCACACATCTCAATATAATCCGGTTTGCTGTGGGCACAGCCCCTCATTGCGCAGTCAGATGGCACATTCAGGTGAGCGGTTGTGGTTGATGTTTTGCCTTTTTGTGTGCATATGTATAAACAAGGAATTGAACCCCCACACGAAGAGTTCTCCATGGACCGATTATGCGGTTATGCGCATATCGCTAAGTGGGGGGGGAGGTGCAGCGTTGAGATGGACCAAGCAGTTCATCCTGATGGCCTGAGTGTGTGCCTGAGTGATCGGACTAGGGAAAACCCATCAGTGGCCCATCGGCAAGTGTTAGGACTGGGCTTTCCCTGGTGTCTTTTAACTCCGTTTCTGTGGTGGGGCAACCATGGGTTGCCGACAACCGTGGGACCTTTCCCAGATGCTGCAGTCTGATCGTGCACTTTAGATCTGTCAGGCATTCACAGATGAGTCGGATCTAATGGCACGTCAGGCTGCAGCCATACAGTAGCTGTTGGACTAGCTAGAGAGACCGTAAGGTAAGGTTCAAGTGTTCATCAGCTCTCCATCTGGATATTAAGGAGCTTTGAGGTACTGTAGAAGATAGTTGGTTCACTCAAACACACACATACATTTTATTGAACCATCTCTCTCTCTCTCTCTCTCTCTCTCTCTCTCTCTCTCTCTGTATATTGCATTCACGGAAGTGACAGTGGCTATCAGTAGAACTGAGGCTGTTTCCATGTGGAGTTTTCCCTCCACTCTTGGTATCAAACTGGAGCATCCTAACATACATATTAAGGAGGTTGCATAAATCTGGCATGCACGAATTTAAGATCTCAGGGCACCAAATCAGCTCAATTGAATTTGATTGAGTGTGTGCAAAAGAGTGTGTCTATAGCCCCTGGGTGGCTTTTGTGAGTCACTTTGGCAGCTGCTCAGAGTACATTCATGTTTTAGGTCTGCAAATGCTACTTGGTGGATGAGTCAGCTAAAGTTTTACAGGCTGAAACGAAGCAAGTTTTCTCGGGGGGGGGGGAAGTCCCTCTGAGTGATATGACATATTCACAAGCAATTGTGCACAGGATTGGAACTTGAATTGAATAATCAAAGATGGGGAGGAGCCATGGCTCAGAGGTTGATCACGCAGAAGGTCCTGGGTTCAATCCCCCCCCCCCCGGTATCTCCGGTTAAAAGGATCAGGTTGTAGGTGGTGTGAAAGGTCTCAGCCTGAGTCCCTGGAGAGCCGCTGCCTGTGTGAGTAGACAGTACTGACCTTGATGGACCAATGGTCTGGTTCACTATAAGCAGGGGTCATTTCCTGCAGGAGTGCACAGGAGCGAAGCTCCAGCAGTAAAGAGCCCAGGGGGCAGGCACATGCAACAAGCCCCACCCCCTGCTCCCAGCAGCCCTCAGTCAGAGCAAGAAGCAGCCAGGTAAGTTGCAGAGCTCCCCCCGGCCCCAAACAGTCCAGTGGGACCTTTAAGACCAAGTTTTATTCAGGTACAAGCTCTCCCTCCTCTGTGAGGGCAGATCTGCATGTTCCCCCCCCCGCCCAATAGCTAGCAATCCAAAACAGTCCAGTGGTGCCTTCTGACACACTTCTGGTGATGTCAGGGGGTGTGGCATATGCAAATAAGTTATGCTAATGAGTTGTGCTAATGAGCCCCTGCACCTCTTTTTCTACGAAATGACCCCTGAGTATAAGGCAGTTTTGCATGTCTTCATATGTCAAATTTTAATTAGCAAAGCCAAGAGTGAAGGCACCCTTAGTTTCTGAGGCTACTTTGGATCCGCTGTGCTTCTGCAATAGGGGATAAAAAGAAAAGGTGAGAGTGAGTCTTCCCTTCCTAATGAGTGGCGGCTTTTCTGCAACACTGAACAGGAGCTCGGTGGCCCCTTAAAGCTTTTTAAAAAATGTTTCTCTTGATTAAACTTTCAATTATATCACAGGATCTCAGAGATTCTCCTATATTATACAGAGGGTTGGGAAATATTTTTTTAAAATAATTCAATGGGTTAAAAGACAAATGATCTGCGAAACAAATTTATCTCAGGCAGATTCCACATGGCAGTGTTTGGACCTTTAAAAATGTGAGGTTGTTTGGCAGAGAGACGACAAGGCTAAGGCCATCAGTGGAATTTTTGGTTGATAGGGGAGCCCTCACTGGAGAAGACCCTGATGCTGGGAAAGATTGAAGGTCAAAGAAGACGGGGACGGCAAAGGATGAGATGGTTAGACAGTGTCATAGATGCAACGAACATGAAATTGAGCCAACTTCGGAGGACGGCGGAAGACAGGAGGGCCTGGCGGGATCTGGTCCATGGGGTCGCAAAGAGTCAGATTTGACTGTGCGACTGAACAACAACAAAAAAGGGTTGCCACCCTCCAGGTGGGAGAACCGGAGAAGCCTTCTACAGAATTGTTGGACACGTGTATTGTAGCATTGTGGGCGTTGGTTCCAGGAAAAATAATCTGCCTGAAGAAGAATTTCTTGAAACACGCAACTTTTGCCTGGGAGGCGTGATGCATTGATGCTTGCTGCATCTCTTTTTGGAAAGTAAAACAGCCTACAATATTGGCATGGATGACTCCTGCATCTCTCATCTGAAAGCAAGATAGTCGACAGCACTGAATCCTATTTGCGTATTCATCTCTGTAGCTGGGGACTTTTCTACAAGATATATATTGTTCCTTAGGTTTTTGTTATCAATGTACTATACACTAGGGTCTTTATTGTATATTTAATTGTATATTTAATATTGTATATTTAAGTAGTATTCAAGTAATATTGTATATTTAAGTATATGATGTAAACGAATATATGAAGGCATAGTAGTATATCAGAATTGTGTGTTTTGTTTGAACACGGTGTTTCCCCATGTTTACTTACCGTGTTTCCTGTGTGTTTGTTGCCAGCCTCCAGGTGGGGGCCTGGATATCTCCCATTGTTACAACTGATCTCCGGACAACAAAACAAAACAGCTGCTTTGGAAGGTGGGGCCTATGGTGTTATACCCTGCTGAGGCCCCTCCCTTATCCAAACCCCGCCCTCCCCAGTCTCCACCCCCAACATCTGCAGGTATTTCCCCGGCCAGAGCTGATAACCTTACGGCTGAGGAAAGATTGGACACAGCTTTCCCTGCTCCGTCTGATAGCTGCTATGTTGACTCTCATGTTAAGGGTGAATGCAGTGGCAACAGGATGACCCATGTGCGATACCTCTCCAAACTGTATGAACACATGAAGCTGCTTTCTACTGCATCAGACCCTTGGTTTTGTTTTCAGTATCTTCTACTCAGGCCCCGGTCACACGGAAGGTTTTGGCCCGGGAGAGGGACGGATCGGGGGCGCAGCAAACGGGCGCGGTCTCACCACAACATCTGGGAAGCGGCGCGCACCCGTCGCCGATCTGGCCCTTCAGGCCAAAAATCCGCTGTAAAAAAAAAACACACCTACAGAGCAGGACTTACCGGAAACACCGCATCAAGCGCAGCCGTCGGATCGCCGGAGTGCCCGTCTTCCGGAGCAATCGAGGCTCCCAGCCGAATTGTGCATGCGCACACATGCGCAGCCGGCGGCCTCGCACTCTCTTCCGTGGCTTTCTCCCCAGCATCTGATCGTGCTGGGGAGCAACTGCGCGGCATCTCACGGGATCTCTGTGATCCCGCCGCCGCATGTCTCTTTTGGTGCGGCTTTCAAAAGCCACACTTTGCCCGCCTCAATTTCCCCCCCATGTGGCAGGGGCCCCAGATTAGTAAGTGGCTCTCCTGAGTCTTAGGGCCTTTCACGTTCTGTACTGCCTGATCCTTTGAACTGGAGATGCCAGGGATAGGATATGGGACCTTCTGCCTACCGCGCAGATGCTCTACCACTGAGCCAGAGTCCCTCCCCAGCTGTATGCAAGGACTCGCTCTGACAAGTCTGTCTCTGGAACCCTGTGAGCCCTGTGCAGGGGTCATTTTGTAGAAAAAGAGGTTCAGGAGCTCATTAGCATAACTTTTTTGCATATCCCACACTCCCTGACATCACCGGAAGTGTGTCAGAAGGCAACACCCACCGCTCAGGCTCCACTGGACTGTTTTGGATTGCTAGCTATTGGGGGGGGGGGGGACATGCAGGTCTGTCCTCACAGATTAGGGAGAGCTTGTACCTGAATAAAACTTGGTCTTAAAGGTGCCACTTGACTGTTTTGGGCCGGGGGGAACTCTGCAACTTATCTGGCTGCTTCTTGCTCTGACGGAGGGCTGCTGGGAGCAGGGGGTGGGGCTTGTTGCATGTGCCCGCCCCCTGGGCTCTTTACTGCCGGAGCTCCGCTCCTGTGCGCTCCTGCAGGGAAAGACCCCTGGCCCTGTGTAGAGTGAGTTACAGTAGTCTAGTCTGGAGGTAACCGTTGCATGGATTGCTGTGGCTAGGCTGGGGTGAGACAGGAAGGGGGCCAGTTGCTTGACCTGTCATAGCTGGGAAAACGCCAGTCTGGCAACGTTTGAGACCTGGACATGTGCTCTCTGCTCTGGGCTCTTCCCTTCCCTATGAAGGATGAACCCAGAGTCTCCCTTCCTTTGTATATGAAATGCTCAACAAATTTGCCTGCTGGGAAAATGGTGCTTCCATTAAGGAATTTTATGCTAATAGCCCCTCCATTCATCATTTGATGGTTGAGCAAACAACCCAGGTCCTGGCAGAATGCTGAGTTCAGCAGCGTCCCTATGCAAATTTCTGGTGATCCATCTTGGAGCTTTAAAATAATCAAAATCAATGACAGGGAAAACTTTGTCACACGACTGTGAGGAGAAGAGTTTTGCTCCGGTTATACTTAATGGGTCTCAGCTGGAGGGAATTGATGGGTCCCCCATGAAATCAATGGCGCCGAGAGTCTGCGGGACTCAAGAATGCTGGCAGCACCTTTCTCTGGATCCCAGCTGCTATCTGCAGAAGTCTTCAACCTTATGAGGAACTTGTGCACTGCCTGGCTGGATCAGTCCAAAGGCCCAGCGCCTGGCCTGCTGCTCTGCTCCTAACAGCACCTATTCAGGTGCTCCTCAGTGATTCAAGAAGGGCATTTCCGTTTTCCCACCCTTTTTCAGCCACCAAAAAATCCAAAGAGCTGATATTAAAACCATCCTACAAAGAAAACACTTATTACACACGTTAGGTAAAGGTAAAGGTTTCCCTTGCTCAAAAGCCAGTCAAATCTGACTCTAGGGATGCGGTGCTCATCTCCGTTTCCAAGCCAAAGACATTTCCGTGGTCATGTGGCCGGCATGACTAGACGCCGAGGCACACGGAGCGCTGTTACCTTCCCACCGAAGCGGTACCTATTTATCTACTTGCAATTTCTTGCTTTCGAACTGCTAGGTCGGCAGGAGCTGGGACCAGAGACGGGAGCTCACTCCGTCGTGCGGCACTCGGGTCTCGAACTGCTGAAGTACCGACCTTCTGGTCTGCAGTTCAGCATCTTAACCACTTGAGCCACTGCAGCCCCAATTTTATTACATGAATTACAGGATATAACAAAACATCACTTCAAAAAGGATGTGGGCAGAACGGAGCGGGTGCAGAGGAGGGCGACAGAGGTGATTGGGGGCCTGGAGACCAAGCCCTGTGAGGAAAGGCTGAGGGACTTGGGGATGTTCAGTCTGGAGAAGAGGAGGGTGAGGGGGGACATCAATGTTCCCTCTAAGCTGTGGAGTCTTGTGAGCAAAAATTCTACTTTGTGAGCTACTGGCATTAAAGTTGTGAGTGAGTGATTTGGCTGCTGCATAGGTTAGCTTGCTCTGGAGCCATCCCTTCCTGAGCTAAGACAAAAATATGTGAGCCAGAGGCTAAAAAACTGTGAGCTAGCTCACACTAACTCAGCTTAGAGGGAACAGTGGACAGGATCGCTCTCTTGAAGTATCTGAAGGGCTGTCCCTTAGAGGAGGGCAGGGAGCTGTGCCTGTTGGCAGCAGAGGAGAGGACTCGCAAGAATGGGTTTAAATGAAGGGCAGGAAGGTACCGGCTGGATATTAAGACATTTTATTAAACAGTAATAATAGTGCCAGTCTTCAAGCAGCGGAAGGATGAGCGTTTGTCAAGGATGCTTTTGGCTGATACCAAAACCGCGGATACAATGCGCGAGATATCGGGAAAACACCTGTTCCAACGGGTGTCAGAAAACGCGGATAAAAAGAGCGGAAACCGCGGGACTCAGCCTGCTTCGGTGCGGGAGGCGGGTTTGCCAATATGAACAGGAAACTTTAATGCGTGAGGGATCAGCAGCGAAGCCCACACTAAATGTCCGTGTGACCTGACCGCAGGTCTAGGAATACTAGGAATACACAAATCTGATCCCTAAGGGAAAGTGTGACCTCATCCAGAACATGCGTTCACACCAGGCTAGAGCTGAAAGAGTCTTCTACTGTCAGCATCTCAGGATTGGGCCTCATTCATTTTTGGTCTATTGCTAACCTCAGTTCGACATTCACGGGGTGGGGTGGGGGGTGGCCAGTCTGCCTCCAGCACACAGTGTGCTGTGGGAAACGGCTTCTGAACACAACCATTCCATTTAGCTGTCATGGCTAATGGCCACTGATAGATCACCCTCTCTTGATCTGGCAAGGGCCTACCTCAGGAAAATGAGTTCACCACTCTGTTTTCACAGGATTAATTCACGCTGTTTGCACCTCATGCTGTGTTGTTTCTTTCCAATTTGCTGTTCTGGACCAAGTTGACTACAAACAACAATCTATAGTTTCGTCTTTAGACAAATGGTTCACACCTCTTCCTGCCAAGCATGGATTCACTTTACCCTAATAAAGACGGTATCTGTGTATTCATTCCAATCTGAGGTAAGATTGTGGGATCATCCAGCCTAGTCACTGGTCTCCACTTCAGCTTGGGCTGCTTCGACGTCGAGGTTTGGTGTAGTGATTAAGTGCGGGGACTCTAATCTGGGAGAACCGGGTTTGATTCCCCACTCCTCCACTTGCATGCCGGTGTGACCTTGGGCAGGCCATAGTTCTGTCAGAGGTGTTCTTGAAAAAGAGCAGTTTCTGTCAGAGCTCTCTCAGCCCTACCTACCTCACAGGGTGTCTGTTGTGGGGAGGGGAAGGGAAAGGAGTTTGTAAACTGCTCTGAGACTCCAAGTGAAGGGTGGGGTATAAATCCTGTCTCCTCCTCCTCCTCCTTTCCTTCTCCTTCTTCTTCTTCATATTGGCCTCCAAACTTAGTTTTGAAGCTTTCATATGATGTCATTCTAAATAATTCTCTTTCCAAGTCTTATTTGTCTTTAATATGCCTAATCCAAAGCCTGCTGTTCTCTCTCTCCCCCCTGCTGTCCAAATGTATTATCTTGCTGTCTGGGATGAATGGTGCATGATTTCTTGCACTGCAAAGGTCCCACTCATATTAGTACCATTTTCCCACTGTCATCTCCTCAGGACTGCCATTCTGCTTGCTGCAGAACTGTAGCAGTGTTTTTTTTTAAAGAATAGTTGCTATGGCAGTATAGTGCGATAATGTTATAGCAATCCATTGCCGGTCGTCTATTTTTATTTCAAACCTTAGTTACTCTGAATCCTTTCTTTTTACTTTTTTTATAATGACTTCTCCAGCCCCTTTTTGTTGTGGAGATATAAGGGGAAAGATGCAGGCAGTTTTCCCAGACTGTCCAGAAGGGAATGGGGAAGGGAAGTCGATGTTGACTTTACCTGCCCATTTTGCGTTCTCTTCCCATACTCACTTTGGATAGGAAGTTTTCCTTAACATTTTGTGTACCCCAGCCAATTTAGTACTTCACAAAAGGGGGACACTGATTGCTGTGATATATTTTTGAGCAAATGAACCAGGCTCCAAGCTGGACTTTGCTTCACTGGTGGATCCCTTGTTGCCTGTGCCTCTCACATCCTTTCCTTTCTGTTGTCCCCCAGACGGCTATCTCACTGGAGGCCATACGTTCTTAGGAGAATAGGTCTGTCTTCTGGCCTTTGTTATTTATAAACCCCATACATTGATAACACTGCATACATAACCAAGGCTGCGGTCACACACAGCATTAGCCACGCAAGAGATACGGAAGACAGGCGGAGTTTCCGGGCGCGATCTCACCAGCACATCTGGGGAGCGTAGCGCTTCCGTGGCACAACGGAGGCTTCCTCCCAAAAACACGCAGCAAAAAACTAGTACCTTGGAGGTACTAGTTTCCGGAAACTGCGGGGCAAGGGCGGGCGTCTGATCACGTTTCCGGTGGCATCCGGCGCCCGCCCATGTCACCTTGCGAAGAAGGGGTTTTTTCCCCCAAGTCTCCGTGGTTGCGCACACGCACCCAACCGAGCATGCGCATTCTTCGTTGCGCGCAGGCATGTGTTGTGATCGACGCCTCTCCGTAACCACGGAAGCTCCACGGTACCTCCACAGAACCTCCACAGGAGGTTTGATCGCTTTACTGCATGTTAGTTTGCCCCGGGGCAAATAGCCACGCTTCCCCCCCGCAGTTTCCTGCCCGTGTGACCAGGGCCCAAGTTGATCTTCTGTACTGCAGACAGCGTATGATGTGCAAAGCTCACCAAGTGTGTCGTTACCATGTTAAAGATGTTGAGAGCCAGTTTGGTGTAGTGGTTAAGTGCGCGGACTCTAATCTGGGAGAACCGGGTTTGATTCCCCACTCCTCCACTCACAGATGCTGGATGACCTTGGGCAAGCCATAGTTCTGGCACAGCTGTCCTTGAAAAAGAGCAGTTTCTGTCAGAGCTCTCTCCGCCCCACCTACCTCGCAGACAATGTTCCCTCTAAGCTGTGGAATCTTGTGAGCAGAAATTCTACTTTGTGAGCTACTGGCATTAATGTTGTGAGTGAGCAATTTGGCTACTGCATAAATTAGTTTGCTCTGGAGCCATCCTTCCCAAGCGAAGACAAAAATGTGTGAGCCGGAGGCTAAAAAACTGTGAGCTAGCTCACACTAACTCAGCTTAGAGGGAACACTGCTCACAGAGTGTCTGTTGTGGGGAGGGGACGAGAAAGGAGTTTGTAAGTCACTCTGAGACACCTTTGGGTAGTGAAGGGTGGGGTATAAATCCAATCTCTTCTCTTCTTCTTCTTCTTCTAAACTAAACAGTTGCCGCAACAGTGGTGTGACGATTTAGGCACCTCTTCAGCTTCTTCTGTGGGTGAGTACCATGTTTCAGGCTTTGTAGTGACTTGGACAATGGCTAGAAAGTTGGCGAAAAGAAGAAGGTTATGGACTTTCACTTGGAAGAGGACTTACTGCTGGAGCCTGGGTCTGATTGTGAAACCTCCAAGGAATCCATGCTCAGATTGCCTGGGACTCCACGCTGCTCCATACATTCATCACTGAGGTATTAACAGATCTGCTTAGAAGCTGCAGAGGACTGTAGGTTTTCAGTACTGTAAACCACAGCAGGGTCCCAATGAGCCCTGACTACCCTCTGGAGGTCCCAGACAAGAATCAGAGCTTGCTGTCAGATTCAAGGCTTTTGTTTCACGCTCCAGCTTTTTGGGTGAACGATCCGCTGCCTTGTGGAGCTGTCCAAGGTACCGAGGATACATTATGTGATGGGAGATGGCCTCCTCTCCTGTATTCTCCAATCGGTGAGTTCCTGCTGCTGCGATCTTCTGCCCAATAACACATACGAGCGTCCATTCACTATGTGACCACAGTGAGTTATGGAATGGTGTGTCCTCAAACATGCAGGCGAGAAAAATAAACTAGCTAAGAGAACGTTTACACGACTTATTTACTTGCTTCATTTATTGTCTGGCTTCCCAGCTGAGACTCAAGGTGGAGAATAACGAAAATAATGCAAGAACAGTATCATACACTGTTGTTGTTCAGTCGCACCGTTGAGTCCGACTCTTCACAACCCCATGGACCAGATCATGCCAGGCCTTCCGGTCTTCCGCCGTCCTCTGAAGTTGGCTCAATTTCATGTTTGTTGCATCTATGACACTGTCTAACCATCTCATCCTTTGCCATCCCCGTCTTCTTTGACCTTCAGTCTTTCCCAGCATCAGGGTCTTCTCCAGTGAGGGCTCCCTTCTCATTGGGTGGCCAAAGTATTTGAGCAAGGACAAACAAGAAAAAAAGGGGGGGGGAACTGAACCTAAACCTAGAATTCAGAACCTAAAAAGGTTAGTCAAGAATAGAAGAGGGCCAACTCTAAAAATCTAATTATAAAACATACAAAAATATACATGTATTTATTCAACATAAATTAAAATAACAATTCATACCTCATATACAAATATAAAAACATACAAGGGCTAATAAGATAGACCTAACGCATTCCAGCCTTTACAGGCCTTCCTCAGAGGTCTAATATAGACAGAACATGTTGGCTGATATGCAAAAATGCATACAATCATACATATACAAAATATGGAATAAAGACCAGAAACCAATTGTTCCAAAGTTTAACCACTGGGCAAAGAAAAGAAATACAAAAATACAAATGAAGCCTCCAGTGCAATCACATGTCCAGTAGTGACTTCTCTCTGGTCAACTGTATATTCTTTTGTGATTGTACAGCCAAATGTTCCCAATAAAATGTTCCTGTGTCAAGAAACTGGTCTCCTTGAAGAGAGTTTTCCTGCTTTGTATTGAGATCTCTCAATTGCAAGCTGTCAACCACTTTAGATGACAGTTCTCAGCTGCTGCAAGTTAATCACTTCTGCCAGCCTAAGCAACAATCCTGAGAACAAGCCAGCAGGTGGGAGTGATGAGTCAAGAAAGCTAACAAATAGGCAGGAAAACTCTCTTCAAGGTGACCAGTTTCTTGACACAGAGTTAGAAGGTATCCTAGAGGTCACCTACTCCAACCCCCTTGTTCAGTGTAGGAATTAGTCATCTACAGCACCCCACTCTGCTTAAAGGAGCACATGTCTTTAAAAATGCCTTTAAACGAGGGGGGCGATGCCTCCCAAAACCCCACCATAGCTACAAGCCTGGCTGAGAATGTGTAACTGGCCCAGGCTCCCCCCCCCCAAGCAAGCATCCATGGCAGGGTGGGGATTCAAACCTGGATCTCCCAGATCCTAGTCCAACACTCTTAACTGCTACACAACCAGCCTACACACAGTCAACAAGTGCAACAAACACAGCATAAGATATACAGTGAAGACTGCCTTTCGTTCCAGAGTCCTTAGTTATAACCTTATTCACTTTATTTAAAAAATGCCTACCTGAACAATTCCGTTTTAGTTGTTCTGTGGAACAGTAATAGTTACAGTTTAGAAGTGGCCCAAAACAGGTAATGTTGAGCGATAAGGACGTCAGCTAGTCCTGAGACCAGCACATACAGAGTCTGCACACTGCTTTGGTTTATTCATTATTATGTTTATATTTTCTTCCATAGTTCTGCAGGTCAAGTACCTAGGATTCCCAAGAGGACTACCATCCTAGCACTGGCCAGATCCTGACCTGCTTAGCTATAGCTATGTCCCTCACAAGCCAAAGGTTTTCTTCAAGCGCCACCACCAAAGAAAGGGCAGTGACACCCATGACCCTGAAATGATAATCATCATCTTTTATTTTGTGCTTGGGCCAGTATCATCTAGAAGAATGAGCCCATCATACCGGACAGAATATCGAGCTCAGACAGGGCAGATCAGATTCCAGCTCAACCCAGAGACTGATTGGTTAGTTTTTAAACAATGGGCTTTTCTGCATTCTCATTTTCTTTGCTTGTAAGTTCCTGTTTCTTCGGGGGGGGGGGTCTGTTCTGCGTGTGTTTTGCTCCCTCTAGTGGTCGATGCAATATTACATTGGTTTCTGTTAAGCATCGAACGTGTTCGGATCGAATGTGTGGAAGAATCCACTTTCTTAGGATCACAGATCAACCAAAACGGTGAAGGCAGTCCAGAAATAAAATGTAAAATCATGCTGGGTCGCACAGCAATGATGAGCATGAATTGAATATGGAAGAGCAAGGACATCAGCCTAGCAGCCAAATACAGATTAGTCTGTGCTATTGTGTTCCCCAGAGCAACCTACGGCTGTGAAAGGTGGACTGTGAGGAAGCAAGACAGGAGGGAAATCGACTCATTTGAGCTGTGATGCTGGAGAAGGCTCCTGCACATTCCGTGGACAGCAAAGGTGACAAACAAGCAAGTATTGGAGCGCACAAAACCAGACATGCCCTTGGAAGGAAAAATCACAAAACTGCGACTGACTTATTTTGGCCATGTCATGTGGAAGAACTCACTAGAAAAAGCAACTACACTTGGATTGGTTAGCGGCAAAAGGAAACATGGCTGCCAAAGACCACAGTAGCTAGACACCATAAAAGTCAACATCAGCCTGAGCATGGAACAACTCAAAGAACCAGTACAAGCTCGGTAAACGTGGAGGGAGCTGGCCCATGGAATCGCCAAGAGTCGGACACGACTGAATAGCTAACAACAGCAACAACATTAGGCATATCTCCCTGCACATTTTAAAAGCAGGTTTTTATGCCGGACACAGACCCATGTTATATTAAGGGAGCAAAAGACATGCAGAACTGAAACCCCCTCCAGAGTGATGGGAATTTACAATTGAGGAAAATTAGAATGTGGAAAAGCCTGATCACTTCTGTCACGTGAAAAATGGGATAACCCCCGTGGATGTTGTCCTTAGTTCTGTAGAGGAAGAACTAAGTGGGACAACAGTGGTAAGATATGCAAAGCATCCATCATCTCAATAACCCCTATAAAATCCCCATATGGTATTGCAGATTGCAGAAGGGTGAGGCAGACTGAGGTATAATGGTTCACACATTGTCAGCCCAACAATATAGCCTGTTGTTACAGTTATTCATGGCGCTTCGCATGTGTCCTCAGCCTTGGAAATTAGACCACAGATGTGCAATAAACAGTTCTCTGGCAGATACTTTAGGGCAGGGGTGTCAAACTCATTTGTTATGAGAGCCGGATCTGACATAAATGAGACCTTGTTGGACTGAGCCATGTGTGTCATAAAATGCAATGCCAGGTAGCGGAGATATAAACTTTATAAAGGACACAGACACAAAGGGGGTTTTTTTAACTTAAAATAAAAACATGCTTAAAACATTAGCACTGTTGCAGTATTTTGTTTATTTAACAGTGTCTGATAACTGACACCTCTTGCTCTGAATTATTGCATCAAAATGTCTGTGCTGTTGCAATTTTGAGTATGCTGTTCAGGTGTGTATCTGTAAGCTGCAAACCTACGATGATGCAGCAGCAGCAGAAGACAGCCAGTTCCACTGTGGGCCTGATAGAAGCCCTCCAGGGGCCTTATCCGGCCCCTGGGCCGCATGTTTGACACCCCTGTTTTAGGGGTTCGCCCATGCCTGAAATACAAGCTGTATCAAAGAATCCCACGTCACCCTTACTCCACCCTCCAGGATGATCCTACTACCTATATATTTCCATAGAGGTGGGGAGGAGGCCTCCCACTCTGAGGAACATAGAGTGTTGGGAGATACAACCAACCTGGGGGCTTAACTTTTCAGGGCATGCTTTGGCCTCTCAAATGCCATTCTAGGGAGTGCCTGCACACAACTCCTCCAGTAAAAACAGAGATAGTAGGGTTTAGTTCCACCCATAAAATGCAAAATATGCAGCCTCAGTTTGCCTGAGGGCTGTGCAGGGAATGGGGAGGGTGTTTAACCCTTTAACTTCCACTCTGTCCCACTGTTCAAAGCCTGGTTGTTTCCTTTGTTCTTAGCATTTTAAAGGGAAAGAGTGTGTGTTTTAGAAAGACATACTTTTGTTCTTTAAAATGCTAACAACAAAGCAGTGAACTTGGTTACCAAGAATCTGATTGGGGACTGGTCCAACCCCTCTCTCCTTCCCCCTGCATAAGGCAAAACGAGGCTACATGCGCCTGCGATTTACATTTTACGGACTGAACAAGATGAGATGCCTGATCTTTCTCCCATCTTTTTGAGCCCTCCTTGTGGTGACGGTGGAAACTACCTAAGAAAAGGGAACACTGGAAAGGAACAGCCAAGAACATAAATGAACCACAGTAGCATTGGATTAGGAGCATATAATAAAAAGGAAATATAGGTAAAAGAGTGGGAAATAGGAGGGTTACTCAGTGTTATCACAACAAGCATAGAACGCCTTCAGCTGACTGTGGGCTCCAAGCTCAGGGAACTGTTTATCTCCTAACAGACTGACAGAAAGTACAGAGTGGCCATGAAAGCACACATATAAACTTCAGCTCCTGAAAAGCCTCCTGCTGTCAGTGGTAGGTGATATCTTCATTGGAAAGCTCTCAATTTCACTTCTGACCATAACGAATCTTTGGTTGACTGAACGAGTCATTCCTTGTCTCTCAAGCGACGTCAACGTGCATCCCTCTAGTTCAGTGATTAACCTGACTAAAGCTTCTGAATTTACCTCAGAAGTCTACGTATTTTCCCCAATTGCTGAAGGACAAAGTAATATATCAGTTGGTGCTATAGACAGGGGGGAGGGGGAGAAACCCAAACCGGAGAAATGCCTCAGTTAATTACTCTCCGCACCCCACAATTAAGAAAGGTACATCTGCCCATCAATTTTCAATTTTGATAGATCTGTTTCCTTCACTAGGTTTCCCCCCGCAGTACTAACAGAAGCAGCACTGCTGCTCAGGGAAGCCCTGCCAGAGGACTATATAGCTTCCACTTGGGAACGGGCTCTCTGTGGAAGCAATGAGTTGCCCCGCGTGCCTCACATCCACCTTCGGCTCCTGTTCTCAGACCCCCCCTCGCTTGGAATCCGGGCTTCCTGACCCCTGCTTCGGACAACCCCTCTTTCAGACTCGTGATTCGGGTCTCGCTCTGACTCTCCTGGCAACGACCTTGGACCAGACCTGACTCCTGCCTCCTGGCCCAACCCAGCCTATGACACCCTGATCTCATATGGGAGCTCATTCCACCAGGTAGGGGCCAGGGACCACCAGACAGATCATAGTATCCTATAATAATAACAACAACAACAACAACAACAACAACAACAATAATATTACCTTTTGATTTATTGATCGCTCAATCCGGCAGAGCTGCTGGCTCTGAGCGATTTACAGTTACACGATTTCACACAAGGGACTAACAATTTCATAGGGGTAAGGGAGGACAACATATAATTCTTTAAATCGCACACATTTTGCAGCCGACGGGGATTTTTGTTCAGCTGTAGGCTTCAGACGTGTTCCAGACGCATTCACTTTTCGGCTTGGCTTGATGACGTTGGTTCTTCCTGGGCTGCTTTTGAATCGTAGCGCCGCACTGCCACCGCCTGGCCGGATTGGCCCATTACAGGCTTCTTAATGCCGAAGAGGTCTTTTTATCAGGCTTCCGAGCTGGACATTCCATTTCACCGGCTAACACCTCCCCTCCAGGGGTTTAGTGTGCCCACCCTCTCTAAGGAGTGGTACCCATTTTATCTACTCGCCAAAGCTTTCGAACCGCTGGGTGGATGGCGAGCTGGGGACAAGGCTGGTAGCTCACACCAGCGCGGGCTAGAACTGTCAGCAGCTCTGTTCAGCTCAGATGTTAACCAGAGGATAAATCCTCTGTGCCACCGCTCCCCTATAAGGGGAGAGGCGGTCTCAAAGATATCCATGACAATACATCACGTATACATGACAATGAAACACTCCGTTCCCCCCTTCCGATATCTGTGTGTGTTGGTTTTGTCCCACAGGGTACAGTCCCTACTTCTTAGTTCTGTTTATTAGTTAGAATTGTAGACATGAGTTCCCTCAGCTAGTACCTAGTTGTTCCCTTTCCTGTAAAAAGGTAAAGGTTTCCCTTGCTCGAAAGCCAGTTGAATCTGACTCTAGGGGGTGGTGCTCATCTCCGTTTCCAAGAAGGCATCTCAGAGCAGCTTACAAACTCCTTTCCCTTCCCCTCCCCACACACCCTGTGAGGTAGGTGGGGCTGAGAGAGCTCTTGACAGAAACTGCTCTTTTTCAAGAACAGCTGTGCCAGAACTATGGCTTGCCCAAGGTCATCCAGCAGCTGCAAGTGGAGGAGTGGGGAATCAAACCTGGTTCTCCCAGATTAGAGTCCGCGCACTTAACCACTACACCAAACTGGCCAGTGCTGTTCGAAGACATCTCTGTGGTCAAGTGGCTGGCATGACTAGATGCCAAGGCACACAGAATGCTGTTACCTTCCCACTAAAGCGGTACCTATTTATCTCTTCCTGCAAATAAATGGATGGGTTGTTTTTTTAACACACCTGTCTTTGCTGTGTGAACCTAAGTGTAGGAACCTGAGCAAGTACCCTATTCCTGATATGCAAGCGAAAGGGAATACTGCAAGGGTTCCATTCAAGACCCTCTTTGGTTGTTATGCCCAAGATTCAAGAAGCAAGCAGACACTCGGAAACACATTGCCGGGCGCCACTTTGGGGGTCGCTGAGCTAAACAAAATGCTTCAGACAAGGTCATTTCCATGTTTGAGGGCCTTGATGATATTTGCAGAGGTGGCCTGTGGTTTTCTTTGGAAAAAGAAAGACATCTGTAAACAAGAAAAGCACTCAAAATGTTTTTGTCCACATACTGTTCTGTGGAGTACCTTACCACAGTCAGTGCTGTTCTGGACCCTTCCAGACTAGTATAATTTTTCACAATAGTAGAAGTAGAAGAGGAAAAGGAGGAGGAGATTGGATTTATATCCCGCCCTTCACTTGGAGTCTCAGAGCGGCTTACAAACTCCTTCCCTCCCCTCCCCACAACAGACACCCTGTGAGGTAGGTGGGGTTGAGAGAGCTCTTCTGAGAACTGCTTGTGAGAGAACAGCTCTAAAAGAACTTATGGCTGACCCAAGGTCACACCAGCAGCTGCATGTGGAGGAGTGGGGAATCAAACCTGGTTCTCCCAAATTACAGCCAGTGCTCCTATCCACTACATCAAACTGGCTCTACACTACACTATACTACGGCTGCGGTCGCACGTAACAGAAGCCACACAAGTGAGACGGAAAACAGCCGGAGTTTCCGGGCGCGATCTCACCAGCACATCTGGGAAGCGTAGCACTCCCGTGGCTCAACCGAGGCTTCCAGCCGAAACTGCGTGGCAAAAAACTAGTACCTTGGAGGTACTAGTTTCCGGAAACTGCGGGGCAAGGGCGGGCGTCTGATCGCGTTTCCGGTGGCATCCGGCGCCCACCCATGTCCCCTTGCAAATAAGGTGGATTTTTTTGTCCAAGTCTCTGTGGATGCGCATGCGCACCCAACGGAGCATGCGCATTTGTCATGTACACAAAAATAAAAAAGTTTGCCGCGGCGCGCGCTTCTTCGTTGCGCACCGGCTTCTCCTGTGATTGGCACCTCTCCCTTGCCATGGAACCTCCACGGTACCTCCACAGGACCTCCACAGGAGGTCTGATCGTGTAACTGCGCAGTAGTTTGCCCCAGGGCAAACAGCCACGCTTCTCCTCTGCAGTTTCCTGCCCGTGTGACCGGGGCCTACGTTACATTTCCCCTCTGCCAGTCTCCTGTTACCGAAGATCTAGATTAGATGTGCATTGTACTAATTTTACTCTGATTTAACAATCTGATGACCAAGTGGACTTGGACAGAACCTGCACTACACAAACATGACACAGCACCTTTGGCTCAACTCTGCACCAAGCTACCATCAGCAACTGGAATGGATGTTACCAAATTTCCAGTGTGCAAACTTCCTTTCCTATACTACTAAAATTTTGGGGTACCTAATGAAGTTGAGGGGAGCTGCAGTGGCTCAAGTGGTTAAGACGCTGAACTGCAGGCTGTGGAAGGTCGGTAGTTCAGCAGTTTGAGACCCGGGTGCTGCATGATGGAGTGAGCTCCCGTCTCTAGTTCCAGCTCTGCCAACCTAGCAGTTCGAAAGCAAGAAATTGCAAGTATATAATTAGGTACTGCTTCGGTGGGAAGGTAACAGTGTTCCATGCGCTGTTGTTTAGTCAAGCCGGCCACATGACCACGGAAACGTCTTCGGACAGCGCTGGCTCTTCGGCTTTGAAACGGGAACCTTTACCTTTTGTTGGGTATTTGCATGTTGAAAACACTCAATGTGTGTATAGGGTTAAATGTCTGTTCTGTTGTTACAGGAAATCACCTGTCTTTGTGTTAGCCAGTGTTAGCTCAAGTCTGTTAGCCCGCGAAAGCATCCCTGTTCTAAGAGTTTGATTGGGAGCGAAGTGTTAGTAACTTTGCATTTTATGAGCCCTCTTCCCGTCTTTGTTCGCCTTGAGGGAGAAGCACGTTGGAGGGCCATCTTCTTCCAGTTCTTCTAGTCTAGAGAGGATGTAGCTGAATTAGCTCTCTGTTATTTTCTCCCAAGTTACCCTTCCCTATGGTAGAATTGTAGTAAACTTTTATATTTTTAAACACACATGGACTCTGGGTCTGATTATTGAACTCTGGCATTGCAAAGCTGTTTTTTAACTCTGAAACAAAGGGAAGAGAGATGTGAAGTGTTTTCGGTGTGGGAAGCTGGGACATGTAGCCAGACATTGTTGGTCAGAAAAGTCGCCTGATTCAAAGGTTTTTCAGGAACAAAGAGATCAAAAGGCTCATGATCAACCTCGCGCCAAAAGTGACCGCGCTCAGTTTAACCGGTCTGCAACAGGACCCTCTAGAGGGCGTGGCCAGAGTGCTCCTGGCAGTCAAGCAGACAGGCGCAATGTTTTTGCTGTGACAGAGAAGCAGCCTCAAAAGGCTGACACTGAGAAGCAAGAAAGCGAAATGCATGCATTGGCTGTCAATGAAGTGTGTGATGAGGATGATAATATGTTTATCATTGATTCTGGAAGCGGTTTTCATGTGATTAAATCTGAAAAATGGTTTATTGATCTAGATAGAGACTGTAGACCTGCTCTTCAAGGAGCTGCGGGCGAATCTCTTTCAGTTGCGGGGACAGGAACGGTCCAGGTGTATGGCATGAATTCTGATAACAAAATTGTTGAGGCAACCCTCAAAAATTGTGCTTTTATACCCAACGCCATACACAACTTGATTTCCACAAAGAGAATAATGGAAAGTGGAAGTTATGTTGATCTTAGACCAAATCATGGAAAGATCTGGAGTGAGAGTGGTTTTAACATGATGTTACAAACAAATGATGGTTTTCATTACTTGAGACATATTGCTAATGCTAATTTTGATGATGATGACGAAGTTGAAGCTAATGGAATGGTGTGCCATACAAAATCAACTGAATGCAATCACAAAGACTGTTTGTTTGCTTGGCATGTGAAACTTGCACATAGAAATATAAAATCTGTGAAGCAATTATTGAAAGAATGCAATGTTGACGCAGCAGAATGTGAGCTCATGAAAGATGGCTGTGATATTTGTCTTAAATCCAAGGGCACAGCTCCCTCTTATAAGACTACTAAACCTCATGACTCAAACACTAAACTGCTAGAGTGTGTCTACTCTGATTTAGTTGGGCCTATTCATGCATCTGCTGGAGGTAACAGATACTTTGTCAGTTTTCTGGAAGCAAAAACCAGATATGTTTACACCTACCTGCTTAGAAGCAAAGATGAGGTGCTTGACAAGTTTAAATACTATGTATCTGTTGTTAAGAACAAATTTGGCAAGGCGCCAGAAGTTTTGTTCACTGATAATGGTACAGAGTACTGCAGCAGTGAGTTCCAAAGATTCATGGAACAAGAAGGGATTGAACATAAGACAACAGTGCCTTATTCGCCGCAGCAGAATGGCACGGCAGAAAGATTAAATCGCACGATACAGGAAATGGCGCGTTGTATGCTAATGCAATCTGGACTTCCAGAGTGTTATTGGGCAGAAGCAGTCCACACTGCGGTTTATTTGCATAACCGAATCCCATCTAAAGTTACCAATAAGAGCCCTTTTGAATTATGGCATAACCGAATGCCTGGACTTAAACATTTAAGAGCCTTTGGATCAAAAGCCTATGCGCATATACCAAAGGAGAAAAGGGGCAAGCTTGATCCAAGAGCAGAGATTGGTGTCTTAGTCGGATATGCCTCTAGTGGCAAAGGGTACAGAATTCTAAACCCTGAAACTGGATATGTTAAAGTATGCAATGTGGTACGTGTAGATGAAAGCAATGTTTTGCTAACTCCTAACCTGGCTGAGTCCACAGTGCAACCCACTACTACAGAGGATACTACTGATGTCTCTTTCTTTGACGTGTTTACTTGGCAATCTGCGCAGACCACCTGTGACCAGGCAGGTCCATCTCCACAAGAGAGTTCCAGCTCAGAAGGGGAACCTGGAGAAGCATCGCCAAGGGTAAGAGAGACGATCACTGTGAGACAATCGGCAAGGAGTACCAAAGGTGTACCACCACCGATGTATGGAATTTGTGCAAATGTGCAACCAATAAAGGAACCTAATAACTGGAAGGAAGTCAACAGACTACCTGCACCTGAGAGAAGCAAGTGGATGGATGCAATGGAAGAAGAATTTGCATCTTTACAAGACAAAGAGGTATGGACTCTTACTGAATTACCTCCTGACAGAAAAGCCATCGGTTGTAAATGGGTGTACAAAGTAAAGTATGACCCTGATGGCAAAATAGACAAATACAAAGCCCGTCTAGTCGCGAAAGGATTTTCACAGAAATATGGAATCGATTTCTCGGAAACCTTTGCACCTGTTGTGAGCTACACATCCTTCAGGACACTTTTGAGCATAGCAGCCTCAAGGGGCATGCACGTTGAACATTTGGATATCAAAACAGCCTTCCTCAACGGAGACCTGGATGAAGAAATCTATATGCAACAACCAGAGGGATTCTCAACAGAAGGACAAGAAGGCCTAGTGTGTAAACTCAACAAGAGTGTCTATGGACTAAAACAAGCAGCCAAAGCCTGGAACGAGAAGCTGACTAAACTGCTACGTAAACAGAACTTTAAACAAGGAATAGCAGAACCTTGCTTGTTCACAAGACTTAAAAATGGAAAGTATCAATACATACTAATTTATGTTGATGATTTGATTATTTGCTGTCAAAATCAAAGTGATGTACAAGAAATTGCTGATGGACTAAACAAGGAAGTTGAAGTGAAACAGTTAGGAACTGTACAATACTATCTTGGAATACAAATTGAAAGGACTGATGATGGAAGTTTTCTTTTGAGCCAAAAGCAAAAGATCATGGACTTTATTGAATCTGTAGGAATGAAAGATTCTGCAATTGTAAGCACTCCAATGGATAAGGACTATCCCAAGCTTACTGAAGGTAAACCACTAAAAGACAATCATGAGTACAGATCTGCAATTGGAAAATTATTGTATTTGAGCACAATCTGTCGTCCAGACATTACTTCAGCTGTTGGACTTTTGTGCAGAAAGACCAGTTCACCTAATGAGCATGACTGGAAAGCTATTAAGAGAATTGCAAGATACCTGAAAGGAACTTTGGATTACAAACTTAAGATTTCAACTTGTGTTGAACCCAGACTGACTGGATACATGGATGCCAACTGGGACAAAGCCTCACCTGATGGAAAATCTACAAGTGGATACTTGTTCTACTATGGAGACAGTTTAATTACTTGGACTAGTCAAAAGCAAAGCATTGTAGCCATGTCTACTGGAGAAGCTGAATGTGTGTCAGCGCAAACTGCAAGTTATGAACTTTACTGGATCATACATCTATTGAAGGACTTCGGCATAGATGAACCAAAGCCAATAATTCTTTTTGAGGACAATCAAGCCTGTATTGCTATCTGCAAAGGAGAAGGAACCAAGTCTAGAAACAAGACCATCGCACTCAAGTGTCACTACGTGAAAGAGCTGCAAGACCAAAAACTGATTGAACTGAGATACTGTCCTACTGACCAGATGATTGCTGACATCCTGACCAAGCCGCTTGAGAAGCAACGTTTTGAGAATCTTCGTGAATGTTTATATTTGTCTGACTTTCGTGTTTTAACATGAGAAGGGGTGTTGGGTATTTGCATGTTGAAAACACTCAATGTGTGTATAGGGTTAAATGTCTGTTCTGTTGTTACAGGAAATCACCTGTCTTTGTGTTAGCCAGTGTTAGCTCAAGTCTGTTAGCCCACGAAAGCATCCCTGTTCTAAGAGTTTGATTGGGAGCGAAGTGTTAGTAACTTTGCATTTTATGAGCCCTCTTCCCGTCTTTGTTCGCCTTGAGGGAGAAGCACGTTGGAGGGCCATCTTCTTCCAGTTCTTCTAGTCTAGAGAGGATGTAGCTGAATTAGCTCTCTGTTATTTTCTCCCAAGTTACCCTTCCCTATGGTAGAATTGTAGTAAACTTTTATATTTTTAAACACACATGGACTCTGGGTCTGATTATTGAACTCTGGCATTGCAAAGCTGTTTTTTAACTCTGCTGAATTTCTTTAAAAACTCTAACACCTTTTTAATGAAGTTGATGGCTACAGATTCAGGATGAAAAGAATACTCTGTAATTGCAGAATTCATTGCCAGTGGATGCAGGGATGACCACAATCATAGACAGATTAGAGGAAATTAGATGAACACATGACCATCAAGGTCAATATTGCCTACTTAGGCCAGCAGCTGTTCTCCAGGGTCTCAGGCTGAGGTCTTTCACATCACCTCCTACCTGATCCTTTGAACTGGAGGTGTCAGGGATTGAAAGGGGACCTTCTGCATGCCAAGCAGATGCTCTGCCAGTGAGCCACGGACCCTCATGAAGAATCGGTCCATTAATGGCTACTAGCCATGGAGACCAAAAAGAACCTCCACACTCAGAGGCAGTAAGCCTCTAAATGCAGTGCTCAGAGGTAGCGTCAGAGGAAGGCCTTGACACGTGCTTAATTTGCTGACCCATCCTGGCTGGCTTTGTGGCTGTTGCACAAGGCTGGACGAGGTGGACCACTGGTCTGATCCAGCAGGGTGCTGCCAACATTTTTACTCAATATCCAAACAAATGTAATTGCAAGATGCGTTGGGTGCTCCTGTAACCTTTCTTTGCATTTTATACTCTAATCATCAACCCACGAATCTATCTTTATTTCTCAGGTATACATAATGATTAATACTCAAGCAAAGAGGGTCAACAAATTTGTGTGCAGTAAAGGTAACAGGATTAAAATGAGCTACGTGTCTTAAACTGAAGGGTGTTGGGGGGAGGGAATGGGAAGCCTTAGAGAATAAAGATAATTGGAAGTGATCATAATTCAAGATAACAGAGGGGAAATTACAACCCCACCAGCATGCCAGGAAAACAAGGTTAGAAGGTGGTGTATGGCCTTCAGAGATGCTATATGCTGTGGACCAGTGTTCCCTCTAAGCTGAGTTGGTGTGAGCTAGCCCGCAGTTTTTTTAGCCTCCAGCTCAGAGATTTTTTGTCTCAGCTCAGGAAGGATGGCTCCAGGACAGACTAATTCATGCAGTAGCCAAATTGCTGGCTCACAACTTTAATGCCAGTAGCTCTCAAAGAAGAATTCTTGCTCACAAGACTCCACAGCTTAGTGGGAGCATTGCTGTGGACTAGAGAAACTTCTAGAACCAGGAGTCATGGATGCTGAATTCTATGTCTTACAATCTGGTCCTGTATTGAAAGGGATAAGAAGAAGAGTAGGTTTTCATGCCCCATTTTCCCCTACCCTGAGGGGCATCGAAGCAGTTTACAATCACCTTCCCTTCCTCACCCCATAACCTCCTGAGGCAGGAGAGGCTGAGAGAGTTCTGAGAGAACTGCGACTGGCCCATGTGGAGGAGGAGTGGGGAACTGAACCCAGATCAGGGTCCGCCGCTCTTAAGCACTACACCACACTGAGTGTGGGATAGGGTTGCCACCCCCCAGTGGGGCCTGGGGATCTCCCGCTTTTACAACTGATCTCCAGATAGCAGAGATCATTTCCCCTGGGGAAAGTGGCCGCTTTGGAGGGTGGACTCCATTGCCTTGTACCATGCTGAGGCTCCTCCCCCTCCCCAAACCCCGCCCTCTCCGGGCTCCACCCCCAAAGTCTCCAGGTAGTTTCCAGCCTACCGCTGGCAACCCTATAAGGGGATCAGGGAGAGCCACAATTTAACTAAACATAGATACATTTCTTTTTTCTGTGGGGCAAGAATATTTGAACACACTAGTAAGAAAACACAGGTCATTCTTCCTGGGTTGATATTTAGGGGCTCCTTTTAGTGAGAGTATAAGAAGAAGAGAAGAGACTACCCGAAGGAGTCTCAGAGTGGTTTACAATCTCCTTCCCCTCCCCCTCCCCACAACAGACACCCTGTGAGGTAGGTGGGGCTGAGAGAGCTCTCTCGAGAACTGCCCTTGAGAGAACAGCTCTGAGAGAACTTGTGACTGACCCAAGGCCACACCAGCAGCTGCATGTGGGGGAGCAGGGAATCAAACCCGGTTCTCCCAGATTAGAGTCTGCACTCCCAACCACTACACCAAACTGGCTCTCAGTATAATGGGCTTCATGTGTGAACCGTGCACTGACTTTGAAACCAGCATTATGGCAATAAAAACATTTATGACACTTATGCATGCAAATATGCTCTCTGGAATGTTGGAAAGTGTCGATTTTTAAAAATTAATATTCCCAGCACTTATTTTGGAGCGCATACTTACCACCAGCACATGGAATTAATTTGTGCATTTCTTGCTCTTCTTCAACCCTCTCTGTTGTGTTCTGTAAAAGGAGACTCTCAAAGGCCCTAAGGTTCACTTATGATGTTCTGCTGATCCCATCCCATTGGCAGTGCAAGCCACACTACAATTTGGTGTAGTGGTTAAGTGCGCGGACTCTAATCTGGGAGAACTGGGTTTGATTCCCCACTCCTCCACACGCAGCTGCTAGATGACCTTGGGCAAGCCATAGTTCTGTCAGAGCTGTCCTTGAAAGAGAACTTACTCTCAGAGCTCTCTCAGCCCCACCTACCTCACAGGGTGTCTGTTGTGGGGAGGGGAAGGAGTTTGGAAACCACTCTGAGACTCAGAGTGAAGGGCGGGGTATAAATCCAATCTCCTCCTCCTCCTCCTTCATTTCACCCAGAATAATACTGGCATCCTCCACCCCCTAATATTCAAATTAAAAAAACTGTATTAGGCATTGATTACATACATATCGGGATGAAATGAGGGGGTGGGGGCAGGGAGGAACAAGAACTGCATAATTAAAAAATACGACCAGTGTTGTTGTTGTTCAGTCGCACAGTCGAGTCCGACTCTTCGCGACTTCATGGACCAGGTCACGCCAGGCCCTCCTGTCTTCCGCCGTCCTCTGACGTTTGTTCAATTTCATGTTCATTGCATCGATGACACTGTCTAACCATCTCATCCTTTGCCGTCCCCGTCTTCTTTGACTTTCAATCTTTCCCAGCATCAGGGTCTTCTCCAGTGAGGGCTCCCTTCTCATTGGGTGGCCAAAGTATTTGACCTTCAGTTTCATTATCTGGCCTTCCAGGGAACAGTCAGGGTTGATTTCTTTTAGGATTGACTGATTTGATCTTCTTGCAGTCCAAGGGACTCTCAAGAGTCTTCTCCAGCACCATAGTTCAAAAGCATCGGCCTTCCTTATAGTCCAACTCTCGCAGCCATACAGTACTACTGGGAATACCATTGCTTTGACCATGCGGACTTTTGTTGGCAGGGTGATGTCTCTACTTTTTATCATGCTGTTTAGGTTCGCCATCACTTTCCTCCCAAGGAGCAGGCGTCTTTTAATTTCATGGCTGCTGCCACAGTCTGCGGTGATCTGGGATCCCAGGAACGTAAAGTCTGTCACTACTTCCATGACTTCCCCTTCTATTTGCCAAGGAGTGATGGGGCCAGATGCCATAATCTTAGTGTTTTTGATGTTGAGCTTCAAGCCCACTTTTGCGCTCTCCTCTTTTACCCTGAGCAAGAGGGTCTTTAGGTCTTCTTCACTTTCTGCCATTAGAGTGGTATCGTCTGCATATCTGAGGTTGTTGATCTTTTCCCCAGCAATCTTAATTCCCGCTTGTGATTCATCCAGGCCAGCAGTGGGGAGAACACAATAGGTAGCGGGGGCGGGGAGGGATATTCTCCAGGGTGGTTTACAAACTATTCCCATAATCTCAAGGCAGCTAGAAGAAAACTCACAATCCATTTCCCCCCCCCCCCCAATAATATGACTTTGTGGTGATGGTGGGACTTCTGCCATTTTGGCATTGAATGTAGGGCATTATTAAATCCCTTTCTACCATGCCCAGAAGTTCCACGCAGAACAGCCAAAGAGTTCAGACTCTCTCAGTATGTTCTCCTTATCACTTATCAAACATTGGGAACTATGGTCCATTTCAAAAGCGTCCCTGAAAAGGCGGGAAGCATAGGGAATTTGTAGCAGGCCTTATAGTTACAATGCTGGAAATTAATTTATGTTGGTGCGCAAAGTAAAGAATCGCTATAAGCCAAATTGTGGTTGTGTTACATAGTGAAGTTTCCCAGAGGACAATAATACCAGCTAGTTCTACCTCGTGAAATCAACACGTAAAGGCAAAGGATGCAGGCAAAGACAATCATAACTTAGAGCAGGGGTGTCAAACATGCAGCCCGTGGGCCAAATCAGGCCCCCGGAGGGTTCCATCGGGCCCACAGTGGAACTGGCCATCTCCTGCTTCCAGTTCTGTTGCTGTTGCAGCATCATAGCTTGCTTCGCCAGACTCTCCCAATTGTTCAGCCATTTCATGTTTTCCCCTGGGTTCTAGACTCAGAACTCTGAGCATGAGATTTCTGGGGTGAATGTTGATAAATCAAAATAGGTTTTCAGCTTACAGATACACACTTGAACAGCATACTCGAGACTGCAACAGCACAGACATTTTGATGCAATAATTCAGAGCAAGAGGTGTCAGTTATCAGACACTGCTAAATAAAATATTGCAAGGGTGCTCATGTTTCAAACATGTTTTTATTTTAAGTAAAAAAAAAACCTTTGTGTTTGTGTCCTTTATAAAGTTTACATCTCCACTACCTGGCATTACATTTTATGACACACATGGCCTGGCCCAAGAAGGTCTCATTTATGTCAGATCCAGCCCTCATAACAAATGAGTTCGATATCCCTGACTTAGAGCTTCTTTTCCTCATCCCTTTTTGTTTTTTAACATCCAGTCTGATGAAGAATTCTGCAGAACTCGAAAGCTTGCATGATGTGTTGTGTAGGGTTACCAGCCCCCCGTCTGGGCGGGGGTTCTCCCACTTTTGTGGGCCCCTTTCCACCGCCAGCCAGCTGGCCAATGAGCAGCCCTGCTGCATAAGAGCCCCACCCACATTCTAAAACTTTTGCCGGGCCCCAAGAAAGGTGTTCATGGGGACCACATTGAGGACCCCTGAACTACATGATGCAGGCCGGCAGCAGAACAACTTTAAAGACTAACAAACTTAATCTTGAGGCAGAAGCAGCGGCCTCCAGAATAAATGTTTTGGTCTTCAAGGCGTTCCAGAACTCTTCAGTTTTTGCGCTTGTTTTTGTATACGTTTGAGTTTTGTGCCGAAATGTCCCAGCATTGTAGGGCCTTTCACACCCCAGATCTAAGAACTATGAGTAACTAATAAGGTTGCCTGCCAGCTCCCGGTTGGGAAATACCTGGAGATTTGGGGGCGGATCCTGAGGAGGGGCTTCAATGGGGTCTAATGCTACGGAGTCCGGCTTCCAAAACAGCCCTCTCCATGACAAAAGGAGGGGAGATGCCGTGGCTCAGACTGGCAGAGCAGCTGCTTGGCACCAGAAGGTCCCAGGTTCAATCCCTGGCATCTGCAGTCAAAGGGACCAGGCAGGAGGTGATGTGAAAGACCTCCGCCTGAGACCCTGGAGAGCCACTGCCAGTCTGAGTAGACAATACCAACCTCGATGGACCCAGGGTCTGATTCAGCATAAGCCAAGAAGGACTCAGTGGAAAAACATCTGCTTTGCATGCGGAAGGTCCCAGGTTCCATCTCCAGCATCTCCAGTTGAAACGACCAGGAAGGAGATGATGGGAAAGACCTCCACCTGAGACCCTGGAGAGCCACTGCCAGTCTGAGTAGACAATACCAACCTCGATGGACCCAGGGTCTGATTCAGCATAAGCCAAGAAGGACTCAGTGGAAAAACATCTGCTTTGCATGCGGAAGGTCCCAGGTTCTACACCCAGCATCTCTACTTGAAGGGACCAGGTAGGAGATGATGTGAAAGACCTGTGCCTGAGACCCTGGAGAGCCACTGCCAGTCTGAGTAGACAATACTGTCCTTGATGGAACCAGGGTCTGATTCAGCATAAGCCAAGGAGAAGGGCTCAGTGGGAAAACATCTGCTTTGCACGCAGAAGGTCCCAGGTTCCATCCCCAGCATCTCCACTTGAAGGGACCAGGCAGGAGATGATGCGAAAGACCTCGGTCCGACCGAGACCCTGGAAAGCGTTGAGCGGGCAATCCCGAGAGAGAGTAGGCAACACTGACTTGGTATCAAGCGCCAGTACGTGCGCTCATGTGTGTGTGCGCTCTGCACATGTTCAGGGGCCTTCCCCGAAGCACCCATCACCCTGGCACGATGTCCTGGCTGGCTTTGTGGCTGTTGCACAAGGCTGGACGAGGTGGACCACTGGTCTGATCCAGCAGGGTGCTGCCAACATTTTTACTCAATATCCAAACAAATGTAATTGCAAGATACGTTGGGTGCTCCTGTAACCTTTCTTTGCATTTTATACTCTGATCATCAACCCACAAATCTATCTCTATTTCTCAGGTATACATAATGATTATTACTCAAGCAAAGAGGGTCAACAATGAGCTACGTGTCTTAAACTGAAGGGTGTTGGGGGGAGGGAATGGGAAGCCTTAGAGAATAAAGATAATTGGAAGTGATCATAATTCAAGATAACAGAGGGGAAATTACAACCCCACCAGCATGCCAGGAAAACAAGGTTAGAAGGTGGTGTATGGCCTTCAGAGATGCTATATGCTGTGGACCAGTGTTCTCTCTAAGCTGAGTTAGTGTGAGCTAGCTCACCGTTTTTTAGCCTCCGGCTCACACGTTTTTGTCTCAGCTCAGGAAGGAGGGCTCTAGAGGAAACTAATTTATGTAGTAGCCAAATGGCTCGCTCACAACTTTAATGCCAGCAGCTCACAAAGTAGAATTCCCGCTCACAAGACTCCACAGCTTAGAGGGAGCCTCGACGATGACCCTCCGCAAGCCAAGGCGAGCCAAACTCCCCAGGCCTCCCGCTGGGACGCGCGGCGCTCCACGCCCAGCCGGGGGAGGCCGGCCCAGGTCGGCCGCATCAGCCACAGGTGGCGGGCGGGCGAGCGAGGGAGGCCGCGGCTGGGGCTCCGCCTCCCCGCCGGCGGCTCTGGGCCGAAGCCCACGTCGCGGAACAGCCGCTGGAGAAGGAGGAGCCGCCGCCGCGGCGAGAGGGAAGCGCCGGAGCCGCCGCCGCCGCCCCTCGGGGGCTGCGCGCCATGAACGCCAACCGCACCGAGAGCGACTGGCAGGGGCTGGTGAGCGAGGTGAGGCCCGGCGGCCGGGCACTGGCAGGGCGGGGGAAGCCGCCGCCGCCGCCGCCGCCCCGAGCCGCAGCCCCGGTGGAGGGAGGGAGGGATGCCCGCCCGCTGGGAGGAGGCGACCCCGCTTGGCGCCCGCTGCAGCCCCAGCAGCCGCGCCTCCTCCTCCTCCTCCTCCGGCTTGGCCAGGCGGCGCCGGCCTCTCGGGCCAGCTGGGCGCTCTTCTGGGAGGGTGGCCTCTCCTGCCACGCGTCCCACGGAGCCAGGAAGCCGGCCCTTTCCCAGCGCGCGCTCTACTCACAAGGAGTAGGCCCTGCGCCTTCCAAGGGGACTCCCTCTCTCCCCCCCCCCCCCCCTCTTTTTTGAGCACCGCAGTTCTCTGTGGATTGGCTGCGGGGGGTGGGACTTGGGAAGGGTGCGTGTCCTGCCAGTGCTCCCTCTAAGCTGAGTTAGTGTGAGCTAGCTCACAGTTTTTTAGCCGCCAGCTCACACATTTTTGCCTTAGCTCAGAAAGGAGGGCTCCAGAGCAGTGTTCCCTCTAAGCTGAGTTGGTGTGAGCTAGCTCACAGTTTTTTAGCCTCTGGCTCACACATTTTTGCCTTAGCTCAGGAAGGAGGGCTCCAGAGGAAACTAAGTTATGCAACAGCCAAATTGCTGGCTCGCAACTTTAATGCCAGTAGCTCACAAGGTAGAATTTTTGCTCACAGGACTCCACAGCCTAGAGGGAACATTGCTCCAGAGCGAACTAATTCATGCAGTAGCCAAATGGCTCGCTCACCACTTTCATGCCGGCAGCTCACAAAGTCAAATTTTCGCTCACAAGACCCCATAGCTTAGAGGGAGCGTAGCCCTCCCTTCCAGGCTTCTTTCCCTGGAAACCTTTGGGGCAGTCCCTCGCCTGCCCTCCAGCTGAGGTCACTCAGTGGAGAGGTGTTCTTTAACCCCGGGTTAGGCCTGCCTAGTGTTTCTGGACTCAGCGTTCAGCTGCATGATGAACTCCTCCGGCTGGACCCCCCTATTCTCCCGTCTGTGCTGGTGGCGGGATAATGTACTGGTGAGCCCCATTTGGAGTGGGCAGGGCCCACCTGTGAGCCCCACATGCTCTGGAGGAGGTGGCACTTCTGGACCATATGTTTCGGCGTGTCATAGAAGTGTATGAGATTGTTTCTTTTTTAAATATAATTTTTATTTTGAACTTTTGGAGGGAGTACAGAATACGGAGAACAAGAAGAACTGTGAGAAAGGGACGCTTAATATATGTCTTCAAAGAATCGTAGAAGTGAACAAAAATAATATACATAATCATAGGAAAATATATATTGACTGTGATCTCCGGAATGTCTTGCCGTTTCGAAGGAAGATCTTCTTCTGAACAAAGAGGTGGGACAAAAACTGTCTCTCGATAGTTCATCTCCTCTGGTGACGTCTCACAATTATCAAAGAAGATTTTCAACAATCATACCAGCTGTAATGTATAGTAGAACCTGCCATGGGGTTCTACTATACAAAGGGGGTAAGGGGAAAGAATACAAGGTAAAATTAGCAGAGCATAGGCTAAAGGGCATCTTTGCAAATATAAAGGACAATCCTTGATTCACATACTCGAATTTTTAGGAAAACTATATAGCATGATAACTTCAAAAAACCACTATAACAAACGTACTCGACATTCTACCATTTTGTCGTAATATAATTAACATTTTTATCCTATGAAGTATGTGAGAATGTTTCTGTTTAGAAGAACTGTCATCTTAGGAGCGGGAAGGTGGTCCTGGTGAAGCTAGTGGGGGAGGCAGAAAGGGGGAGCATGATTGACCAGCAGGGCCAGCTGAAGACCTGTGGAGGTGAGGGTTGCCAAGCCCTCCCTGGCCACCGGTGGCGGATGGGGGGGGCTAGGTTGCCAGCTCCAGGTTGGGAAACTCCTGGAGATTTGGGGGTGGACCTGGGGAGGACAGGGACCTCAGTGGGGTACGATGCCACAGAGTCCACCCTCCAAAGTAGCCATTTTCTCCAGGGGGAGCCGATCTCTGTAGTCTGGAGATGAGTTGTTAATTCCAGGGGATCCCCAGGTCCTACCTGGAGGCTGGCATCCACAAAGGTCCTAATCAGGGCCCGTTTTAAGAGGCTCCACAGCCTCCCCCCACCGAAAATGGTCATTTTAGCCATTATTACTAATCGTTTTGTGTTTAGTGGCTCTTTGTAATCTGAGGCCCTAAACCGTAGGTGTCAGACTGATTTTTTATGAAGGCAGGATCTGACATAAGGGTCACTTTGTCCAGCCGAGTCACGCAGACCATAAAATGAAATGCCGGGTACCAGAGGTATCGACTTTATAAATGACACAGGCAAACCTAATGAACACTGTTGCTTTTTACTCAAAAGATAAACATGTTTAAAACATTGACACTCCTCCGGTATTTCCTTAAAATGTCTCCCTGATGTCCTCCACCTTCCCACTTCCACCGCCCAGTACTCATTAGCACTGGGATAGTGTGCCGGGGACATAATGCACAGCCTCTATCATCTGGCAACAAAGGTAATGAGCAGTTGCTCGCAGGCCGCCGGACAAGAGTCTTGGACGGTCCGGTTCCAGCATCTGGGTCAGGTGCTTGACCCCCCTGCCCTAAACCGTAGTTAATTAGATCCAGGGGGTCAGCCATGTTGCTCTGAAACAGTAGAACAAATTTAGAGTCCAGTGGAACCTTTAAGACAAACAAAGGCTTATTCGAGGTATGAGCTTTCGTGTGCAAAGCACACTTTTTCAAATACATTGGAATGGTGTGTAAGGCTCAAACTTATAGACAGGGAAATTACATGTAAATGCAAACGTAGGCCCTGTTCATACGAGGCGTTTTGGGCTGGGAGGGGGACGGAATGGGGGTGGAGCAAACGGGCGCGATCCCACGGCAACATCTGGGAATTGTTGCCTGCCCGTCCCTGATCCGTCCCTACCACCGAAAACGCGCACTAAAAAAGAACCACCTACCTAGGTGGTTCTTTCCAGTAGAGCGCCTCAAGCCAGGCCGTGGGATCGGCCGGTGCATCCCGTTTGGCAGACTCCCCCTCCCATCCGACTCTTCCTCCCCGGCATCTGATCGTGCCGGGGAGCGCCGCGCCGCGGCTCGGGGGATCCGTGGGATCCCGCTGCAACGTCTCAATTTTGGTGCGGCTCAGATTAGCTGCAGTTCACTTCTTCGACACGGTACAACATCTGATAGCCCGAACAGTTTGTCCATTGAAACTGCTCGGTATTTAAACATTCCCGGCTAATGTAGCCACTCCTACTATACACATATCAACCTATCAGGTTGAGCACATAAGGACCAATCACAAACGTTCCCGCTTGCAGCTTGCTTGAATGTGATTGGGTCGTTAGTCTTGGACTTGAATCCCCTGCAGGAATGCACAGGAACGGAGTTCCGGCTGGCTCCTGAGTTGGCCACGCCCAGCAGGAACTCATTAGCATAATAGCTCACACCCAACAGCAGAAACTCATTAGGATTGTGTGGCCTAACATGCAAAGGAGTTCCTGCTACAAAAATAGCTCTGGGTTTTGAAAACAAACAAGGTAAACAGAATAAGAAGCAAAAGGTGGGTGTGGCTGGATGACCACACTTCTGGTAACGTGACTGCGGCCTAATATGCTAATGAGTGGTGCTGTCAGGGGTGTGGCCCAATATGCTAATGAGTTTCTGCTATTGGGTGTGACCTATTATGCTAATGAGTTCCTGCTGGGCTTTTTCTACAAAGAAAGCCCTGATATTGTATAGCAAGGTATCAGCCTCTTGATACAGTTCAATGTCTGTTAAGAGCAAACCAATGCTTAACTTCTTTATTTTCTGCACTTTATCCTAGGAAAAAATCCATGATATTTTAATTGAAAAGAAACATGGAGCAGAATGGAATATTCATATTATTTTATATTGTTAATTTATAGATTCTTAGCTTAATTTTTTAATTTTTTAATTTTATAGAACTTACTTCTGGTTCCATTTCGAGTGTTAGTATTAGGAACAAGCCAGTCTTGTCTCTTTAACTAGGTGCACAGGCCTCCTGTATTATGCTGACTGAAATGCTCTCCGTGAAAACACAACAAAAATATTTATAGTAGTAGCACCAGTCCTCTTTTCTTCTGGCTAGAAGCCTTCATTATACTACATGATATTTCAGGGCTTGGCTGAAGCTTCGGGGCTACATTCCCTTCTTAGGGTTCCCAGGGGAAAGACATACCTCTCCGAGCAAGTACAAGAGGCTTCTGCATGTGTTTGGGGTTCTGTCCCGCATTTGGGCTCTGACCAGCTGATACCCCCAGCTGTATGGTTCTGGACCCCATCCCCCCCTTGAGTCCTGAGGTCTTCAGGAGGCCTGCCAACCCCGTCCCTTGCCAAGCTTCCACCTGGAAGCTAAGGCCCTCCCTAGACCTGATACTCAACGTGAGTAAAAACCAGAGGATTCGGCCTTGGTTCTGTATCAGGCACAAAATACGCTCAGCTTTTCCCCTGTAAGATTCATAGAATCATAGAGTTGGAAGGGACTTCCAGGGTCATCTAGTCCAGCCCCAGATCTGGCCCTCCTGTTTTATCTGTAACAGCACAGTCGGGTTACATCCATCGATCTCATTGGGCTTAGACTGGAGTAACGTTGTGTACAATTGTATTATAACAGTAGCATGAACTCTGAAGCTTTTCTTTTCTTTTCTTTTTGGTAATATATTTATTGGTTTTTCAAACACAACGAATGGACATAGACAAAAAGAGACAATTTCATCTTAACCTCTCTAAGGTATCTTAACAAAACATAACATAATATCACAAATTCAAATTTGTCTTAACTTTCCATCCTTATACTGTATATCCTCACATATTACCCGCAGTTACATACAGTTACACTAACTTCCAAATTAAGATATTTTAACAAGACATAACATCATATCGTAGGTTCAAATCGATTTTTTTTGTTTACCCAACCTTATACCTGTTTCCATATACTGGCTTTCGAGCAAGGGAACCTTTACCTTTACCTAAACTCTTCCTAGGACCGTGGAGCTTCTTAAAGGTAAAGGTAAAGGTTCCCTTGCTTGAAAGCCAGTCGAGTCCAACTCTAGGGTTGCGGTGCTCATCTCCGTTTCCAAGCCGAAGAGCCAGCGCTGTCCGAAGACGTTTCCGTGGTTATGTGGCCGGCATGACGAATCATCAAGGTGCACGGAACGCTGTTACCTTCCCACCGAAGTGGTACCTATTTATCTACTTGCAATTTCTTGCTTTCGAACTGCTAGGTTGGCAGGAGCTGGAGCCAGAGACGGGAGCTCACTCCGTCATGCGGCAACCCGGGTCTTGAACTGCTGAATTACTGACCTTCCACAGCCTGCAGTTCATCGTCTTAACCACTTGAGCCACCGCAGCATGGGAAATTCTGGTTCACTCTGCTTGCTGGCAGCGGTGAAAGCGAGTGGGCATGGAGTGAAAGCATACGCTTGTTGACGGAGTTCAGCGGTGTGCTTTGGAAGTTTCAGGTGCTCTTTGTTTGTTTTGGCCTGTGATCACAGACTGTGAATGTGATCACACAGTGAAAGCATTTCTGCAGAGAATGGTGCCAGGGCTTGGACCTGTTGTTTGCCGTGGGTGGAACCCACGTCCCTCCATACTGTGTGTGCAGGGACGGACTGTAGTTTCTGTGTTATGGATGACAGTAGTTCAGGTATGTCCAACAGATAGATCGTGATCTACCAGTAGATCGCGGAGGGGTCAGAGGTAGATCACCAGCCCCACTTGGTCTCCTGGTTTGCAGTTCTTTCTGGATCTTCGTCTCTCTGTTTTGTTTTTGCTTATTTTGCTTACCAGTAAATGACAGAGGAGCAGCGGTGGCTCAAGTGGTTGAGACGCTGAACTGCAGGCTGTAGAAGGTCGGTAGTTCAGCAGTTCGAGATCCCGAGTGTGCCGCATGACAGAGTGAGCTCCCGTCTCTAGTTCCAGCTCCTGCCAACCTAGCAGTTCAAAAGCAAGAAATTGCAAGTAGATAAATAGGTACCACTTTGGTGGGAAGGTAACAGCGTTCCGTGCGCCTTGGTGTTTAGTCATGCCGGCCACATGACCACGGAAACGTCTTCGGACAGTGCTGGCTCTTCGGCTTTGAAACGGAGATGAGCACCACAACCCTAGAGTCGGATTCGACTGGCTTTCGAGCAAGGGAACCTTTACTTTACTTAAATGACAGAAGGTGCATTATAAATGGGGGGGGGGGCGGCGGTGGAACCCAACTTTAGTGGGTTAAAATCTAATTTGAAACTGATTTGAAACTTTATTTTCATGGTGGTAGATCACCGGCACTTTTGGCCGGAAAAAATAGATCACTGTTCGAAGTTGGACATGCCTGCAGTAGTTTATTTCTATGGAGATAGCTTCAGAGGGTGGCTGTGTTGGATTTGGGTCCCGTAGCTCCTTAGAGACCAACAAGATTCCCCGGGTTATAAACTTTTGAGAGTTGCATAGTTTGATGTCATGCAACAAAACAGCCCTATCTGCAGATCTGATTCTTGTCTGGCTGATTTCCTTTAGTATATCGTGTCCGTCAGGTGGTGGCCTGGAAGTTAGCTAATGGAGACAGATTCTGAAGTCTTTGAAGAGCCTCAAGTTTCGGTGTAGCGGTGCTGGTCTTTTTGCACCCACCTTCATCTTTCTGGTTGTAAATCAGTGATGGGGGTTTGTTTGGCAAGTGGAGACAAAGCCGTACCTGCTGGACTTGGGGTACCAACTGCTAGGTGCAGGTTTGTTGGTTTTTTAAAACAAATCAGCGTTTATAGCCATTTCTGCTTATGACACAATGTTACAGCCGCCAGGACTGTTTGTACTGCGTACTCTGCCAAATGACTCCAGAACTCATTGGGCCTGGAAGCTGTGCAGATTTTTCTTCTGGTATCTGTTTGAGTGGTCCATTTGGTGGAAGGTGGTGGGGAAGGTAGATCAAGGAATCAGGGTGAGGAGTGGAAAGGGAGCAGGAAGCAGGGAAGAAACAGAAAGGTTTCCCCCTTCCTCTCCCTGTGCAATTTTTGTAGGTTCCCATTTGGAGCAATGCAAACTATATTGCATCTTCTTTTTTCCACACACAAGTGACCCTATATTGTTCTGGCCGTCGATCCACAGGCACATTGGAATTGGTTTGGGCACCATTCTTCCTCGCATCTGTCCTCCCCCTGCATTTTCACAATTGTGGAGTCAGTCTGGTTTTTTCTGCTCGTGCCTTTAATAATGAGGTTTTTAAAGTAGGGTTGTCAGCCCCCAGGTCTGGGTGGGGATCCCCCCTGCTTTTGGGGACTTCAGTCTGCCCCAGCCAGCTGGCCGGTGGGGAAAGCCCCGCCCCTAAGCACGACCCCCTACCCTGCCGATCAGCTAGAGGGCCCTTAAAATCTAGCAGGAGGGAGGGGGCAGTTGTGGGCTCTATTCTTTGCAAGTCCAGCATGAGGCCCACAACCACCCCTCTCCCTCCCTCCTGCTAGATATAAAGGGCCCTCCAGCTGATCAGTGGGCCACGTGGTCCCCGCTGATCAGCTGAAGCCCTTTAAATCAGGCAGGAGGGGAGGGAGAGGGGTGGCCGGGCAGGTGGCTGCATAAATTAGTTTGCTCTGGAGCCATCCTTCCTGAGCTAAGACAAAAATGTGTGAGTTGGAGGCTAAAAAACTGTGAGCTAGCTCACACTAACTCAGCTTAGAGGGAACACTGCCCGCAACCCTGTTTTCAAGGGAGGATGCTGTTGTCATTGGTGATGTCATCAGTGGCATTGCAGAACCCCCTTTTATAAAACAACATGAAAATATTGATATATCATTTGAGTGTTGTAACAATGGGCTTAGTAGGTTCTCTGAATTCCCAGCTTTTGTTTTAAAAAGTAAGTCTCTAGTCCATTCCTTTGCAGAGATATGCCTTTTTCCTTCGATCTCTAAAAAGGAAGAGGCTAGAGACTTACTTTAAAAAAAAATGAAACTTGGTAATTTAGAAAACCTGCTAAGCGTGTTGTTACAATGGTCTAGTGCTACATTGATATTTTAGTGCTGTTTTTTAAAAAAAGAAATGAAACCAGCTTCCAGAAAAAGATCACAGTAAAAGTGGTGTAAAAAGAACCAGAATAAAACTGGGGGGAAAGCAACAAAATTAAAATTTAAAGCACAAAAATGTGTGTGGAATTTTGGGGATAAACCAGAGCAATATGAGGCCATAACCAACGGGATGGGGAACCCATGCAGAAAAGGTCTCTGTGTGTATATACATAGTGCATAACTCCTTGTGCCAAATAAAGGTAAGGGTTTCCCTTGGTCAAAAGTCAGTCAAATCTGACTCTAGGGGGCAGTGCTCATCTCCGTTTCCAAGCCAAAGAGCCAGCACTGTCTGAAGACTTTTCCGTGGTTGCCATGACTAAATGCCAAGGCGCACGGAACGCTGTTACCTTCCCACCTAAGCAGTACCTATTTATCTAGTTGCAATTTCTGTCTTTCGAACTGCTAGATTGGCAGGAGTTGGGGCCAGAGGCAGGAGTGCAAAATACCGTAGCATAATTTAAAAGAAGAATGCGAAGACAATTCAGTAGGCTAAACTATGGGCCTACAGAATTCTAAATGGAAAACAATTTACGTCTTGCAGTTAGGTAATCTGAGAAAAGTGTAGAGGGAGAAGTGGGATGGAAAGCAGGAACTGCATCCTTTGGTTTTCTTTACTCCTGGAGCCATTTGCAACTAGGGAGGTGACCGTGTTCAGATCTTAACCATGTTTCCTTGTAAGTGAGTTTTGTTGAGTTCACTGGGGATTGTTGTTGTTGTTCAGTTGCACAGTCGAGTCCAACTCTTCACGACCTCATGGACCACATCACGCCAGGCCCTCCTGTCTTCAGTCATGCTCCAGAGTTTGCTCAACTTCATGTTCGTTGCATCGATGACACTGTCTAACCATCTCATCCTTTGCCGTCCCCGTCTTCTTTGACCTTCAGTCTTTCCCAGCATCAGGGTCTTCTCCAGTGAGTGCTCCCTTCTCATTTGGTGGCCAAAGTATTTGAGCTTCAGTTTCATTATCTGGCCTTCCAGGGAACAGTCAGGGTTGATTTCTTTTAGGATTGACTGATTTGATCTTCTTGCAGTCCAAGGGACTCTCAAGAGTGTTCTCCAGCACCATAATTCAAAAGAATCTATTCTTTGGCGCTCGGCCTTCCTTACGGTCCAGCTTCACTGGGGCTTACTCCGAAATAAATGTGCTTGGGCTGCATGTTCTTAGTGGCATTTATTGGGATTTACATCTGAGTATAAAAAGCAAGAAATTGCAAGTAGATAAAGAGGTACCACTTTGGTGGGAAGGTAACAGCGTTCCGTGCGCCTTGGTGTTTAGTCATGCTGGCCACATGACCACGGAAACGTCTTCAGACAGCGCTGGCTCTTTGGCTTTGAAACGGAGATGAGCACCGCAACCCTAGAGTCGGATTCGACTGGCTTTCGAGCAAGGGAACCTTTACCTTTGTAAATGCCGAAGTTGTTCTCCAAGTTTCTTTCCAGTGGTTGCATTCCTTTAACAGTTCTGCTAGTCTAGAGATCTGGCACTTTATGTCCCTGTGATAAAACTTTATTTCAGAACTTTGGAGCCCAGGTTTCAAATTAGTTTTGTACTTGATGATTTAACTTTATGAGCTGTTTAGGGAAATGGTTCTTGTTTGAAGGCTTGGATCTGCAGCTGCCTCTTCAGAAAGTTGGCATACAAGGTTTCCATTTCCATGAACTCACTACAGGGTGAGAACCAAAGGTTCAGATTATTAAATATAACAGTAGTAATATTATTGGGATATTTGGTTAATATACCAGAATTTGCCCAGTCATAGAAGTGTGATAGTAAGTGCAGCAAACAAATCTCCCAAGAATTATATTGCAAGGAAGGTAAACTTACATTTATTCAAGGAGATCCATTTCACATTCAGGTTGCAGTTGAAAGGAGAGAGAGAGAAGCCTAAGCTAAAGAGTACTTTCCCGATCACAAAGGGCAAGCTTGTCCGGCATCATGTGTGTGGGAGTGTGAGGGCATTGAGGAATTTCATATAGACGATATAATCCGGAAGAGGAATGGTTCCCAAACAGTTTCTGGTCTGTCATTTCAGAGAGAACCGTTTTAGAACCGTTTCCCTACCAGAATATATTTGTAATTTCACATACAAACGCTTCTGTCCCGTTTAGGAAATGGGGCTGAAGCGTTTTACCTGTCAACCGCTTCCAAGTAGCCTTCAGTTTCATCTCCCAGTCTTGATGTGCTTTTTCCCACCGTTTTTCGCTTGCGCAGGCGATCTCCAGCTTTTTAAAAAAAGTTTGCTTTATAGTGTTATAGCGCTATAACGGAACAGCAATATATCAACGCCATTGGAATGCCTGGACTGTTTTGTTATAGTGCTATAGCGCTATAAAGCGAACGTTAAAAAAAAAGCTGGAGATCGCTCGCGCGGGCAAAAAATGGTGGGGAAAAAGCAGTGCAGTCTGAAATGGCAAACCGCTTCAGATCCAGCTCTTTACCGGAAGGGGAAAGCCATTATACCGGTTTACTCCATGATGGATCAAAAACAGCTTCAAAACGGGTTAAAAAGGGTAATGTTAAATTCCTCCTTGTCTCTACAGGAGAGACATGCAACTCCATGGAAGGCCATGTGAGGAAAGGGAGAGAGAGAGGAGGGGTCAGAGGGTGGTGCCCAGGTTAAGACAAAGAGAGGCATCCCATTCAAGGAGATAACTCCTATACACAATTGGGAATGATGTAGTATCCCCCAATGTCCAGGCAGGCTGAGTTGCTCACTCCAACATATATCCCTTCTGCAGATTGCAGACAGCTGAGCGCCATTTTGCATTTTGCAGCCAAAAATCAGGTTTGCCACCAGCATGTGCAGAACAGGAAGACACAGCCAGACTCAGCCATCTACTGAGATTCATGTTTGTAAATTCTTGTTTATCATATTCACACATTATGTTTTTATTATATTATATTATTATACTTATGTACCTAAATAATATTAGAAGAAGAAGAGGAGATTGGATTTATACCCCACCCTTCACTCGGAGTCTCAGAGTGGCTTACCAACTCCTTTCCCTTCCCCTCCCCACAACAGACACCCTGTGAGGTGGGTGGGGCTGAGAGACCTCATTCCAGAGCTGTCCTTGAGAGAACTGCTCTGGCCAGAACTATGGTTTGCCCAAGGTCATCCAGCAGGTGCAAGTGGAGGCATGGGGAATCAAACCCGGTTCTCCCAGATTAGAGTCTGCTTGCTTAATCACTGCACCAAACTGGCTCTCCAGATGTATGTACCTAAATAATATTAGGTGTAGAGAAAATAATGTGTGAAGAATCGCTTCTTGTATAGCACCTATTCACTCAGTGGCTTGGCTACCATATATGGTTCTTTGTCATGCCACGTTGGGTCCTTGTGAGCATAGTTCATCCACGTGGCACCTGCCCCATGTCTCAGGAAAATGGGCAAGTGACTCCCACCTTGGAACAGCTGCTGGTGGAAGAACAAGTAAGCCAGGAATGGAAGTAGATGTGGCTGTTCTGGTTGTGGGAAACATGGCCCTTCATCAGAATCTGACTAAGTACCACTGTTGTAAAGCATAGGAGGAAAGCGGTGGATTTACAAATGGCCAACAGTCTCAGTTATCAGACAAATTTATATAAAAACGTGGATATCTATCCAGAGGTTAATAAATTAAAATCAGAAAAAGTAGGGAATAGCTTGTTATTTGGGGCCTTGCTTTTCACAGTTGCAGAAGGTGAGAGAAATAAGAGGAGGACAATATATATTTCATTTATTAATTTAAAAATATCTCTGTGCCACCTTCCCATTCAAATAAGGTCCCCAAAGTGCCAGACCTCAAAATTAAAACATTACCGTGTTCAAAACATTTAAAATAAACGAATTCAGTAAACTCAGTAGTCATGTATGGCTGCGAGAGTTGGACTATAAGGAAGGCCGAGCGCTGAAGAATAGATTCTTTTGAACTATGGTGCTGGAGAAGACTCTTGAGAGTCCCTTGGACTGCAAGAAGATCAAATCCGTCAATCCTAAAAGAAAGCAACCCTGACTGTTCCCTGGAAGGCCAGATAATGAAACTGAAGCTCAAATACTTTGGCCACCCAATGAGAAGGGAGCACTTACTGGAGAAGACCCTGATGCTGGGAAAGATTGAAGGTCAAAGAAGATGGGGACGGCAAAGGATGAGATGGTTAGACAGTGTCATAGATGCAACGAACATGAAGTTGAGCCAACTTCAGAGGACGGCAGAAGACCGGAAGGCCTGGCGTGATCTTGTCCATGGGGTCGCGAAGAGTCGGAGTCGACTGTGCTACTGAGCAACAACAACAAACTCAGTAAAAGCACATAAACACACATCACTCCAAAAATCAGGTTCACTGGGGTGTCTCAGCAGATAATCTGGTAGTGCCACCTTCTCACTTGCAATGGCTTCTGATTGCCAGCACTAGAGGGTGTTTTTCCAGCCCACACAGGGTCATCCTGCTCCAATGATAAAATTCCAGATTCTAGATTTCTGCCCTGAAATGTTTAAAACGTGGCACATAGCAAAGAGGATTCCAACCTAACATTAAGAAGCCGGCTGTATGCCTGCTGTCTGTCCGTCAGACGCATATGTGGTTGCTTTTTCTGGACCTGTGGTTTTCATGTCCACATTTTTTTACTTGTGGCTTAGAGAGCATTTGATGATATCGTGTACTTGGGCAGGGCAGTAGTGAACGTTGAGAGCCACCGGGTTGGGGATAGTTAATAGCTCATATCTAGTCAAGTGAGAATCAAGGAATGTGTGATTGCAAGAGAAGTGAAAAGAGTAGGAAGTCAGAGAGAGATGGGAGCATGTCACAGGTTGGCTCCTGTGGCTTTTGTTTTTAACTGGAAGAGTAGTTCAGGAGTGGAATCGGCTGCCTAGGGAAGTGGTGAGCTCCCCCTCACTGTCAGTCTTCAGGCAGCGACTGGTTGAACGCTTGTCAGGGATGTTTTAGGCTGAGCCCGCATTGAGCAGGGTTGAGGTGTGTGTGTGTGGTTGGACTAGATGTTCTGCATGGCCCCTTCCAACTCTGGGGAATTTCACATTACCCTTTTAAAAGTCGTTTTGAATCCGTTATTTTACCATCTTGGAATAAACCGGTACAGGGCTGCCATTTCACACAGCCTTTCCCCTACGGGTAAGGAGCCGTCTCTGAAGTGGTTTGGCATTTCAGACTCCACCACTTTGTTTTCCCGCCCTTTTTCGCCCGTGCAGGCAATTTTTTTTTGAACGTTCTTTTTAGAGTGCTATAGCGCTATGCCGCTATAGTGGTATAGCAGTCTAAAACGAACGTTAAAAAAAAAGGATGGAGATCGCCCGTGCGAGGGGGGGGGAAGGGCGGGAAAACAAAGCGGTGCTGGAGGAAGCGCTATGGGGCATTTTACACAGCACCGTGTAGCGCTTCAGAAATGGTATAGAAAAGTGAAGACCACTTGGAAGCAGTTTGCAGGTAAAACCGTTCAGAAATGCTTTCCGAAGGGGAGAGAAGCATTTCTGTCTGAAAGTGAAAATATATTCCGGTAGGGAACCATTACTAAAACGGTTCTGTCTGAAATGTCAGACCAGAAACCGTTAGGGAACAGTTCCTGAACTGGAATATATCGGCTGTCTGAAATTCCCCTCTATGATTCACTGTTGTGAGCCAAGTGGCAAGTGTTGTGAACTGAGGCGGGCTCTTAAACCAAGGAAGATGGAAGTCTGTAGACAGACAGATGATAAAAGGAAGAAAGTTTTTGGGACCGAGTTGACAGTGATGCTTAGTCCCGGTTCTAACAGTCTGTGACGCACTTGTCTCTTCCATTTATTAGAGGGGAAAGCATTTAAAACCTTGACAAATGTCCTGGCTTCATCAGATTATGAGGTCATTTCTACCCAGGAGTTAATGAGTTCTAAGCAGATTTGTCCCTAAAAATAGCTATGGGCAAATAGTGACGGCTTTGGACGTGGAGAGGAGGGAATTTGCCCTCCTGTAAAAGTCACTTTCTCATTCTCTGTGGTTTAAAAGCAGTTAGCGGCCTGAGAGGCAGTTCGAGCAGTGACATAATAAATCTGTCTTTACTGATTATGGGCTTGTAGCAATTACAGTCTGCTTATTGTTGGGAAATTGGTGGTGGATACAAGTCTTGAGACCGCTCTGGGAAATGATCCTTTCCATGGACCGAAAGCAAGCAAGTGACCCTCTGTGTTAAAAAATACAAATAAAAATCAAACTTGAGTTTGAAAGCTATTTAATGAACTTTCGGAAGGTTCACTTTTGCCGTTAGTTCGTCTCACAGACAGAATAGGCTGTGGTTATCTGTCTTAAACCATGGCTCATTATTTTTGTCCAGGACTAGTGGTTCTCTGCATTACGTGCTTGGAGACCAAACATTAAAAAGTTAAAAAAAGAAAGAAAGACAACCCTCTTAAAGCAAAAACCCAACAAAGCACCACAATACCACAGTGTGCTGTTGTCTGCAATAGTGTCTCATTTGTTTTCATGCTGCATTCTGAAATATTTAGAGGGTCCCTCTCCGCAAGGTTGATTTATCATCTGTTTATCAGCAGTGTTAAGCACCTTTTTATGATGGATGAAGGCACAGAACTAGGCAGGACAGGAGAGGATGATCTCGATGGTAGAGTCCATACCCTTGTAAAAAAAATACTTGTGCCCAAGGCTTTTTTGTAGAAAAAGCCCAGCAGGAACCCATTAACATAATAGGCCACACCCAACTGCAGAAACCCATTAGCATATTAGGCCACACCCACAACAGCACAGCCCATTAGCATATTAGGCCACGCCCCATGCCTTCCATTGGCTTGCTCGGGCACCCCGCGACTTCGGGGAGCCCGGGCAAGCCAGCCCTTGGACAGGCTGGGGAAGGCACGGGGAGGCATTTAAGTGCCTCCCCGATCCTTCCAGGGCCCCCTTGGCCCCCCACCTTGGAGTCACCGGGGGGTCGCTCTCCAGGCCTTCCTCTGTAGCCAGGCATGCAGAGGTTTTGGCTGTAGTGGGTGTGGCCAACTCTGAAACCAGCCGGAACTCCGTTCCTGTGCATTTCTGCCCCAAAATAGCTCTGCTTTTGCCTATCCCTCAAAACCATGCTAAGCAAGGGCTATTCATACATCCCTTCCTCAAGTGGTACTAGTAGGCTTGGGAAATACCTGGAGATTTAGGGGGTGGAGCCTAGGGAGGACAGGGTTTGGGGAGGGGAGGGACCTCAGCAGGGTATAATGCCACAGAGCCCACCCTCCAAAGCTGCCATTTCCTCCAGAGGAATTGATCTTGGTCATCTGGAGAGCAATTGTAATAGCAGGAGACAAGCCCGCAGGCAGAAAATTTTTCTCGGGGAAGGCCAACAAGTGCAGTGGTGGTGTTCCCATCATTATTTGTTTGCTTTATTATTTATTTATGCTTTCTGTTTACCAGTTTTCTACTTGAGACTCAAAATGGATTGTGTGGCATAAAACAACGTGATTGAATAGCGTGAGGAAATTAGTAAGCAATGCAATACAACTGGGCTTACGAAAACTAGAAAAGGGCAAAAAAAGTATCAGACGGGCTACGTCAAGCAGTGCAGAAAATGGAATTCCAAAAAAAGAAAACGAAAACAATGCCATTTTGACCTTTTTGTTCTTTAATCGCTTTCTCTCTGCTTTTATTGCAGCATGATGTTACGCCCCCCCCCCCCACCTTCAGCCTTGCTAACTGCTAATTCTGTTCTACCCAACTGCATAGAGAATACATTCTTGGAAGAGATACGACAGGATTCACACCTTTTTACCTCAGCTCCTTCCTTTTTTATATAGAGATTTTACACTTGAAAGCAGGGACAGTTACAGGGTTTTTTGTGGGTCCTGGGTACAAAACTATATCTGGGGGCCCTTTTCCCTTTGGTGGAGCCCCCTTTTTCTCTAGTCAGGCTCCTTCCAGTTGGCTCCTCCCCTTTGGTTCTACATTTTCTTCTTTTAACAATTCCCTTTTCTATTTCAAATTGCTTACTTGGGTAAAGAGAAATACAAAAATTTGTTTTCTTTGATTACCTTTGGTTATCTTATGTAAAACAATATCGTTTAGATGTACTATTGGTATAACAAGTGTGTTACTTTTCCCATAACAATATTCCTTTAAATATTAATTGCGTGTGGTGTTTGCAAATGAAAACTAGCTAACTGAAAGCCAAATCCTCTTGAGTGTCCAGACAGTGGTGCATGTTTCAATGAGAAGGCCTGGAAATTTCCTAGGAAATTGCATCTTTAATATTTTCCTTGCTCAAAAGCCAGTCAAATCTGACTCTGGGAAGCAGTGCTCATCTCCGTTTCCAAGCCAAAGAGCCAGTGCTGTCTGAAGACGTTTCCATGGTCATGTGGCCGGAATGACTAAATGTCGAGGCGCACGGAATGCTGTTACCTTCCCACCGAAGCGGTACCTATTTATGTACTTTTAGTGATGTGAAGGCCTGGGAAAAAACGGGTTTTTTTCTGAAGCCTTTTTGTTATTTTCCAAAAAATTGGAAAAATTGAAAAAAGAAAAAAAATGATTATGGAACGTTTTATTTTATCATGATGAATAAAATATTTTAAGGCAAGGTGTTCAAATATTTTCCAAATCATTTCTAATATATATATATATATGATATCAGATTGATCTAATTTCTGTGCACTGAGGACAAGCAAGTCCTAGGTTACAAACTGAACCCTCCAATGCAAGAACAAGATGCATTTCTTCCTTTAGGAGGTGCGATTGTCAGAAGAAAATAAAAAAGTTTCAGTTTTGTTTTTGCATGTGGGTGGGTATTCTGTTTGAAATAATTGTTTGGATACACTATATTTTTAATATGCTAGTTGTGATAATTTCATGCCAAGTAAAAATGTCCATAGTCATATTTTATGTTCCTAAAGTAACAGAATGACTTTCAATCTAGAAAAGACAAAAGAAATGCTAATGTAGCATTTTTTCAATTTTTCCGAAAATTTCCGTTTTTTTCCGAGTTTCAAAATTTACAGAAATTTTACATCTCTAATCTACTTGCAATTTCTTGCTTTTGAACTGCTAGGTTGGCAGGAGCTGGGGACAGAGACGGGAACTCACTCTGTCATGCAGCACTCAGGTCTCAAACTGCTGAACTACTGACCTTCCGGTCCCCAGTTCAGCATCTTAACCACTTGAGCCACCCCGGCCCCTGGAAGGCCTGGAAATTTTCTAGGAAGTTGCATCTCTAGATGCATATAAATCAAAACACTTTCTGCCTTGTTTTTCAGCAGAAAGTGGTGAATCACAGTATCAAAAATCTACATATTCAGCTTCATGTGATCCAGCTGATAGGACTGCTGAAGCATTCAGTCGATCTCGGGACATTTGTGACCCGAGATAGTTCTTAATTAACTTCAGCTTCCTGAAGCTCCTTTCAGCTGATGCAATTCGAACAGGAATTGTCACCAACAGCTCCAAAGCCGCAGCTGTATTTGGGAATGCAAGGCTCAGTGGAGGAGATATGATGCAGCGCAGAGTCTCAACAAGGGATCATTCTACAAAGGTTAAAACAATAACCCATTTTGTTTAAATCCAAATGTCCCCTTCCTTTATTTACACACAATGAGCAGTGTCTTCTAAAGCCAGTTTGGTGTTGCGGTTAAGTGTGCGGACTCTAATCTGGGAGAACCGGGTTTGATTCCCCACTCCTCCACTTGCACCTGCTGGATGACCTTGGGCAAGCCATAGTTCTGTCAGAGTGGTTCTTGAAAAAGGGGCAGTTTCTCTCAGAGCTCTATCAGCCCCACCTATCTCACAGGGTGTCTGTTGTGGGGAGGGGGAGGGAAAGGAGTTTGTAAGTCGCTCTGATACTCCTTTGGGTAGTGAAGGGCAGGGGATAAATCCAATCTCCTCTTCTTCTTCTTCTTTCTTTATTTTATTTTATTGGATTTGTGTCCCGCCCTCCCCGCATAGCAGGCTCAGAGCGGGTTCCATCACACACCATAACCAAGATACAATATAGAAAGAACTAAAAACAATTAAAGCCCCCAATAAAATACAGCAACATTTCTATAGTACAGATCATAGTCAAAGCCTCACAGATGCAGCCTATTTCGAGTTTGGGTCCTTAGATGGTAATACAGATCTGACTCGCTGTATGGGTGCATCTGACCCAAATGCATGATTTGTCCTCACTCCCACTCTCATGGTTTGCAGTGTGCTAAATGGGAATCCCCACCCCCACCAATGTATCACCATAAAAATGTTTCTTCCTCCCTCTGGGCCTGAAATGAGGCTTTCTCACAGAGCTCACAGGAGAGTGTGTCTTTTCTTGGATGGATGGCCCCTTTGATCCACAGCACCATCTGCCCTTGGGTTATTTCCTCCCCAAAGCCCTGCTCTGCTTCGGCTCCACGTAACTTGCGATAGGAAAACTCAAAGAGCGCAATAGGCACTCAAGCTGGAATGTGTCGCCTGTAAGGCACCTGGAGTAGACCGAGGAGCCGGTTATGAGTAGAAAGAACTAATAGGGTCGCCATCGTGATTTAGCAACAACAATACTAGCACTTACTGGTCTCTTAACTGGTTTTTTTTTGTTGTTCAGTCGCACAGTCGAGTCCGACTCTTTGCGACCCCATGGACCAGCTCCCTCCAGGCCTTCCGGTCTTCCGCCATCCTCTGAAGTTTGCTCAACTTCATGTTCGTTGCATCGATGACACTGTCTAACCATGTCATCCTTTGCCGTCCCCGTCTTCTTTGACCTTCAATCTTTCCCAGCATCAGGGTCTTCTCCAGTGAGTGCTCCCTTCTCATTTGGTGGCCAAAGTATTTTAGCTTCAGTTTCATTATCTGGCCTTCCAGGGAACAGTCAGGGTTGATTTCTTTGAGGGTTGACTGATTTGTTCTTTTTGCAGTCCAAGGGACTCTCAAGAGTCTTCTCCAGCACCATAGTTCAAAAGAATCTATTCTTCTGCGCTCGGCCTTCCTTATAGTCCAACTCTCGCAGCCATACATGACTACTGGGAATACCATTGCTTTGACCATGCGGACTTTTGTTGGCAGGGTGATGTCTCTACTTTTTATCATGCTGCTTAGGTTCGCCATCGCTTTCCTCCCAAGGAGCAGGCGTCTTTTAATTTCATGACTGCTGTCACAGTCTGCGGTGATCTGGGATCCCAGGAACGTGAAGTCTGTCACTACTTCCACGATTTCCCCTTCTATTTGCCAAGGAGTCATGGGGCCGGATGCCATGATCTTAGTTTTTTTGATGTTGAGCTTCAAGCCCACTTTTGCGCTCTCCTCTTTTACCCTGAGCAAGAGGCTCTTGAGGTCCTCTTCACTTTCTGCCATCAGAGTGGTATCGTCTGCATATCTGAGGTTGTTGATCTTTTCCCCCGCAATCTTAATTCCTGCTTGTGATTCATCTAGGCCAGCATTTCGCATGATGTACTCTGCATATATATTAAATAAGCAAGGCGACAATATACATCCTTGTCGTACTCCTTTTCCTATGCGAAACCAATCAGTTGTTCCATATCCGGTTCTAACTGTCGCTTCTTGGCCCTTATACAGGTTTCTCAAGAGACATGTGAGGTGGTCTGGTACTCCCATCTCTTTAAGGACCTGCCATAGTTTGTTGTGATCCACACAGTCAAAGGCTTTAGCATAGTCAATGAAGCAGAAGTAGATGTTTTTCTGGTACTCTCTTGCTTTCTCCATAATCCAGCGAATGTTGGCAATTTGATCTCTAGTTCCTCTACCTCTTCGAAACCCAGCTTGTACTTCTGGCAGTTCTCTATCCACGTACTGTTGAAGCCTAGCTTGTAGGATCTTGAGCATGACCTTGCTAGCGTGTGATATGAGTGCAATTGTGCGATAGTTTGAGCATTCCTTGGCATTGCCCTTCTTTGGGATTGGAATGTATACTGACCTTTTCCAATCCTGTGGCCACTGTTGCGTTTTCCAAATTTGCTGGCAAATTGAGTGCAGCACTTTAACAGCATCATCTTCTAAGACTTTGAATAGCTCAACTGGAATACCATCACCTCCACTAGCTTTGTTGTTAGTAATGCTTTCTAAGGCCCATTTAACTTCACATTCCAGGATGTCTGGCTCGAGGTCAGTGATTATACCGTCGTGGTTGTCAAGGACATCGAGGTCTTTCTTGTATAGTTCTTCTGTGTATTCTTGCCATCTTTTCCTAATCTCTTCTGCTTCTGTTAGGTCCCTACCGTTTTTGTCCTTTATCATGGCCAGCTTTGCATGGAACGCTCCCTTTATTTCTCCAATTTTCTTGAAGAGATCTCTAGTCCTTCCCATTCTATTGTTTTCCTCTATTACTTTGCATTGTTCATTCAGGAAGGCCTCCTTATCTCTCCTTGCTGTTCTCTGGAAATCTGCATTCAGTTGGGTAAATCTTTCCTTTTCGCCTTTGCCTTTCGCTTTCCTTCTTTCCTCTGCTATTTGTAAAGCCTCATCAGAAAGCCACTTTGCTTTCTTGCATTTCTTTTTCTTTGGGATGGTGGTGATTGCTGCCTCCTGTACAATGTCACGAACCTCCGTCCATAGTTCTTCAGGCACTCTATCTATCAAATCCAGACCCTTGAATCTATTCTTCACCTCTACTGTATATTCATCAGGGATGCGATCTAGGTCAAACCTGAATGGCCTCGTGGTTTTCCCAATTTTCTTCAGTTTAAGTCTGAATTTTGCAATGAGTAGCTCATGATCTGAACCACAGTCAGCTCCAGGTCTTGTTTTTACTGACTGGATAGAGCTTCTCCATCTTTGACTGCAAATTATATAGTCAATCTGATTTCGGTGTTGCCCATCTGGTGATGTCCATGTGTAGAGTCGCCTCTTAGGTTGTTGGAAAAGGGTGTTCGCTATGACCAGTGTGTTCTCTTGACAAAACTCTGTTAACCTTTGCCCTGCTTCATTTTGCTTTCCAAGGCCAAACTTGTCTGTTATTCCAGTTACCTTTTGACTTCCTACTTTAGCATTCCAGTCCCCTATGATGATGAGGACATCATTTTTTGGTGTTAGTTCTAGGAGGTGTTGTAGGTCTTCATAGAACCGGTCCACTTCAGCCTCTTCTGCATCAGTGGTTGGGGCATAGACTTGGATTACTGTTCATTTTTGACCACGTCAAGCTTGCCTTGATTCATAGATCTTACATTCCAGGTTCCTATGCAGTATTGTTCTTTGCAGCATTGGACTTTCCTTTCACCATCAGACACCTCCACAACTGAGCGTCCTTTCGGCTTTGGCCCAGCCGCTTCACTCTTTCTGGAATTACTTGTACTCTTCCTCAGTAGCATATTGGACACCTTCCGACCTGAGGGGCTCATCTTCCGGCGTCATATCTTTTAGCCTTTTGATACCGTCCATGGGGTTTTCTTGGCAAACATACTGACCTTCCGACCTGAGGGGCTCATCTTCTGGCGTCATATCTTTTAGCCTTTTGATACCGTCCATGGGGTTTTCTTGGCAAACATACTGGAGTGGGTTGCCATTACCTTCTCCAGGTGGATCACGCTTGGTCTGAGTTCTCTGCTGTGGCCTGTCCGTCTTGGGTGGCCCTTCACGGCATAGCCCACAGCTTCACTGAACTACACAAGCCCCCTCGCCACGACAAGGCAGTGATCCATGATTTAGCATTGTTTTAAATGTTTTTAAATTGTGGTATTGTAAATATACTGATTTTATGTAAGCTGCCCTGAGTCGGCCTTGGCTGGGAAGGCGAGGTATAAATTTGAGAAATAAATAAAATAAATAATAATAATAAGAGATTAGATTTATACCCCTCCTTCACTATCCGGAGGAGTCTCCAAGCGGCTTACAAACTCCTTTCCCTTCCCCTCCCCACAGTTTCTTGACAGAAACTGCTCTTTTTCAAGAACAGCTTTTATCAAAACTATGGCTTGCCCAAGGTCATCCAGCCAGGTGCAAGTGGAGATAAATAAATATGGGTGCCGACCTCCCCTGGAGAAAATGGCAACTTCAAAGGGTAGACTCTATGACGTTATACCCTCTTAATGTCCCTCCCCCCACCTTCCCCAGGCTCCATCCCCAAAATCTCCAGGAATTTCCCAACATGGAGTTGGCAACCCTAGTGAGAATATGTACATGCACTCTCCTTTTGCAGCTACAGCCTTCCTGGCGTGCAGGGGAAAGGTGACTTTATTGCTTCACACAGATGGGAAAGGAAAGCGGGAGGAGGCCTTTCGCTTGCAGATACGGATGGTGATCTACCCCCACCCCCCCCAGCTAGAAGAGAAGGCAAAGGTGTGGCCAGCACCGATTCACCATCGCCATTTCACTGTGATTTTAAAAGGCTGCGATTCCCCAATCCACTGTGGGCTTTTGGTGCGAAGATCGGACTTCTGCTCCTGCTTTGCCCTTTCCGTTGCAGCCCCTTGAACCTTGTGAACAAATACTTAGGAATCTCAGGGGGACACTTCGGAACAACATGGGTTGTGGTATGAGGGGCTGCTTTTTGGCGTGGGCAGTCATCAGAAATAGATTCTTCTGAGGTTGTCCACAACAACGAGGTGGTAACAATCCGGGATTTAAACTAAAAATAAATATGTCTTCACTGGGGCCAGAGGGCACTGGTTGTTTGAAAAGACATTGCGCTGAAATAAATCTTTGAAAGTAAACATGCCGGAAGCCCTGTTCACAAGTTACAGTGAACGCACATACAATCCATGTACAATGTACCCTTGATTTTTCTTTATTTGTGCCTTGAGTAATTCTCATGTTACATTCAGCACATGTATAGTGAACATATGATTTAAACCCCACTTTTATCCGGGTACCAATCTGCTATTTCACTTGTAAAATGAATGTGCATAGGCTCTTTCTTACAGATGTATGCATGTGCATGCAGACTAGGGTTGCCAACTTCCAGGTGGTGGCTGGAGATCTCCTGGAATTAAAATTTACTTCCAGATTATAGAGATCAGTGCTCCTGGAGCCATTAGTTGCTTCGGAGAGTGGAGTCCGGGGAGTTATACCCTACTGATGTCCCTCTTCTCCCCTGGTTTCACCCCCAAAACCTCCAGGTGTTTCCCAACCCAGAGCTGACAACTGTAATGCAGGTTATATGCGTGTTTGCTGTAAAGTGTGACGAGACCGGGCTAAACTCTTGAAGTTCCCGTCTGTTTCTGTGACTTGTTTTGAAGAAATCTCCTCCTGGTCGTTTATAAGCACAGTGCTTTTTGTGTGTGTGTGTGTGTGTGTTTGGGATTAAGAACTTTACATAGATTCTTTTTTTATATATAATACACTTTATTAGATTTTTAAAGTTATACAGGGATGGGGGAAATAGGGGACCCAAAAACAACAACAACAGCAGCAGCAAAAGAAAGTCTTCCGCATACAGATCTTCTCAGGGGTCATTTCGTAGAAAAAGAGGTGCAGGAGCGCATTAGCATACCTCATTAGCATCACTTATTTGCATAGGCCACACCCCCTGACATCACCGGTAGCGTGTCAGAAGGCAACACCCACCGCTCAGGCTCCACTGGACTGTTTTGGATTGCTAGCTATTGGGGGGGGGGGAACGTGCAGATCTGTCCTCACAAAGGAGGAGGGAGAGCTTGTACCGGAATAAAACCTGGTCTTAAAGGTTCCCCCTGGACTGTTTTGGACCGGGGGGCTGGGGGGAGCTCTGCAACTTACCTGACTGCTTCTTGCTCTGATTGAGGGCTGCTGGGAGCAGGGGGTGGGGCTTGTTGCATGTGCCCGCCCCCTGGGCTCTTTACTGCCGGAGCTCCGCTCCTGTGCGCTTCTGCAGCCCTGGATCTTCTTCACTTATCATTTCAGATTACCAAAAGATAGACTCTGAATTTTTAAGAGTTCATAAAAGCTTCTTCGTATCATATTATCAAAATATCCATATCTTTATGTTTCTTTTTTTATCCAGTCATAAAAAGGAGTCCATAGCCTGAAGAAATCCTTTTAGCATCAAAGTCCGTTTATCTATTTCTGCACTTTCTGTAATCTTCACTATTAAGTCTTGTTCCGAAGGTATTGCTGGAAGTTTCCAAAGGGTTGAAAATGTACATAGATTCTTTTGAAAGCCTCTTCCCAAATGGTTCAATCCAAAAGAGCCTGCAAAATACAGTAAGGGGGATGACGAGGTAGGAAAAGTCTGATTGGAGTCTTTCGGGGTCTTTGGCTGCTGGTTACCTATGGGCATAGAAGGAGATGCCCACATAACAAGGGGTAGGGAGTTCCACAGGAGCAGAATGTGTGTGATGGTGGAAGAAACCCTACTTAGTAAGCAGAAGGGTGGTAGCAGAATGGAGAGAGCATGGTAGAGGAAGAAGAGGAGATTGGATTTATACCCCATCCTTCACTCGGAGTCTCAGAAAGGCTTGCAATCTCCTTCCCTTCCCCTCTCCATAACAGACACCCTGGGAGTTAGGCGGGGCTGAGAGAGCTCTTTCCAGAACTGTCCTTGAGAGAACAGCTCTGACAGAACTATGGTTTGCCCAAGGTCATCCAGCAGCTGCATGTGGAGGAGTGGGGAATCAAACCCGGTTCTCACAGATTAGAGTCCATGCACTTAACCACTGCACCAGATTGGCTCTCCAAACTGGTAGATGTTCTGGTAGATGTTCTGTTTAGAGGAGGGCAAGGAGCTGTTCCTGTGGCAGCAGAGGACAGGACTCGCAATAATGGGTTGTAATTACAAGTGGAAAGGTTGTTGTTGTTGTTGTTGTTCAGTCACACAGTCGAGTCCAACTCTTCGTGACCCCATGGACAATATCTCGCCAGGCCTTCCTGTTTTCCGCCGTCCTCTGACGTTTGCTGAATTTTATGTTCGTTGCATCTATGACACTGTCTAACCATCTCATCCTTTGCCGTCACCGTCTTCTTTGACCTTCAATCTTTACCAGCATCAGGGTCTTCTCCAATTCTCATTTGGTGGCCAAAGTATTTGACCTTCAGTTTCATTATCTGGCCTTCCAGGGAACAGTCAGGGTTGATTACTTTTAGGATTGACGGATTTGATCTTCTTGAAGTCCAAGGGACTCTCAAGAGTCTTCTCCAGCACCATAGTTCAAAAGCATCTATTCTTCGGCGCTCGTTATAGTCCAACTTATAGTCCAACTCTCGCAGCCATACAGGACTACTGGGAATACTATTGCTTTGACCATGTGGACTTTTGTTGGCAGGGTGATGTCTCTACTTTTTATCAAGCTGTTTAGGTTCGCCATCACTTTCCTCCCAAGGAGCAGGCGTCTTTTAATTTCATGGCTGCTGTCACAGTCTGCAGTGATCTGGGATCCCAGGAACGTGAAGTCTGTCACTACATCCACGACTTCCCCTTCTATTTGCCAAGGAGTGATGGGGCCAGATGCCATAATCTTAGTGTTTTTGATGTTGAGC